>NC_088397.1:13807051-14074551 GCF_034236695.1 Oncorhynchus nerka
TTACTATTCTCCTTGGTTTACTGTTCTCCTTGGTTTACTATTCTCCTTGGTTTACTGTTCTCCTTGGTTTACTGTTCTCCTTGGTTTACTGTTCTCCTTGGTTTACACACACACACACACACACACACACACACACACACACACACACACACACACACACACACATACACACACACACACAGTGATATACTCTGTCTGAACACACATACTGTTACAGGTCCACTCATAACACACATTACATAATAACATTCTATAATAACTGGATTGTTGGTTTGGTTTCTGTCCAAAGCAACTCCACGCAATCATCGCTGCTTCTGTGTCCATCAAGTCCTCCCAGAAACTCAAGAAGATTCTAGAGGTGAGTGTGTTATCTCTCTCTCTGTCTCTCTCTCTCTCTGTCTCTCTCTATCTCTGTCTCTCTCTCTTTGGTCTCTGTCTCTCTCTGTCTCTCTCTTTTAGTCTTTCTGTCTCTCTCTTTTTTTGGTCTCTGTCTCTGTCTCTGTCTTTGTCTCTCTCTCACTATCTCTCTCTCTCTCTTTTTGGTCTCTCTGTCTCTCTCTCTTTTTGGTCTATCTGTCTGTCTGTCTGTCTCTCTCTCTGTCTCTCTCTCTCTCTGTCTCTCTCTATCTCTGTCTCTCTCTCTTTGGTCTCTGTCTCTCTCTGTCTCTCTCTTTTAGTCTTTCTGTCTCTCTCTTTTTTTGGTCTCTGTCTCTGTCTCTGTCTTTGTCTCTCTCTCACTATCTCTCTCTCTCTCTTTTTGGTATCTCTGTCTCTCTCTCTTTTTGGTCTGTCTGTCTGTCTGTCTGTCTGTCTGTCTGTCTGTCTGTCTGTCTGTCTGTCTGTATCTCTGTCTCTGTCTCTCTGTGTCTGTCTCTCTCTGTCTCTGTCTCTCTGTCTCTGTCTTTGTCTCTCTGTGTCTGTATCACTCTCTCTGTCTCTCTGTCTCAGTATCAGTGTTGTAACTGTGTGTGTGTGTGTGTGTGTTTCTCAGATTATCCTGGCTCTGGGGAACTATATGAACAGCAGTAAGAGAGGAGCGGTGTACGGATTCAAGCTGCAGAGTTTAGACCTGGTAAAACACACACACTACCCAACACTCTTTCTAATACACATTACCCAACACACTATTTTTAATACGCACTACCCAACACACTCTTTCTAATACCTAGTACACACTACCCAACACACTCTTTCCAATACCTAGTACACACTATCCAACACACTCTTTCTAATACACACTACCCAACACACTCTTTCTAATACCGAGTACACACTACCCAACACACTCTTTCTAATACCTAATACACACGACCCAACACACTCTTTCTGATACCTATTACACACTACCCAATACACTCTTTCTAATACCTAGTACACACTACCCAACACACTCTTTCTAATACCTAGTACACATTACCCAACACACTCTTTCTAATACACACTACCCAACACACTCTTTCTATTACTTAATACACACTACCCAACACACTCTTTCCAATACCTAGTACACACTATCCAACACACTCTTTCTAATACACACTACCCAACACACTATTTCTGCCTAGTACACACTACCCAACACACTCTTTCCAATACCTAGTACACACTATCCAACACACTCTTTCTAATACACACTACCCAACACACTCTTTCTAATACCGAGTACACACTACCCAACACACTCTTTCTAATACCTAATACACACGACCCAACACACTCTTTCTAATACCTATTACACACTACCCAATACACTCTTTCTAATACCTAGTACACACTACCCAACACACTCTTTCTAATACCTAGTACACATTACCCAACACACTCTTTCTAATACACACTACCCAACACACTCTTTCTATTACTTAATACACACTACCCAACACACTCTTTCCAATACCTAGTACACACTATCCAACACACTCTTTCTAATACACACTACCCAACACACTCTTTCTAATACCTAGTACACACTACCCAACACACTCTTTCCAATACCTAGTACAGACTATCCAACACACTCTTTCTAATACACACTACCCAACACACTCTTTCTAATACCGAGTACACACTACCCAACACACTCTTTCTAATACCTAATACACACGACCCAACACACTCTTTCTAATACCTATTACACACTACCCAATACACTCTTTCTAATACCTAGTACACACTACCCAACACACTCTTTCTAATACCTAGTACACATTACCCAACACACTCTTTCTAATACACACTACCCAACACACTCTTTCTATTACTTAATACACACTACCCAACACACTCTTTCCAATACCTAGTACACACTATCCAACACACTCTTTCTAATACACACTACCCAACACACTCTTTCTAATACCTAGTACACACTACCCAACACACTCTTTCTAATACCTAGTACACACTACCCAACACACTCTTTCTAATACCTAGTACACATTACCCAACACACTCTTTCTAATACACACTACCCAACACACTCTTTCTATTACTTAATACACACTACCCAACACACTCTTTCCAATACCTAGTACACACTATCCAACACACTCTTTCTAATACACACTACCCAACACACTCTTTCTAATACCTAGTACACACTACCCAACACACTCTTTCCAATACCTAGTACACACTATCCAACACACTCTTTCTAATACACACTACCCAACACACTCTTTCTAATACCGAGTACACACTACCCAACACACTCTTTCTAATACCTAATACACACGACCCAACACACTCTTTCTAATACCTATTACACACTACCCAATACACTCTTTCTAATACCTAGTACACACTACCCAACACACTCTTTCTAATACACACTACCCAACACACTCTTTCTATTACTTAATACACACTACCCAACACACTCTTTCCAATACCTAGTACACACTATCCAACACACTCTTTCTAATACACACTACCCAACACACTCTTTCTAATACCTAGTACACACTACCCAACACACTCTTTCCAATACCTAGTACACACTATCCAACACACTCTTTCTAATACACACTACCCAACACACTCTTTCTAATACCGAGTACACACTACCCAACACACTCTTTCTAATACCTAATACACACGACCCAACACACTCTTTCTAATACCTATTACACACTACCCAATACACTCTTTCTAATACCTAGTACACACTACCCAACACACTCTTTCTAATACCTAGTACACATTACCCAACACACTCTTTCTAATACACACTACCCAACACACTCTTTCTATTACTTAATACACACTACCCAACACACTCTTTCCAATACCTAGTACACACTATCCAACACACTCTTTCTAATACACACTACCCAACACACTCTTTCTAATACCTAGTACACACTACCCAACACACTCTTTCCAATACCTAGTACACACTATCCAACACACTCTTTCTAATACACACTACCCAACACACTCTTTCTAATACCGAGTACACACTACCCAACACACTCTTTCTAATACCTAATACACACGACCCAACACACTCTTTCTAATACCTATTACACACTACCCAACACACTCAATACACTCTTTCTAATACCTAGTACACACTACCCAACACACTCTTTCTAATACCTAGTACACATTACCCAACACACTCTTTCTAATACACACTACCCAACACACTCTTTCTATTACTTAATACACACTACCCAACACACTCTTTCCAATACCTAGTACACACTATCCAACACACTCTTTCTAATACACACTACCCAACACACTCTTTCTAATACCTAGTACACACTACCCAACACACTCTTTCCAATACCTAGTACACACTATCCAACACACTCTTTCTAATACACACTACCCAACACACTCTTTCTAATACCGAGTACACACTACCCAACACACTCTTTCTAATACCTAATACACACGACCCAACACACTCTTTCTAATACCTATTACACACTACCCAATACACTCTTTCTAATACCTAGTACACAATACCAAACACACTCTTTCTAATACCTAGTACACATTACCCAACACACTCTTTCTAATACACACTACCCAACACACTCTTTCTATTACTTAATACACACTACCCAACACACTCTTTCCAATACCTAGTACACACTATCCAACACACTCTTTCTAATACACACTACCCAACACACTCTTTCTAATACCTAGTACACACTACCCAACACACTTTTCCAATACCTAGTACACACTATCCAACACACTCTTTCTAATACACACTACCCAACACACTCTTTCTAATACCGAGTACACACTACCCAACACACTCTTTCTAATACCTAATACACACGACCCAACACACTCTTTCTAATACCTATTACACACTACCCAATACACTCTTTCTAATACCTAGTACACACTACCCAACACACTCTTTCTAATACCTAGTACACATTACCCAACACACTCTTTCTAATACACACTACCCAACACACTCTTTCTATTACTTAATACACACTACCCAACACACTCTTTCCAATACCTAGTACACACTATCCAACACACTCTTTCTAATACACACTACCCAACACACTCTTTCTAATACCTAGTACACACTACCCAACACACTCTTTCCAATACCTAGTACACACTATCCAACACACTCTTTCTAATACACACTACCCAACACACTCTTTCTAATACCGAGTACACACTACCCAACACACTCTTTCTAATACCTAATACACACGACCCAACACACTCTTTCTAATACCTATTACACACTACCCAATACACTCTTTCTAATACCTAGTACACACTACCCAACACACTCTTTCTAATACCTAGTACACATTACCCAACACACTCTTTCTAATACACACTACCCAACACACTCTTTCTATTACTTAATACACACTACCCAACACACTCTTTCCAATACCTAGTACACACTATCCAACACACTCTTTCTAATACACACTACCCAACACACTCTTTCTAATACCTAGTACACACTACCCAATACACTCTTTCTAATACCTAGTACACACTACCCAACACACTCTTTCTAATACCTAGTACACATTACCCAACACACTCTTTCTAATACACACTACCCAACACACTCTTTCTATTACTTAATACACACTACCCAACACACTCTTTCCAATACCTAGTACACACTATCCAACACACTCTTTCTAATACACACTACCCAACACACTCTTTCTAATACCTAGTACACACTACCCAACACACTCTTTCCAATACCTAGTACACACTATCCAACACACTCTTTCTAATACACACTACCCAACACACTCTTTCTAATACCGAGTACACACTACCCAACACACTCTTTCTAATACCTAATACACACGACACACAACACACTCTTTTTCTAATACCTAGTACACACTACCCAACACACTCTTTCTAATACCTAGTACACATTACCCAACACACTCTTTCTAATACACACTACCCAATACACTCTTTCTATTACTTAATACACACTACCCAACACACTCTTTCCAATACCTAGTACACACTATCCAACACACTCTTTCTAATACACACTACCCAACACACTCTTTCTAATACCTAGTACACACTACCCAACACACTCTTTCCAATACCTAGTACACACTATCCAACACACTCTTTCTAATACACACTACCCAACACACTCTTTCTAATACCGAGTACACACTACCCAACACACTCTTTCTAATACCTAATACACACGACCCAACACACTCTTTCTAATACCTATTACACACTACCCAATACACTCTTTCTAATACCTAGTACACACTACCCAACACACTCTTTCTAATACCTAGTACACATTACCCAACACACTCTTTCTAATACACACTACCCAACACACTCTTTCTATTACTTAATACACACTACCCAACACACTCTTTCCAATACCTAGTACACACTATCCAACACACTCTTTCTAATACACACTACCCAACACACTCTTTCTAATACCTAGTACACACTACCCAACACACTCTTTCCAATACCTAGTACACACTATCCAACACACTCTTTCTAATACACACTACCCAACACACTCTTTCTAATACCTACAGTACACACACTACCCAACACACTCTTTCTAATACCTAATACACACGACCCAACACACTCTTTCTAATACCTAGTACACACTATCCAACACACTCTTTCTAATACACACTACCCAACACACTCTTTCCATTACTTAATACACACTACCCAACACACTCTTTCTATTACCTAATACACATTACCCAACACACTATTTTTAATACGCACTACCCAACACACTCTTTCTATTACCTAGTACACACTACCCAACACACTTTTTCTAATACACACTACCCAACACACTCTTTCTATTACTTAATACACACTACCCAACACACTCTTTCTATTACCTAGTACACACTACCCAACACACTCTTTCCAATACCTAGTACACACTATCCAACACACTCTTTCTAATACACACTACCCAACACACTCTTTCTAATACCTAGTACACACTACCCAACACACTCTTTCTAATACCTAATACACACTACCCAATACACTCTTTCTAATACCTATTACACACTACCCAACACACTCTTTCTAATACACACGACCCAACACACTCTTTCTAAGACCTAATACACAGTACACAACACACTATTTCTTATACCTAATACACACTACCCAACACACTCTTTCTAATACCTAGTACACACTACCCAACACACTCTTTCTAATACACACTACCCAACACACTCTTTCTAAGACCTAATACACACTACCCAACACACTCTTTCTAATACCTATTACACACTACCCAACACACTCTTTCTAATACCTAATACACACTACCCAACACACTCTTTCTATTACCTAATACACACTACCCAACACTCCTTTCTAATACACACTACCCAACACACTCTTTCTAAGACCTAATACACATTACCCAACACACTCTTTCTATTACCTAATACACACTACACAACACACTCTTTCTAATACCTAATACACACTACCCAACACACTCTTTCTAATACACACTACCCAACACACTCTTTCTAATACCTAGTAAACATTACCCAACACACTCTTTCTAATACACACTACCCAACACACTCTTTCTTATACCTAATACACACTACCCAACACACTCTTTCTAATACACACTACCCAACACACTCTTTCTAATACACACTACCCAACACACTCTTTCTAATACACACTACCCAACACACTCTTTCTAATACACACTACCAAACACACTCTTTCTAATACACACTACCCAACACACTCTTTCTAATACCCAGTAGACACTACCCAACACACTCTTTCTATTACCTAATACACACGACCAAACACACTCTTTCTAATACACACTACCCAACACACGCTTTCTATTACTTAATACACACTACCCAACACACTCTTTCTAATACCCAGTACACACTACCCAACACACTCTTTCTAATACACACTACCCAACACACTCTTTCTAATACCTAATACACACTACCCAACACACTCTTTCTATTACCCAATACACACTACCCAACACACTCTTTCTAATACCTAGTACACACTACCCAAACACACTTTTCTAATACCTAGTACACATTACCCAACACACTCTTTCTAATACACACTACCCAATACACTCTTTCTATTACTTAATACACACTACCCAACACACTCTTTCCAATACCTAGTACACACTATCCAACACACTCTTTCTAATACACACTACCCAACACACTCTTTCTAATACCTAGTACACACTACCCAACACACTCTTTCCAATACCTAGTACACACTATCCAACACACTCTTTCTAATACACACTACCCAACACACTCTTTCTAATACCGAGTACACACTACCCAACACACTCTTTCTAATACCTAATACACACGACCCAACACACTCTTTCTAATACCGAGTACACACTACCCAACACACTCTTTCTAATACCTAATACACACTACCCAACACACTCTTTCTAATACACACTACCCAACACACTCTTTCTAATACCTAATACACACTACCCAACACACTCTTTCTATTACCCAATACACACTACCCAACACACTCTTTCTAATACCTAGTACACACTACCCAACACACTCTTTCTAATACCTAGTACACATTACCCAACACACTCTTTCTAATACACACTACCCAATACACTCTTTCTATTACTTAATACACACTACCCAACACACTCTTTCCAATACCTAGTACACACTATCCAACACACTCTTTCTAATACACACTACCCAACACACTCTTTCTAATACCTAGTACACACTACCCAACACACTCTTTCCAATACCTAGTACACACTATCCAACACACTCTTTCTAATACACACTACCCAACACACTCTTTCTAATACCGAGTACACACTACCCAACACACTCTTTCTAATACCTAATACACACGACCCAACACACTCTTTCTAATACCTATTACACACTACCCAATACACTCTTTCTAATACCTAGTACACACTACCCAACACACTCTTTCTAATACCTAGTACACATTACCCAACACACTCTTTCTAATACACACTACCCAACACACTCTTTCTATTACTTAATACACACTACCCAACACACTCTTTCCAATACCTAGTACACACTATCCAACACACTCTTTCTAATACACACTACCCAACACACTCTTTCTAATACCTAGTACACACTACCCAACACACTCTTTCCAATACCTAGTACACACTATCCAACACACTCTTTCTAATACACACTACCCAACACACTCTTTCTAATACCGAGTACACACTACCCAACACACTCTTTCTAATACCTAATACACACGACCCAACACACTCTTTCTAATACCTAGTACACACTATCCAACACACTCTTTCTAATACACACTACCCAACACACTCTTTCCATTACTTAATACACACTACCCAACACACTCTTTCTATTACCTAATACACATTACCCAACACACTATTTTTAATACGCACTACCCAACACACTCTTTCTATTACCTAGTACACACTACCCAACACACTTTTTCTAATACACACTACCCAACACACTCTTTCTATTACTTAATACACACTACCCAACACACTCTTTCTATTACCTAGTACACACTACCCAACACACTCTTTCCAATACCTAGTACACACTATCCAACACACTCTTTCTAATACACACTACCCAACACACTCTTTCTAATACCTAGTACACACTACCCAACACACTCTTTCTAATACCTAATACACACTACCCAATACACTCTTTCTAATACCTATTACACACTACCCAACACACTCTTTCTAATACACACGACCCAACACACTCTTTCTAAGACCTAATACACAGTACACAACACACTATTTCTTATACCTAATACACACTACCCAACACACTCTTTCTAATACCTAGTACACACTACCCAACACACTCTTTCTAATACACACTACCCAACACACTCTTTCTAAGACCTAATACACACTACCCAACACACTCTTTCTAATACCTATTACACACTACCCAACACACTCTTTCTAATACCTAATACACACGACCCAACACACTCTTTCTATTACCTAATACACACTACCCAACACTCCCTTTCTAATACACACTACCCAACACACTCTTTCTAAGACCTAATACACATTACCCAACACACTCTTTCTATTACCTAATACACACTACACAACACACTCTTTCTAATACCTAATACACACTACCCAACACACTCTTTCTAATACACACTACCCAACACACTCTTTCTAATACCTAGTAAACATTACCCAACACACTCTTTCTAATACACACTACCCAACACTCTCTTTCTTATACCTAATACACACTACCCAACACACTCTTTCTAATACACACTACCCAACACACTCTTTCTAATACACACTACCCAACACACTCTTTCTAATACACACTACCCAACACACTCTTTCTAATACACACTACCAAACACACTCTTTCTAATACACACTACCCAACACACTCTTTCTAATACCCAGTAGACACTACCCAACACACTCTTTCTATTACCTAATACACACGACCAAACACACTCTTTCTAATACACACTACCCAACACACGCTTTCTATTACTTAATACACACTACCCAACACACTCTTTCTAATACCCAGTACACACTACCCAACACACTCTTTCTAATACACACTACCCAACACACTCTTTCTAATACCTAATACACACTACCCAACACACTCTTTCTATTACCCAATACACACTACCCAACACACTCTTTCTAATACACACTACCCAACACACTCTTTCTAATACCCAGTAGACACTACCCAACACACTCTTTCTATTACCTAATACACACAACCAAACACACTCTTTCTATTACCTAATACACACTACCCAACACACTCTTTCTAATACACACTACCCAACACACGCTTTCTATTACTTAATACACACTACCCAACACACTCTTTCTAATACACACTACCCAACACACTCTTTCTAATACCTAATACACACTACCCAACACACTCTTTCTAATACACACTACCCAACACACTCTTTCTAATACCCAGTACACACTACTCAACACACTCTTTCTATTACCTAATACACATTACCCAACACACTCTTTCTTATACCTAATACACACTACCCAACACACTCTTTCTTATACCTAATACACACTACCCAACACACTCTTTCTATGACCTAATACACACTACCCAACACACTCTTTCTATTACCCAATACACACTACCCAACACACTCTTTCTAATACACACTACCCAACACACTCTTTCTAATACCCAGTACACACTACCCAGTACACACTCTTTCTTATACCTAATACACATTACCCAACACACTCTTTCTAATACACACTACCCAACACACTCTTTCTAATACCCAGTACACACTACCCAACACACTCTTTCTTATACCTAATACACACGACCCAACACACTATTTTTAATACCTAATACACACGACCCAACACACTCTTTCTAATACCCAATACACACTACCCAACACACTCTTTCTAATACACACTACCCAACACTCTTTCTAATACCCAGTAGACACTACCCAACACACTCTTTCTATTACCTAATACACACGACCAAACACACGCTTTCTATTACTTAATACACACTACCCAACACACTCTTTCTAATACCCAGTACACACTACCCAACACACTCTTTCTAATACACACTACCCAACACACTCTTTCTAATACCTAATACACACTACCCAACACACTCTTTCTATTACCCAATACACACTACCCAACACACTCTTTCTAATACACACTACCCAACACACTCTTTCTAATACCCAGTACACACTACCCAACACACTCTTTCTTATACCTAATACACACGACCCAACACACTATTTTTAATACCTAATACACACGACCCAACACACTCTTTCTAATACCCAATACACACTACCCAACACACTCTTTCTAATACACACTACCCAACACACTCTTTCTAATACCCAGTAGACACTACCCAACACACTCTTTCTATTACCTAATACACACGACCAAACACACGCTTTCTATTACTTAATACACACTACCCAACACACTCTTTCTAATACCCAGTACACACTACCCAACACACTCTTTCTAATACACACTACCCAACACACTCTTTCTAATACCTAATACACACTACCCAACACACTCTTTCTATTACCCAATACACACTACCCAACACACTCTTTCTAATACACACTACCCAACACACTCTTTCTAATACCCAGTACACACTACTCAACACACTCTTTCTATTACCTAATACACATTACCCAACACACTCTTTCTTATACCTAATACACACTACCCAACACACTCTTTCTATACCTAATACACACTACCCAACACACTCTTTCTATGACCTAATACACACTACCCAACACACTCTTTCTATTATCTAATACACACTACCCAACACACTCTTTCTAATACACACTACCCAACACACTCTTTCTAATACCCAGTACACACTACCCAACACACTCTTTCTTATACCTAATACACATTACCCAACACACTCTTTCTAATACACACTACCCAACACACTCTTTCTAATACCCAGTACACACTACCCAACACACTCTTTCTTATACCTAATACACATTACCCAACACACTATTTTTAATACACACTACCCTACACACTCTTTCTTATATCTAATACCAACCTTCTGATTCTAACACACACTACCTAATATACATATGTTGTGATACGTAACACACACATAATAAGCTTGATTTACACTTTTGAATGTCAAATACACACCAGAAGGTAATGTGTGTGTTCCTCCCAGCTGCTGGAGACTAAGACTACCGACAGAAAGCAGACCCTGCTGCATTACATAGCCAACGTGGTGAGAGAGAAATACCCCGGAGTCGCTCTGTTCTACAATGAGCTGCACTATGTAGAGAAAGCTGCCGCAGGTGAGTGTGTGTCTGTTTGTCTTGGTGTGTGTCACAGTTATCTTCCTCTGCAGAACGTGGTGTGTGATATTAAGGAACTAACCTATTATATTGTGTGTGTGTGTGTCAGTGTCCCTGGAGAACGTGGTGTGTGACGTGAAGGAGTGTCAGCGTGGTATGGATCTGTCGTGGAGGGAGTACAGCATGCACGGCCACAACCCACTCCTCAAAGACTTCATCAGCAAACACGAGACTCGCCTGCAGAAACTACAGGAGGACGCACACATCGCACAGGCAAGAAAACACACATTCACACACACACACATTCACACACACACACATTCACGAACACACACAAGTACCTCAGATACATCAAAGTGTTATATGACCGTGGTGACCATGGTCCTTCATAGTCCTGTTTTATGATCCTGGTTGTGTTATGGTTCTCAGGATGCATTTGACGATGCGGTGAAGCACTTTGGGGAGAGCTCTAAGACCATGCCTCCCTCTGTCTTCTTCCCTGTGTTTGTACGATTCATCAAAGCCTACAGGGTGAGCAGAATGTGTGTGTTTGTACGATTCATCAAAGCCTACAGGGTGAGCAGAATGTGTGTTTGTACGATTCATCAAAGCCTACAGGGTGAGCAGAATGTGTGTTTGTACGATTCATCAAAGCCTACAGGGTGAGCAGAATGTGTGTTTGTACGATTCATCAAAGCCTACAGGGTGAGCAGAATGTGTGTTTGTACGATTCATCAAAGCCTACAGGGTGAGCAGAATGTGTGTTTGTATGATTCATCAAAGCCTACAGGGTGAGCAGAATGTGTGTGTTTGTGTGCGTGCGTAGCTACAGTATACACAAAGACGCGAGTCAAAGTTGAACTTAATGTGTGTGTGTGTGTGTGTGTGTGTGTGTTTAGCTGGCGGAGGAGGAGAATGAGCAGAGGAGGAGGCAAGAGCAGGCGCTGATGGAGAAGCTGGAGCAGGAGGAGCTACAACAGGAGCAGGAGGCGCCTAAGGTACAGCCCCGTTACCATGGAGACAGGCCTGCCGGTCTGTCGCCATGGATATGACAGTATCACCTTGACTTCACAGATCCAGTGTCTGTTCTGTGGAATGGAAGGACTGATGTTTTCTCGTTCCCTCTCTTTATCGCTCCCCATCTTTCCTTCTCTACTCCTCACACATACATTGATTCACCAACACACATCTACTTTATTTCTACCTCTCTCTCTCTCTCACACACACACACACACACACACACACACACAGTCCCCGTCCAACCGTCCAAAGCAGCGGCAGCAGGAGTCCCTGATCACAGAGCTGAGGAGGCGACAGGGCGGTAAAGACAGCAGACATGTCTACGAGGGCAAAGATGGAGCTATAGAGGACATCATTACAGGTACGCCCACGCACACTCACACACACACACTGTAGTTTAGTGCTGTGTTTTGATTGGCTGTTTTTTGTCTGCAGTGCTGAAGACCGTCCCTTTCACTGCCAGGACGGCCAAACGCAGCTCTCGCTTCTTCTGTGATCCCACCCACACTGAATAACACTGCTAAACTCTCAGAGAGAGATAGAGAGATACTGTTGGAGAGAGATATACAGGGTAGAGGGGAGGGAGAGGGGTGAGGGAAAGCTAGGTGGGAGAGATAAAGGGGAATAACAATGAGATAGAGAGAGGAGAGAAGCGTGGGGAAAAAGAGAGGTAGTTAGAGAGAGAGAGGAGAGGGAGGGGGTGAGAGAGAGAGAGATTGACCCGGTCTCAGAAGTAGTGACTCTACCAGAGAGAAGCTGAACTCTGAACTCTATAGCAAGACAGACATCAAGATTACCTGTGACCTCACCTGTCTGGTCTGACATCACTGCCCCCACCCCCTCTATGTTACTTTCACATGTTATGGAGCTTCTTCGCTGATTATAACTGTTTATAACCCTCCCATAACCCTGGACTGTAGCCCTGGAATCAACCTGCAACCCACCATGCACTTTGACTTTCTGCCCTCTAAACCCGAAGACTGTTGAAGGGGGTCGGGTAGAGGGAGGAACTTGATACGCGATGACAGTGACTGGACATTTAGTAGCAACACAGTCTGGTCATTTAATAGCTACATAGCATTTCCAGTTTATCAGTTAATAGCAGACATGATAAGCAAAACAGAACAGCAAAAATAAACAGTTGTTTTTTGTCCAATTAGTATTAGTGGTGTACAGTATGTGTCTCTAAAGCTGTGTGATGATGTCAGCAAATGACATGATCGCTGTCATAGGATATTGAGAAGGGAGGGGGAGAAGTTTGAAGAGTTTCTTCTTGTTGAACATTCCAACCAATTCTAATTGATAACGACATCACAAAGGGTTCTTAACCCACTCCTATCCAGCTGTAAGGTGCCAGAATTGAACACTGAGAATAGTGTTCGAAAAGCTCACTCCTACAAGGTTCCCTCTTCTCCGTATGCTGCTGTGTGACAGTGAAACGTGTACAGCGCTCGCTACGTTCACTACATTGACTATGTTTACTATTTACTACCTTTAATACCTTTAACCTCCAACAGGGTTTTTTCAAAGCTCAGGCCCTCCAGTTCCTCAGTCCTGCTGGTTTTCCTTTCTCCCTGGCACTTGATTGATCGTTTAATGTTACTGATAATGATTGGCTGCAGAGTGCACACACACAGGTAGAAATCGGTCTCTGATTAAAAGAGAAGTATGAAAACCAGTAGACACTGTGGCCCTCGAGGACAGGAGTTGATACCCCATACTACCCTAAAATAAAGGTCCCTGTCTTATCCTTGCCTGACCATCCAAAAGTCCCAGTCTGTTTCTGCTTTATAGCCAACTGACTCCTTTGTTGTGATCTTGTCAAGGTGAAGGTAAAGGATGTAGTGTTCTTGAATGCAGAAAGTCTGGCACCTAGGCTACTACACCACCCATGACCTTTCCTGGCTCATGGGACCAACTTTAACGGAGACTCGAGAGGGATCACTCCATTTCATAAAAAAATCATTCAAAAATGTAACTGCAAAAAACAACAACAGCACAATACTTTTCTACTGTGTATATATATTTTCTAGGGAATCCTGCTTGTTGCTTTTATCCCTCACTCCCAACCCTGCTGTTTGTCAATGTTGATGTTCAATTCTTAACCTGCACTCGTTGTGTAAATAAACTGTATCCAGTCAGACTGTGTGTCTCTGTGTGTGTACCACTGGAAGACCCTCACTGGTAACATTGAACATATATTTATATCATAACATTTCTTTCCATAGTAAGATTTACATTAATCCAACAACACAATATATTGTTTTTATCACATATTCCCAGGAAACACACAAAAATGCTAATGGTAATAAAACAATCGTTGGTGTTAAATTGTATCATGTCGTCTCCATGGTGACACCGAATTCATCGTCGTCAGACCAACATTTAGGGAGGAGAGGGGGGGACTACATTTGAGTGACATTTGCTTCATTCAATCGATAAACTGGAAATTACGACATCAGCTTACATCCGCCAATAACATTCATTGGATGTTTGGCAGCGATGTTTTCATTGGTCACGACGTTACTTCCCGTTTCAAACAAAACCCGCCGGTTCCTGTTTATGCTAGCGCCAGTAAAAAATGAAGCTAATAATAACTGTGACAAAAGCTTCAACGTGACAACATCAACTAGTTTCGCTCTAGATAGTCAGTCAGAAAATGCTTCAGACATTTTGTGCACTCAAAGTTAGTGCAGTTTGCAGATAGTTGATTAGGGCTACTCTTGGAAAGAATTGGTTAGCTACCATCGTTTTTCTTCCTTCGATTTGGACAGCAGTTGACTGGCCAGCTATGCCAAAGCAAGGGCTTGCTAGACACAAGGTAAGACATCTCAGCTATTCACAATGTGCCTGCGAACTGGTTCTTAGCCGTTTTGATAATGAATGTAATTAGCCTCATATGCTTCAGACATTTTGTGCACTCAAAGTTAGTGTAGTTTGCAGATAGTTGATTAGGGCTACTCTTGGAAAGAATTGGTTAGCTACCATCGTTTTTCTTCCTTCGATTTGTCTAGCTAGCTTTTCCCCCTAGCCTCCCAGGGAAAGGACACCATTTTAGAGCGTATTCAGATTCAGCCCCTGTTTTTGACTGACAGGTGATATCCTCTGGAAGACTGACTGGTTGGAGGGGCCAGGGCTCAAAGAAGAGGTAAGTCGTTTATCCCCGGGGTCTTCAACGAGGTCTGGAGGACCGCACTGAAATATTTCCTCGCCGCCAAAAATTTGCAAAAAATAGTCATCTGTCCATCGTTTTTGGAATTGTCAAGGCTCTCTGACTGTCTAGCTTTCATTTCGGTTATTATTAGCGAGCAGATTGGCATTTGTTGTCATGAATCTTGCCCTGGAGGCAGCTCTGTAGAGTGGCATAAACATCTGGTTTTAACCTAAACTTAACCACACTACTAAACCTAATGCCTAACCCTAACCTTAAATTAAGACCAAAAAGCACATTTGTGTTTCATAAATTTGTACAATGTAGCAGATTTGGACTTATCAGCTGGCCCATCTAGCAGCAAAAGCTCCATTCTGTCTCCAGGGAATGAGTCATGACAATAAACATCAACCTATTAGTGAACTGGGCACAGTCAAGAAACTTGATGTAGGTCCAATATCATTTAATTTTGTCAGTTTAAAGTATATTGAGTTTGTCTGTCCCCCGAGGTAAGAGAACACACAGGACTGATAAGTCACATCCCTGTTGCAGAGTGTCATTATATCCATTCACTGTCACTCTGTTCTGTAGGGGAGCAGGGCGTCCACTAGTCACTTCTACTGAGCCGGCTTATTCCCTCTACTCCACAGACTCAGAGGACCAGGTAATAACACATCCATAAACAGTCAGTAGCAACGTTAATAACAAGCCTATTTGTGTAATGTATTAATAAGAGTTATAATCACCTAACAGTGATTATATGGTAAGTTGGTTTGTATCTGTGCTCTCTCTAAGGTGACAACCATTCACCAGGGTCTGGATCAGTGTGCTGCGCTGCTCAATGTCATTCTCCAGGCAGAGACGGCAGGTACCAGTCAACTACTTACTCTGTTTCTACAGAACCTTTACATGTCTAGTTGAAATTATTGACCAAAGTGTTTGCATTGTGTGATAGAGGCCAAGCCAATCTCCGTCAGGGGAGCAGGGAAGACTCGAGACGCCAAATCCCGACCGCTGTGCACTCTGGGAAAGGAGAGGGTAGACACAGAGAGGAGGAAGCAGACAAAGAGACCTGTCACTCAGACTGCTAAAAAAACAGGTGGGACCTGTGTGTGTCTCTGTGTGTGTCTCTGTGTTGGCGTGTGTGCGTGGTGTGCAAAAATGGATAACTCTCTCTGCTCCAGCTCCCGTGCAGAAGACGATCCTGTCATCCCTGTCGTATCCTGGGATGAGGAACAATATTCAGAGTTTGGCCGGAACGTCAGAGCCGGCGTCAGATGCTCGGTTTAACTGTCGCCTGACCACCTCCACCCCCACCCTGAGTCCCCAAAGACTCCCCCCTAACAACACACTCCCCCCAGGCCCCTCAGTCCCTCTAGCCCAGCCTGGAGGCTCCATCATTGGGGTGGCATCAGTCCACCTGGGGGGCTCTACCTCCACAGCTCCGTTAGCTTCTCCTGGAGCTGTAGCTACGTCTCTACCCACAGCCCCTCTCACAGGCCCAGTGCTCTCTCTCCCCGCAGCCCAGCCAGGAGGCTTCGTCTCTGGGGTTGGAGGTTCGGCTGCCCAGGGAAGCTCCAGGTCCTGTACCCTGCACCTCGGTGGTCCCTCTGTGGAGAGGCTAGCCCTGTCTGCCCCCTGCCCTCTGACAGCTCTGTGTCTGGAGAAAGTGGACATCCAATCTCTTCTTCCTGCTCTCCCTCTCGTCAGGGACCACCAGTACTCTTCTCTGAAATTCATTCCCACCCCCAACCTCACCCCCTTGCCAACACTCAACCACAGTCTGCCCCAGATGCTCCATCCCTGGGCAGGGGGGGCCAGCTGGTTTCTACCCAGGATGGAGGGACCTTAGCAAGGGAGGCTTGCGGCCACATGGAGGGTAACGCTGGAGAGGAGGAAGAGGAGTGTCCAGTGAGAGACACCAGCGCCCAGACCTGCTTTAACATACAAACACACACCCAGCTGGCATACACACACATAGATCCAGTGCCTGTACAGGCATACTTACAACACACACATCCAGGTGTGGCTCCCAACCACACACACTCGTACACACGCATGCCGCTGGCGCTGGGCTCTAAGGGCTGTAGTCCAGAGGGAACTGCTCGTCAGGTGATGACTGTTCAGTACCTCCTTGGAGAGTTGAAGGCTCTGCTCGCTGGCCAAGGTAATCAATCAATCAACCAACCAACCTGTCAAAAATAATCAGTCAACTCATCAATCAGTCAAAATGACTATTTAATCAAATGTTAATCAAATTCAATCTCCGCCACTCTCTCTCATTCCCTCTCTTCCCTCCCTCCTCCCCCTCATCTGTAGACAGTGTAGCAGAGCGTCTGGTGTGTGAGCTGGAGCAGACAGTGTCTATACTTCCTGTCATGGTGGGCAGCTCTAACATCCAGGCTGAGATTGCTCTGGTCCTGCAACCTCTACGCAGTGAGAACGCACTGCTACGCAGGTCAGCACCATCACCCAGGTGTGTGTGTGTGTGTGTGTGTTTCATACAGAAGATTGATCACTTGAACGTGTGTGTTCAGGCGTCTGAGGATAGTGAACCAGCAGTTGCAGGAGAGAGAGCGAGCAGAGAGGGAGGCCAGAGATGTCCACTGTGACACTGACGGTAAGATAAACTGCCCGGCCCTCTTTCAACTGTCTATCAGTGAGAGATTATTATCGTGTGTCTGTATCTCTGAGTATCTAACCTCCTCTGTCTCTTAGTGTCGCCTGTCTAACCTCCTCTGTCTCTTAGTGTCGGCTGTCTAACCTCATCTGTCTCTTAGTGTCGCCTGTCTAACCTCCTCTGTCTCTTAGTGTCGCCTGTCTAACCTCCTCTGTCTCTTAGTGTCGCCTGTCTAACCTCCTCTGTCTCTTAGTGTCGCCTGTCTAACCTCCTCTGTCTCTTAGTGTCGCCTGTCTAACCTCCTCTGTCTCTTAGTGTGTCGCCTGTCTAACCTCCTCTCTGTCTCTTAGTGTCGCCTGTCTAACCTCCTCTGTCTCTTAGTGTCGGCTGTCTAACCTCCTCTGTCTCTTAGTGTCGCCTGTCTAACCTCCTCTGTCTCTTAGTGTCGCCTGTCTAACCTCCTCTGTCTCTTAGTGTCGCCTGTCTAACCTCCTCTGTCTCTTAGTGTCGGCTGTCTAACCTCCTCTGTCTCTTAGTGTCGCCTGTCTAACCTCCTCTGTCTCTTAGTGTCGCCTGTCTAACCTCCTCTGTCTCTTAGTGTCGCCTGTCTAACCTCCTCTGTCTCTTAGTGTCGCCTGTCTAACCTCCTCTGTCTCTTAGTGTCGGCTCTGCAGTCGGAGCTCCACGATGCTCACACAAGCCTGCAAGAGCTGCAGCGCTGCAACACTGAGCTACGGCAAGCCCTGGTGGACACACAGAGCCAGCTGCAGCAGAGTGAGGCGGAGTGCAGTCGTATCAGTAAAGGTAATAGATGAGGGGGGAACGTACTCCGCTTCTTTTCTATTTTATTTCTAAATACATGAAGATCAGGGCCTTAAACTGATCCATATTACGCTGAGATTAAAGGATCTCTGAGGTATCTGTGTGTATTATCTAATAAATGTATATAAGTGTGTCTGTGTGTGTGTCTGTGTGTGTGTGTAGACGTGCAGTCTGCTCTGGGTGAGGTGCAGGGCTGTAACCGCAGGCTGCAGGAGTATCAGAAGGAGAATGCTGCACTGGTCCTCAACACCCAGAAGAGGGAGACAGAGATCCACACACTACAGGAGCACCTCAGGTGTGTGTGTGTGTGTGTGTGTGTGTGTGTGGAGTTCCTAAAAATGTATTGGATTTTTTATTTTTTACTGACAATTTTTCTCTCTCGACCTGTCGTCTGTCTGTTTCTCGTTCTCTCTGTATTTTCCTCCCGCTCTTTCTTTATACCCTTCTCTCTCAACCTGTCTCTCTCAGAGCTCTACAGGTCCCTGTCACTGAGTCTCCTGCTGTGACTGACATCCCTACGTCCCGCCTCCCTCTCACTAAACGAGCTCTGGACCAATACCAGGACCAGCAGGGTCCGTCAGACCACCCAGTCAGCCAATACCTGTGGTCGTTGGAGCAGAAGGGGTGTGGTTCTGTCTCCCTGCCCTGTAAAGGCCCTGAGTGCAACTACACACACCAGCAGGACTTCAGTGTGTGTACACCAGCTGGTCAGAGTGTGTGTGCGTCTGCGGATCAGGAAGTGGGTCTGTGTGTGGCTCTGGAAAGAAAAGTCACCCCACCTTTGGCCTTCGCCCCACTGAGAGAGACTGTGAGGTCACCACTTCCTGTTGAGGGGTTACCGCTTCCTGTGATTTCACAGAGAGGAGGAGGACCACAGGGTCTTCAGAGCCTTAGTGTTGCCCTCGAGAGTTTCCCTCAATTAAAAAGCCTATTATCTAATCTCCACCAATCAAACGGACTCTGCTCTAATGGCGCTGGACACTCTGACCTGTCCCAGAGTCACCGGCGCCGTCTGGACATGGATATGGCATCACCGGGCAAGGGGCGGAACTCTTCGCTTGACTCCACTGGCCTCTCCTTATGTGAGGTCAGATCCTTTGCTTCTGATTGGAGTGCAGGGTCAAGCTCGACCTTTGACACGCGTGACGAACAGGAGTTCCAGAACGGGCTGGCCGCTCTGGATGCCAGCATTGCCAGCTTGCAGAGAACTATAAAGCAGGACCTGAATCGATGAGACAGACACACACAGCGAGGTAGTCTGAATCTATTCCAATGTAATAAAATAACCAATGTCTTTTTTTAGGTTTCTTTTTAATTGTACTTTATTTGAATAAAATGGCAAATGAAATAGTTGTTATTTTTTTGTTACTATTTATTCTTTACTTGAAAGACGGGTTACCTGAGAACTTCAGGAAAACGAAGCACACGCTTCAATGGGGGAGAAGGCCATGTGTTGTGATTCTGGATGGACAGACAGCAACAATGACAAGAAACTGCCATGTGTTGTGATTCTGAATAGCCAGACAGCAACAATGACAAGAAACTGCCATGTGTTGTGATTCTGAATAGCCAGACAGCAACAATGACAAGAAACTGCCATGTGTTGTGATTCTGAATAGCCAGACAGCAACAATGACACGATGCCATGTGGGGAATCGTAAGCGGCTCATTTCAGCTAGTTGTATTTGTTTTTATATCATGTTTTGACTGAGCTAGCTAACCAACAACTGTAATGGTGGATTTGAGAGACAAGTGCTCATTGTACAACTTCATTTATGTTTTCAATAAACATTGGAGAAGAAATATAGTTGACATGTTATCAACAATCTATGCCAACCCTATCTCTTTTGCCCCATAGCTGAGTACGTGTCGGTTTTTGATGCTTAACAACCAACCCATCATTTGAATTAAGGGAGAAGGAAATATGATGTATTGAAAACAATGTTCTCCCTCCTACAATGAGTCAGGGTTTAATAACACTGATACCTAAAGCCTAAAAAATACGTTCTGCTCATCCCTAACTGGTGTCCATTTTGTCTACTTAATAATGACTACTTGCAAAAAAGAATGAAAGAAGTCATGGATGCAATCATTGGTGAAACGCAGTCTGGCTTTATGAGGAACAGACATATTTCTAACAATATCAGACTAGTATTAGACGTACTTGACTACTCAGACCTAATAACTGAGGATAGCTTCATATTATTTTTAGATTTTTATAAAGTATTTGACACAGTTGAGCATCAGTTCCTCTTCCACTCCCTTGAGAAATGTGGCTTTGGGGATTTGTTCTGTAAGGCTATTAAGACTCTATACGAATGGTAACAGCTCTATCAAACTGAAACATTGCACCTCACCTAGATTTGAGTTAAAGAGAGGAATTATGCAAGGTTGTCCCATCTCACCGTATCTATTTTATTAATCACCCAACTTCTTACAAATTCTTTAAATAATATTCCTGTACAAGGTATTTCCATAGCTGGTAAAGAAATTATTATAAGCCAGCTGGCTGACGATACTACACTTTTTCTGAAAGACGCTAGTCAGATTTCTATATCGATCAATGTGATACAATCCTTTTCCAAAGCGTCTGGTCTATATCTTAACATTAATAAATGTGAACTCATAGCTGTTAAAGATTGTGACACCTTCATATTATGGTATTCCAGTTAAAGAAGAACATACATATTTAGGCATAAACATTACTAAGGATCAGAAGTATGGAGGCTTACTCAATTTGAACCCTCTTGTTAAAAACCCCCAGAAGAAGCTAAATCTATGGCTACAGAGGGACTTATCCTTAAAAGGAAGAGTCCTAATAACCAAGGCTGAAGGTATCTCTAGACTAACACATGCTGCTCTATCTTTATATCTTGACGGTAAAATAAGCAAGAAGGTAGACCAGATGCTTTTTAACTTTCTGTGAGAAACCGTACCCATTACATTAGGAAAACTGTTGTAATGAAGACATGAGTATGGTGGGCTGAATTTTCTGGACTTTACTACCTTAATTAAAACTTCTTCGGGATCAGTGTTCCTTCCACGGGACGGTTAAGCTAACGTAGGCTAATGCGATTAGGATGAGGTTGTAAGTAACAAGAAGATTTCACAGGACATAGATATATCTGATATTGGCAGAAGCTTAAATTCTTGTTAATCTAACTGCACTGTCCAATTTACAGTAGCTATAACAGTGAAAGAATACCATGCTATTGTTTGAGGAGAGTGCATAATTTTGAACATAAAAAGTTAATAAACAAATTAGGCATATTTGGGCAGAAATGCAATGGCTCATTGGATTAGTCTAAAACGTTGCACATACACTTCTGCCATCTAGTGGCCAAAATATATGTTACACCTGGACTGGAATAATATATTATGGCCTTTCTCTTGCATTTCAAAGATAATGGTAGAAGAACAATACAGAAGAATGGTTGTTTTTGTCTTTGTCTTTGTATTATCTTACACCAGATCTATTGTGTTATATTCTCCTACATCCCTTACACATTTACACAAACTTCAAAGTGTTTCCTTTGAAATGGTACCAAGAATATGCATGTCCTTGCTTCAGGGCCTGAGCTACAGGCAGTTAGATTGGAGTATGTAATTTCAGTAGAAAATTGGGAAAAAGGGGCAGATCCTTAAATAATACTTTTAAGATCAATTGGATATAACAATTCATAAGAAGTTCAACTTCCTCATCATGTCTTCTCTACTTTTGGTAGCCGTAACTTCATGTTGGTTTGCAATTATAATATTTACAAAGTTCCAGTGAAACTCTCTGCAGGTCGGCAGGTTTTCTTCTTATGGTCCTTAATTTATAAGCATACATTTTCTCCACACAGATATTATATATGGAATAGTCGGGATGGATATATTGTATAAAAATACTTCTTTGTTTTTAGAATATTGGTTCCGAAATAATATCCTATTGGTGATACAACTTGTAAATGCAGAGGGTATTTTACTTAATTCTAAGGAATTCTTATCACTTTACAAAATCCCTGTAACACCTAAAGATTTTGCAATTGTTTTAGATGCCATTCCCTCAGGTGTTGCTATGTTATTCAGGAACATGTCAAGGAAGCATCCTAAGATGAGTTTTTCTTTTAGTTCATCCAACAACAATAGAGCTATACAAGCCTTGTTTCCAAATTGTTTCCTTATCCAGTAATGCCTTATTGGAATGGTTTTATTGATAATGTCTGCTGGAAAAAAGTTTGGATGTTGCCACACACATACCTACTTATTAACTAAATGAAGTACGTTTCTTTTTAAATGATTCATAAATACTATCCTGCCAACCACTATATGAAGAAGTAAAAAAACATAAACCCCAAAATTTTACCTTTTGTTATGACCACCCAGAAACAGTGTTGCTTATTTTTGGGAATTGTATTCATGTAAGGAATCTGTGGCAAGACATCAGTAGATTTATCATTTATGAAGATTGTACACTCTTATGGAGAGATGTGATGCTTGGATTCTTTACTTATTATAGAAATAAGTTTAAACAATTTTATGTAATTCATTTCATTATTCTTTTGGCCAAATTTCATATTCCCAAATGTAAATTTACAAACAAAACACCACATTTTATTACACTGCAAAATTGTAATTGAACTATATTTTAAGACTATTAAATACAGTGCCAACAAAAAAGCTGTTAGAATTATAAATATGTGTGTATGCCCCTTAAGGTTCTTGTGTAATGTGATATTGTACCCCTTAGCCCCGCCCCTAGCCCAAATGTCCTTTGTATATTCTTTATAAATACTTGTGTTCCCCATGTACTTTTTAAAAATTGATTTGTTGTTAATAAAAAATAAATACAATTATGTATTGTAAAGAATGAATGGGAATGGGGCCCTGCTAACTGTAGTCGCAGATTAGTGACGTAGGGAGTGTTGCTGTAGAAACAAATTAAGCTTCCCCGTCAGTGCTTGTGGCAACAAGAGAGCACGAAAATAGATTTCAACTTGATCGTGTCTGGTTTCATTCGAAGAATAATGTAGCTCGTCAATTTTGTATATGGTTTTATACTTCAGATCTGGGAGCGAAAGATTACTGTAATAAACTCGCGATGAGTCTCGCTAGAAAGGACACAGACGCCGGGCTAAGGGCACTGGTCGCGAGCACAAACATTAAGCCGGAGCAGAAGGTTCCACAAGTTCTCTCAAAATTACAAGGTTAATTAGTTAGCTAACCTTTTTACATTGAAAAACGTGTTATTGTACTTTGCACTTGTGTGTTATTCCTGATACCCAACTAACAATCATTCCTTATTTTTCGACATTGAAGATATTCTGAATAGGATATCTGTCCAAGACGACAGAGAGTTGGGTGCGTTCAAAAACTCCTTGTTCAGCCATGGCATACTTCAATACTGCGCAGGAGACGCCCTCAAACTGAACTATGCCAAAGTTGAAGGAGGCTACGCAACTGCCACTCAGTTGGCAGAAATTCTCAGGTACGATTTTAGAATCTTGAACCACACAACCACAACAAAAAGGAATAACCAAATCTGTGTTGTCTATTACTCTGCACTAAAACAAACAACCCTAGACACTACCAATGGACAATACCTACCCCAGATACTACTTCAAGGCCCTGATAGAACTGATGGGGTGGAATAATAATTGATGCAAGCAGATCTATGAAGGTGGGGGTCATATATCTGTAGTAGTGATTTGACATTGATTTATTTGTGTGCATATGCAAACTCCTTTAGCTCCTGCTGTGTGGGTGTGGACATGGGCGGAGACACTGAGGCCTTCCATAGGCAGCTGCTCCCATCCGTCACAGACAGCCTGCTGTCATTGGCCAGTCGGCTGATGAACAGAGCTTTGGCGGTAAGGGACATAACGTTTTTTTGAAGTTTGGAATGTCCTCAACAAAAATATGTCTACTCACATATCTCTCTCTGTAGGGGAATGGGCAGCCTGAGATGTTTCGTTTCTTCAAGAAAGTGATGGGATCTGTGTGTTGGCTTCTGAAAGCCCATGGTCACCTGGCCACACAAGGTGAGATCTAACGTCCAATACCAAACAGACCCCTTACCTAACTAACGATGCCCCCCCTCTTTTCTCTCTCTTAGTCCTGCAATCAGACCACTATGAGAGGATGTTAATGAGTGAGGAAGAGAGAGTGGGAACCGTGTGTGTGTCACTGTGGCATCAGCTTCTGACAGCTAACAGGTAGCATATCACCACACACACACACACACACATACACACACATCAATTAAATTCATTACCCGCTCTTTCTCTGTAGTGAGTTAGTAGCAGGTTTGGGAAAAGGCCCCTTGTCTGTGATTCTGGATGACGTGGTGTACCGAATGGCTCACACATCCAACCCTGTTGTGGGAGGGGCAGCAATTAGGACGCTCCTCCTGGTTGCCCGGCAACAAGAATCCGCCCTGCAGCTTATCATCCATAGGTTCAAAGGTCAGGGGGTGGGGTTTGAATATTTCCAGGTTACGATATATATATTTTTCATGGGTTAACTTTATATGCTTGCAAAAGCAATCTTGATGTTTTTTATGGTTTGTGTGTTGCAGGGTTAGAGGGCATGATTGGTCGAGAATGGAGGGGACGGGGCTTCGATGAGGAAGTGGACCAACTGATAAAGCTGCTGCACAGAGAAGTCCCCAAACCAGCTGATCACACAGAGGTAAAATATAGTGTGTTTGTTGTTGTTCGTGTGTGTGTGTGCCTTACACTCTCTCTGTGTTATCAGACGTGGCCAGAGGAGTGTGTGAGAGCGGCGTGTGTCATCCAGGCAGCGTGGAGATCCTATCAGACCAGGAGGAGAGTGAAGAATCTGCCCAGAGCTGTCAGATCACTGCAGAGGAGCTTCAGGTGTGTGTGTGTGTGTGTGTGTGTGTGTGTGTGGGCTTTATTCTCTCATCGATCTATGATCGTGTTTTGTATTGATGTGTATATTTTTTGTAATTCCAGGGCTCATCTGTAAAAGAGACGTTGGTTTCAGCATGACTTCCTGTCAAAATAAAGGCTAAATTAGATCATAATAATTCCAGGCAGTTAAGCATGTGTGTGTGCGCATGTGTGTATGTGTGTGTGTAGGGAGCGGCGGCGGAGGAGAGCGCAGCAGGCTCAGGCTGTGTGCTGGGAGGAGGAGCTGAAACTACAGCTGTGTGTCAGGAGACAGAGAGCCAGGAGAGAGTTCCATCAGAAACAACTACAGCTACTGCAGCTACTGCCCCCAGGTACACACACTACCTGTTACAGCAGAGACAGAGCGGAATGATGCCCGTTTGTTTGCTTAGTTAGGCCTGCCATCTACAGCCCTCGTGTGTGTGTGTGTGTGTGTGTGTGTGTGTGTGTGTGTGTGTGTGTGTGTGTGTGTGTGTGTGTAGGTCAGGTGCAGCAGTACCTCGGGGAGGTGGAGAGGCAGGCTGCAATACAGATCCAGAGGGTTTGGCGAGGCCACCGAGAGAGACGAAACTTCCAGCAACGGAGAAACACACACACACAGCACAGAGCTGCTGTTGTCCTGCAGAGAACAGTATTAACACACACACACAGCACAGAGCTGCTGTTGTCCTGCAGAGAACAGTATTAACACACACACACAGCACAGAGCTGCTGTTGTCCTGCAGAGAACAGTATTAACACACACACACAGCACAGAGCTGCTGTTGTCCTGCAGAGAACAGTATTAACACACACACACAGCACAGAGCTGCTGTTGTCCTGCAGAGAACAGTATTAACACACACACACAGCACAGAGCTGCTGTTGTCCTGCAGAGAACAGTATTAACACACACACACAGCACAGAGCTGCTGTTGTCCTGCAGAGAACAGTATTAACACACACACACAGCACAGAGCTGCTGTTGTCCTGCAGAGAACAGTATTAACACACACACACAGCACAGAGCTGCTGTTGTCCTGCAGAGAACAGTATTAACACACACACACAGCACAGAGCTGCTGTTGTCCTGCAGAGAACAGTATTAACACACACACACAGCACAGAGCTGCTGTTGTCCTGCAGAGAACAGTATTAACACACACACACAGCACAGAGCTGCTGTTGTCCTGCAGAGAACAGTATTAACACACACACACAGCACAGAGCTGCTGTTGTCCTGCAGAGAACAGTATTAACACACACACACAGCACAGAGCTGCTGTTGTCCTGCAGAGAACAGTATTAACACACACACACAGCACAGAGCTGCTGTTGTCCTGCAGAGAACAGTATTAACACACACACACAGCACAGAGCTGCTGTTGTCCTGCAGAGAACAGTATTAACACACACACACAGCACAGAGCTGCTGTTGTCCTGCAGAGAACAGTATTAACACACACACACAGCACAGAGCTGCTGTTGTCCTGCAGAGAACAGTATTAACACACACACACAGCACAGAGCTGCTGTTGTCCTGCAGAGAACAGTATTAACACACACACACAGCACAGAGCTGCTGTTGTCCTGCAGAGAACAGTATTAACACACACACACAGCACAGAGCTGCTGTTGTCCTGCAGAGAACAGTATTAACACACACACACAGCACAGAGCTGCTGTTGTCCTGCAGAGAACAGTATTAACACACACACACACAGCACAGAGCTGCTGTTGTCCTGCAGAGAACAGTATTAACACACACACACAGCACAGAGCTGCTGTTGTCCTGCAGAGAACAGTATTAACACACACACACAGCACAGAGCTGCTGTTGTCCTGCAGAGAACAGTATTAACACACACACACAGCACAGAGCTGCTGTTGTCCTGCAGAGAACAGTATTAACACACACACACAGCAGAGCTGCTGTTGTCCTGCAGAGAACAGTATTAACACACACACACAGCACAGAGCTGCTGTTGTCCTGCAGAGAACAGTATTAACACACACACAGCACAGAGCTGCTGTTGTCCTGCAGAGAACAGTATTAACACACACACACAGCACAGAGCTGCTGTCCTGCAGAGAACAGTATTAACACACACACAGAGACAGCACAGAGCTGCTGTTGTCCTGAGAGAACAGTATTAACACACACACACAGCACAGCACAGAGCTGCTGTTGTCCTGCAGAGAACAGTATTAACACACACACACAGCACAGAGCTGTTGTTGTCCTGCAGAGAACAGTATTAACACACACACACAGCACAGAGCTGCTGTTGTCCTGCAGAGAACAGTATTAACACACACACACAGCACAGAGCTGCTGTTGTCCTGCAGAGAACAGTATTAACACACACAGCACAGAGCTGCTGTTGTCCTGCAGAGAACAGTATTAACACACACACACAGCACAGAGCTGCTGTTGTCCTGCAGAGAACAGTATTAACACACACACACAGCACAGAGCTGCTGTTGTCCTGCAGAGAACAGTATTAACACACACACACAGCTGCTGTTGTCCTGCAGAGAACAGTATTAACACACACACAGCACAGAGCTGCTGTTGTCCTGCAGAGAACAGTATTAACACACACACACAGCTGCTGTTGTCCTGCAGAGAACAGTATTAACACACACACACAGCACAGAGCTGCTGTTGTCCTGCAGAGAACAGTATTAACACACACACACAGCACAGAGCTGCTGTTGTCCTGCAGAGAACAGTATTAACACACACACACAGCACAGAGCTGCTGTTGTCCTGCAGAGAACAGTATTAACACACACACACAGCACAGAGCTGCTGTTGTCCTGCAGAGAACAGTATTAACACACACACACAGCACAGAGCTGTTGTTGTCCTGCAGAGAACAGTATTAACACACACACACACAGCACAGAGCTGCTGTTGTCCTGCAGAGAACAGTATTAACACACACACACAGCACAGAGCTGCTGTTGTCCTGCAGAGAACAGTATTAACACACACACACAGCACAGAGCTGCTGTTGTCCTGCAGAGAACAGTATTAACACACACACACAGCACAGAGCTGCTGTTGTCCTGCAGAGAACAGTATTAACACACACACACAGCACAGAGCTGCTGTTGTCCTGCAGAGAACAGTATTAACACACACACACAGCACAGAGCTGCTGTTGTCCTGCAGAGAACACTATTAACACACACACACAGCACAGAGCTGCTGTTGTCCTGCAGAGAACAGTATTAACACACACACACAGCACAGAGCTGCTGTTGTCCTGCAGAGAACAGTATTAACACACACACACAGCACAGAGCTGCTGTTGTCCTGCAGTAACAGTATTAACACACACACACAGCACAGAGCTGCTGTTGTGCTGCAGAGAACAGTATTAACACACACTCACATGCACTTCTAATAGACTACCCCTGTTGTAAGCAGAAACTGAACACAGCGATCAAACAAATCTAGCATGCAGCAGCATCTGAATTCATGTTGACAGTTTTTTGTCCCTCTCCTGTTAGGTCCTTTGCTTTCTGAAGAGGCGGAGAGCTGAGAAAGCCCCTCCTTCCCTCTCCCCTTGGATTGATCCTCGGGGTTTGACTGACAGTCGGAGGGCGGAGCTGAAGAGAGAGGTGGAGGAACATATTGCCCTGCACCCGGTGATTCTGAATATTACTTCAAGTTGTGTGTTTGGTTTTACTATCCTTGTAGGGACCAGATGTCCTCACAAGGATAGTAAAACAAGGAATATTTGGACAAGTGGGGACATTTCACTTGTCCCCACAAGGAAAAAGGCTGTTTTAGGGTTAGGTTTCGGGTTACAGTTACAATTAGGGTTAGGGGTTAGGGAAAATAGTATTTGGTCCCCACAAGGATAGTAAAACAAATGTGTGTGTGGTGTGTAACTATCTCTCTGTGTAACGGGTCTCTCTCTCTGTGTCTGTGTAACGGGTCTCTCTCTCTGTGTCTGTGTAACGGGTCTCTCTCTGTGTGTCTGTGTAACGGGTCTCTCTGTGTCTGTGTAACGGGTCTCTCTCTGTGTGTGTAACGATCTCTTTCTGTGTGTGTAGTCCTCTGTGGTGTCTCTAGAGGGCAGTAGGGAGCTCCATGCTCAGACCCAAGCCTTGCTGCTCCAGCATCTACAGGGGAGAGGGGCAGAGCTGAGAGAACACACTCACACACACGCCCTGCTGGCACAGATCAACACCGACCTGGAACTACTGCTGAGTAGGTATCACACACGCGCACACCAATCTCTCTTTCTCTTCCTCTTTCTCTCCCTTCATCCATCGTTCTCTCTTAGATGCCCCCTCACTCAGTGTCGCCACAGTAACCGACTGTGACGTGTTCAGGAGTCGCTCTGCCCCCGTAGCCGCCCGCGCCCGGCAATCCCACAATGCCTTGCTCCAGGCCGGTCGCCTGCCTTGGTGGAAGATGCTGGGAGATGGTGACATCACCTGTCCAGAATCAGAATCCGCCCACAAAGACCACCGGCTGGAGGCAGAGTTTAACTCTCTGTATTTAGGAGGAAGCTGACCACGTTGTTCCACAACAGTATTGTAACGCTGTTATAACATTGTCATAGGGCTGTTGTAATAATGTCATTATGCTCTGGAATTCAACCAATCATGGGTTTCAGTCTGGACCGTGGTTAGTTGAATCAGGTGTGTTACTGCAGTGGTCTTTTCATCGGTCTCTGTGTGGCTGGCCCCTTCAGGAAGAGTTTCAGTCTGGACCGTGGTTAGTTGAATCAGGTGTGTTACTGCAGTGGTCTTTTCATCGGTCTCTGTGTGGCTGGCCCCTTCAGGAAGAGTTTCAGTCTAAGGAATTGGAAAGCAATTTTGTGTACAGAAGTCTGCATTAAAGTTTGTACTTTTCTACTATTATGTCATTGTGTGTCCTGACTGTAGAGACTTTCAGTCATTTTGATAAGTGGAGTTTTTATTTGTTGTCCAACAACTCACATGCCAGTGCTGTATTTGTGTTAACAGAGTGTCCAGAGTGCCTACGCAACACCAGCAGTCATTATGTTATTACACACACCCAGAAAACACACATACCAGAAAGATTTGATTGGCCAATGTTTATTTTCAGCGTTTGACAATGAACAGCATTTATCAGACAGAAACATTATCATAAAGCTGACAGAATGAAGACAGAGACATAATACATATTTTTCTGTACCGTAGTTTCACATAGATAATTATTCTGACTCCTACATATTGGCAGTTTGACATATCTTATTACCAGGGCCCAGAGTTAGTCTGTCAGGGCCCAGAGTTAGTCTGCCAGGGCCCAGAGTTAGTCTGTCAGGGCCCAGAGTTAGTCTGTCAGGGCCAAGAGTTAGTCTGTCAGGGCCCAGGGCTCAGAGTTAGTCTGTCAGGGCCCAGAGTTAGTCTGTCAGGGCTCAGAGTTAGTCTGTCAGGGCCCAGAGTTAGTCTGTCAGGGCCCAGAGTTAGTCTGTCAGGGCCCAGGGCCCAGAGTTAGTCTGTCAGGGCCAAGAGTTAGTCTGTCAGGGCTCAGAGTTAGTCTGTCAGGGCCCAGAGTTAGTCTGTCAAGGCCCAGAGTTAGTCTGTCAGGGCCCAGGGCTCAGAGTTAGTCTGTCAGGGCCCAGAGTTAGTCTGTCAGGGCCCAGGGCTCAGAGTTAGTCTGTCAGGGCCCAGAGTTAGTCTGTCAGGGCCCAGAGTTAGTCTGTCAGGGCCCAGGGCCCAGAGTTAGTCTGTCAGGGCCCAGAGTTAGTCTGTCAGGGCCAAGAGTTAGTCTGTCAGGGCCCAGAGTTAGTCTGTCAGGGCCCAGGGCCCAGAGTTAGTCTGTCAGGGCCCAGAGTTAGTCTGTCAGGGCCCAGAGTTAGTCTGTCAGGGCCCAGGGCTCAGAGTTAGTCTGTCAGGGCCCAGAGTTAGTCTGTCAAGGCCCAGAGTTAGTCTGTCAGGGCCCAGGGCTCAGAGTTAGTCTGTCAGGGCCCAGAGTTAGTCTGTCAGGGCCCAGGGCTCAGAGTTAGTCTGTCAGGGCCCAGAGTTAGTCTGTCAAGGCCCAGAGTTAGTCTGTCAGGGCCCAGGGCTCAGAGTTAGTCTGTCAGGGCCCAGAGTTAGTCTGTCAGGGCCCAGGGCTCAGAGTTAGTCTGTCAGGGCCCAGAGTTAGTCTGTCAGGGCTCAGAGTTAGTCTGTCAGGGCCCAGAGTTAGTCTGTCAGGGCCCAGAGTTAGTCTGTCAGGGCCCAGGGCCCAGAGTTAGTCTGTCAGGGCCAAGAGTTAGTCTGTCAGGGCTCAGAGTTAGTCTGTCAGGGCCCAGAGTTAGTCTGTCAAGGCCCAGAGTTAGTCTGTCAGGGCTCAGGGCTCAGAGTTAGTCTGTCAGGGCCCAGAGTTAGTCTGTCAGGGCCCAGGGCTCAGAGTTAGTCTGTCAGGGCCCAGAGTTAGTCTGTCAAGGCCCAGAGTTAGTCTGTCAGGGCTCAGGGCTCAGAGTTAGTCTGTCAGGGCCCAGAGTTAGTCTGTCAGGGCCCAGGGCTCAGAGTTAGTCTGTCAGGGCCCAGAGTTAGTCTGTCAGGGCCCAGAGTTAGTCTGTCAGGGCCCAGGGCCCAGAGTTAGTCTGTCAGGGCCCAGAGTTAGTCTGTCAGGGCCAAGAGTTAGTCTGTCAGGGCCCAGAGTTAGTCTGTCAGGGCCCAGGGCCCAGAGTTAGTCTGTCAGGGCCCAGAGTTAGTCTGTCAGGGCCCAGGGCCCAGAGTTAGTCTGTCAGGGCCCAGGGCTCAGAGTTAGTCTGTCAGGGCCCAGAGTTAGTCTGTCAAGGCCCAGAGTTAGTCTGTCAGGGCCCAGGGCTCAGAGTTAGTCTGTCAGGGCCCAGAGTTAGTCTGTCAGGGCCCAGAGTTAGTCTGTCAGGGCCCAGAGATAGTCGCCCAGGGCCCAGAGTTAGTCTGTCAGGGCTGAACCACAAACAGAATGATAAGTAATTTGAAAGCAGGCAGAGACATTTAGGGTTTGATTCAATCAGATCCAATTTGTCCAACATCCGCACAGCGGTCGTTTCGGCGGTGCCGGAGGTAGGACTACGTTAGAAGCTGTCAAATCCACAAGGGGCTCCTGGCATTATACCTAAAGCGGACATTGCCATTGGCTGCACGGAGTGGCATGGACAGAAATCCCATGCAGCCTTGTTTCTAAGTCAGAACAGTGGAATGTGAGATGTGATCTACACCTCCATTATGATGATAGAAACTATTTGGTTGAATGTTTTTCAATGTGAGCGTCATGATCCCGCGTGGGACAGTGTGGCTTTGTGACAATGATCGCAAGAGCAGCTGCTCGCCGATTTGACAGCTCCAACGCAGTTCCACCTCCAGCAAAGCCAAAACATCCGCTATGAAGGTGTCTGCTATTGCTGGTTAACGCTTGATCTGATTGAATCTAGGCCTTCGTTTTTTGAGGTGCACACACACTAACACATTTGTATGGCCTCACATGCACACACACGTTGGTCGCCTTCCCCTGCTCAGACGTTGCATTCATCAACCAGTGGTTCCGTGCCACGTCATCGACTGCTGTCGGGCATCAGGTTGCTATGAAATATGATGTGGTTAGCTGATACTTAAAATACCTTTCCAGAAGATGTAACATCTGGCAACGCCTGGGCAGAGGAACGCCTATTATCTAAGATGTGTTCATTAAAGGGCTTCCAGGGCCGGGTCCCAGGGCAGTACTGATCATGCCCATGTGGGCATCGACCAATCACATAGTTTGTTAGAAGGAATGGCTGGAGACAGGTGGCCAACCGGGCCCGCCCAGCCGGACGTGATTGGGTGGCTGTGGGTGGCTCTCGCTGTTGATTGGTCCGTGAAGCTGGGCGCAGGGAGAAGAGGCAGGACTCCCGTCTGTACGCCCGACCGTCCACAAACAAGGGTACTGACTGAGGACACACACCTTGCTTTATAAACAAAAACTCAGTAGATTCTAAAGAGCTATATCATGTCTTATTCTACTTATTCTATATCTATGTTTTCGTGTCGTACCTGCTGCTATTGGTGGACGGGGGTGAGGAGGGTGTGGTCACGGGTAGGGCTGAGGAGGAGGGGCCGGGGGAGGAGACACTGGACCAGCCATCAGGACCCCCAGACAACACCTGTAGCCCCTCAGACAGAGAGACTGGAGGGAGGGTTGGAGATGAGGGTGACGAGGAGAGTGAGACAGGAACGGAGAACGAGAGGGACAAGGGAAGAGGGAAGAGGTCAGGCTGGTGTGATAGCTTACATTTTCAACTAAAGTTAAAAGAGGATTTGGACGAGAGAGATGGAGAGATGGCGGTGTGTCTCACCAGAAGGGTGCGTGCGGTGCGGCAGGTAGGAGGGGGGGTAGGGAGCAGGCCTGGGGGGGTAGTGCTTGTACCCATGAGGGGGGGCGAGAGGCAGTCCCCCGCTATAGGGGAAGCTAGGACCCCCACCTGAACACAGCGAGTCTGGGTTAGACAGAAACCAGCCACCTATGGGAAGAAGAAACACACACGGTTTAAAAGTGGATTATTGTTATTTAGTAGATTCAAATAATTCAATTTGAATCAAATTAGTCCTAAAGGCCCACTCACAGTGTTGAATTCCCATATGGCTATCAAATGAGGACTCCAATGGACTGTTCGGGTGGTTCCTGCAAATACAATAATTCAATGATAACCTATATGAGTTCACTCTGTGAACTGGTGCGATTCAAAGAAGCAAGAGATACAGCGTTACAGTGACTAGTGTGAGACCTGTGCTAACCATGCTAATTGTGTTAGCAAATATGTGTAAACAGCTAAGGTGTGTGTGTGTGTGTGTGTGTGTGTGTGTGTGTGTGTTAGGAGCTCCAGTTTCTCTCACACACTTCACACTGCCTCTTCAACAAGCCTCACATAGAGACGGTGAACTAGGCTTTAAACAGCTAATAACGACCCGCTAATCGCTTACCGTTTCAGGAGCTAACGCTAACCCTCACTGATATCATAATGGGACAAGCTAATGCTAACATGCAGTAATATCATAGCGATATCCTGGTAGGAGACCCTAGCAGGTACAGATGAGGCCTTACCTCTCTTTGGCATCCAGGAAAGCCTTAGCGAACGGGTTGTATTTGATCTTCAGAGCGGTGATCTTCAGAGGGAAATAAACAATGTTACTGACTGTAACATATACACATTTTTAGGCGCTCTGGCTTAATCAAGAAGTTTAATCGTGAACTCTGGATGATGACGCTGATTCAATGATGGTTGATATTATGTACCAGTAGTGACTCAATCTTTCAAGTAGACAGTGTGTGTGTGTGTGTGTGTGTGTGTGTGTGTGTGTGTGTGTGTGTGTGTGTGTGTGTGTGTGTGTGTGTGTGTGTGTGTGTGTGTGTGTGTGTGTGTGTGTGTGACCAGTCACCTCTTCATTCTGGTAGGCAGTGACAGCGATGAACTGTGTGTCGCTGAAAGAGACGTTAGTAACCATTCGGTGGCTTCCGCCCACTCTCACAATGTGGAGCTGAGGTTCATACTTATGGAGAGAGTTCAACATGATCTGGAAGGAGAAAGGGATGGGGGAGGAGAGAGGAGAGGAGAGGAGAGGAGAGGAGAGGAGAGGAGAGGAGAGGAGAGGAGAGGAGAGAAATGGAGCAAGAAGGAAGCAATGAAAGAAGAGAATGGAGAGGAAGAGAATGAAAGAGAGTAGGTACAACTCATAAACCTGGGCAGGCCTACATTATGACAGTTTGAGGGAGAGGTGTGCAGGAACAAATAGACTACAGTCCTTACAATATTACTTCAGTACTGTCTGTTCTAGCGTAAAATCTAGTCTCTCGTTCTCTCTCTATCTCTCTCTCTCAATCCCTCACTCCACCAATTAACCAATTACAGCCCTCAGAGAGAGGACAAAACAAACTGTTTTTTATTCTAATTGGGAGCTTAGCTTCACCTCTCACACCAACCAGCTGCCCAGAGCTCTCTCTCTCTCTCTCCTTCTCTGTCTGTCTCTCTCTGTCTGTCTCTGTCTGTGTGTCTGTGTGTATGTGTGTCTGTCTGTGTCTGTCTGTCTGTCTGTCTGTCTGTCTGTCTGTCTGTCTGTCTGTCTGTCTGTCTCTCTCTCTCTCTCTCTCTCCTTCTCTGTCAGTCTCTCTCTGTCTGTCTCTGTCTGTGTGTCTGTGTGTCTGTGTGTCTGTGTGTCTGTCTGTCTGTCTGTCTGTCTGTCTGTCTGTCTGTCTGTCTGTCTGTCTGTCTGTCTCTCTGTCTGTGTGTCTCTCTCTCTCTCTCTCTCTCTCTGTCTGTGTGTGGGTTGTTTTTGTTTGCGTGTGCATGTGTGTGTGTACTTGCTCTAGTTGGAGTGTGTGTGGGCTTTTAAATATGCTGTTTTTGCCTCCATCTCTCTATAAAACATCTGAAGGACTGATGGAAAATCCATTTTGCATAGTAAAAAAAAACACAGGTAATTACCATAATGTACAACTAACCACTGCAATTATTTAATTATGCCTCGGCTCTTCTTTACCGGACCCAATGCCAACACCACATTACCTGCCAGTCAGAGGTGTGTGTGTGTGTGTGTGTGTGTGTGTGTGTGTGTGTGTGTGTGTGTGTGTGTGTGTGTGTGTGTGTGTGTGTGTGTGTGTGTGTGTGTGTGTGTGTGTGTGTGTGTGTGTGTGTGTGTGTGTGTGTGTGTGTGTGTTTGTTTGTTTGTTTGGGTTATGGGTTCATGTAAATACCATGAAAAGAAATTGGCCGATCACAGCGCTAAGTGTGTGCGTGTGCATGCACGTATGTCTGTGTGGCCCCTGGAGGGCCTCCTGGAGTGGGCAGCTCTCAGCAGGAAGTGCATTAAACCTCCGAGAGCCAATTAAGAGCTGTTTATCTGGTTCCCGTGGAGACAGGGGCCACGGGGTGAAGTGGGCAAGGAGAGGGGCCCTAAGCAGGGCACTAATTGTATAAGTGCACACTTGATGTTTTGCTTTTCAGGGGAACAAACAGAGATTAGAGGAAAGACAAGGATTATGAAAAGATCCATGACAGAAGGGCCCCTCCACTGGGGATACAGAGCTGCGTTTACACAGGCAGCCACATTCAGAAATGTTTCCCAGTTATTGGCAGAAGAGCTGATCTGATTGGACAAAAGACCAATTACAAAAAAAAGATCAGAATTGGACTGCCTGTGTAAATGTGGCCTAGCTGGCCTTTAATTCACCCGCTGCAGACAAGGAAGACCACCTGAGAAAGGAAAATTGGAGAGTGGTTAGCGGTCTACTGCTAGAGGAGGAAGGACGGGAACATAATTTTTCTGTCTATTTATATATTTTATTTTAGTAGAACTTTAGAATTTGCCTGAAGAAATATGAAATAAATCAAATGCAACATCATGAAGTTAGTGAGGTATCTAGTGCAGCTGGGGATGTACTGGTGAGTTTTGGGCCAGAAACTAAGCTAGAGTCTATAGACTGACTGTGTGTGTGTGTATGCTCTACCTGTCCACCTCCGTTGAGCTTGTTGGTGAGTTTGACCTTGCTGAAGGAGACAGGTGCCTTCATCCAGTGGGCTCCGAAGTTGGGTGAGTCGGGATGGATGTACACACAACCATTACCGGCAGGCTCCGGTTTACCGGCTGTAACCCACTCCCCGTTAACGTACTTCCAGCGGTGGCTGTCAGCTGGCTGGAAGTCCAGCAGGAAGGAGTACATGGCGTTGGGGTCCAGACCCGATACACTCACTTTCAGCACCGGAAACATTCTCCTGGAAAACCACAGTAGGAACGCACAGATTAATACATGTACACAGGCACGCAGTATGCACACACACACACACACACACACACACACACACACACACACACACACACACACACACACACACACACACACACACACACACACACACACACACACACACACACACACACACACACACACACACACACACACACACACACACACACACACACCAACTAACTCTAAACTCACTTTTTTTGACTTTTTTCCTGACTCTTTTTACTTTTATTAAATTATTTTTTGTTTTCCCCAAATAAAAACGTTCTGAAGTGGCCAACGTGTAAATGGACAGACACCCACCAGGTGAGCTGACCTGCCACTACAACGCGCGCTGGACCGGTCAAGCCGCCCCTCAGAGCATGAGAGGGTCAGCACAAAAGTGGCCATGCGCCAGAGAAATCTATTAAACCGTTCGATACACTACGGGCAATACTAAGTTTAGAACGCAGATTTTTTTTAACTAACATGTTTTCTTAATTTAAGAATGTGGCGATAAATTTAGCCAGTAATAACCAGCTTGTCGAGGTTTGCAGTCGGATTTTTGGAACAAAATGTTCTAAACTAATGTTTTGTAGACGAATCAAATAGATTATAAACATATCAAATATTAATGACATGAAAGACACGAGACTATACAATTAAACAGAATCAATTTGAATAACTCTGCAACTGTGCATAAGCCTTGGGCTTATATTCCTTTATCATGGGATCATGGGATCATGGTAAAGGAATATGTCACTGATATTTTCAAAACACATTTTTATGAATCTCCTTGTCTTAAAATATTTTCTGGCTTACAATATTTGGCCTGAACTTTCTCAAACTTAATATTTCTGGTTGTTAAAATGTATTACGCTACCCTTTTATTAAAAATATAGGCTATTACACTTTTCAGCTCTAATAAGTATAAGAAAGAAATGTTCTGCCTATTCCTAAATAACTAATATTATTCAATAGCCCTTGGTCTTAAATTACAGATAGGCCTATGTAATTAATAGTTTTCGCTTGGATCTAATTCTTATGAAATCGTAATGATTATATAGGAATAGAAAGCTGAAGTTGAAAAAAGGGTTGAATTAAAATATTCGATCAAGATGCGTTTTGGAAGAAGTGCGTAATTGAAAATGTAATTATCAATTTAAATCGAATGGTCTCTTAATTGGGTAATTGATTCAAAGCCCTCTAATATAACATAAGTGTTAGACGTTTTAGAGTGATATGTGTGACAGAGAAATATAGGTTTGAATTCTGCTGCATGTGTTCATAAAATTAATTTAGCAATGGGTGGATACATATAATGGGTGATCAAATGACCAAACTCTTGAAACTTGCATTTGGTATTGTCTGTATGTTTGTCTGCGAATCTCCTCTCCCCAATAAATGTCCTCTTACGGCTGAGGATCAATAAAATATATTTTACTATTCAAAAATGCTCGTCTATCTCACTATTTGGGGCTCCCTAGTGGCACAGCGGTCTAAGGCACTGTATTTCAGTGCTGGAGGCTTCACTACAGACACCCTAGTTCGAATCCAGGCTGTATCACAACCGGCCGTGATTGGGAGTCGGGCGGCGCACAATTGGCCCAGCGTCGTCCGGGTTTGGTGTAGGCCGTCTTTGAGAATTTGATTTTTTCTTAACTGACTTGCCTAGTTAAATAAAGGTACAAAATTATAATTAACTCAAGCTCACCTGCCGCTCTTGGTGACTATCATCTCATTGGTGACTTCCTTAAACTTCCGCCACAGTTCCGCTTCCTCGAGCGTCACCTTCAGCTGCTTCTCCGTGGGGTCCCCCTTCTCGCGCCCCGCTTGCAACTCGCTCTCCACCACGCTTAGTAGTCGCGAGATACAGCACTGGCTGGCAGGACCAGGGCAGGGGTTACCCCCAGCCCTGCCTTCAGCTAAACCCTCAACCTTCATTTGGGGACCTCAACGAGGTTAAAGGCTACCTCTCAAATAAGACTGATGTTTTCTCCAAAGAAAGTTTAAAATTAGGTAAAACAAATATCTTACTCACAAATATCTCACTCAGCAGGTGATGGGGAAAAAACGTCGTTAGATTCGGTTAAATTGAAACAGAACAAATGAATTCCCATGTGGGTGTTTTAGCCATGAGGATTATGAACTGCAGTTGAAAATCAATGCGACACTGGTGCGGAGCACAAGACAGGTTCGGCCGGCCGGTCATGTGATCAACTCTCACTAATTTACCATTTACAGAGCGTCATTTGTCAGAGGGAGAGAGAAAGAGCAAGAGAGAGGAAGAGGGAGGGAGAGAGAGTTTCTTTGATGAGTTAGCCTAGACCTTAAAGGGTCAATCTGCAGTTGCTACATCTAATTTTGGACTTATAGTGAATGTTACATACCCCATTGATTCTTGAAGAACATAACGTGTAAATGCCTCATAAGCTTAGTTCAACTGTAAAACCTCAACATAACCCAAACTTTAAGCTTGTAAACATTGTAAATGTAAACAAACACTGTAGCCTATAGCCTGAAACCATGCTTAAAACTACAATTTGTATATATTGGATGATCAGTCCTTGCATCCATAGTTTGGTCTATGAATTTGAGAGTGGTTATGTTTCCCAGGCACATCCCTCAGCTTTTTACCAAAACAGAGGCAGGATGTGGCTTTGTTATGGTTTCAACTTGGCTAAGGATAGCCCCTTTAAGTCTTCAGGCCATAATACCAGTCTCTCTCTCTCTCAACTTGCATTGAAATACCGTACGCCAGCATGACTTTTCAGGGGAACACTTTCAGCACCATGGACAGCGAAAGACCATGCCGGAGGGGGCCAGAAGACAAGTTGACTGGCTTTTCCGTTCGAAATGATCATAATTCCACAAAAAGACAAACGTTGCTGTCGTGGGCCTGTAGCCTTATTATATAAATCATTATCGGTGACTACGGTTAATGGTCTAACTACCGGTGCTCTTGGCAAGGAGTGGAATCAGATGCTTTTAGCGCACGGATTGAACAAGCCTCCCTCTCTTCCAAAACGACAGAAAAGCTTCTGAAGAAAATTAAATATAGTCTAGGTCATTTCGTACGGCTATTTTTTCGGATAATAATTCAAGTTCCTGCTCTTAAGTATATACAACGGAAACTATGTTGTTAAAGTATGAACGACTGAAAACGTAAAATGCTTCCCAGAACATTTCCCTCCACTCTTGGTCTGACGACCTACTGGGCTCAGAGACCTGTCCATTTGGACTACACTAATGTAGCCTACTGTGTGTTGTCTAAAAACATCTAGTTTGGTACTATACGGTTGTGTCTGCATTTTTTTTTTCAACGTGTAGTTGACATTGCCTTGTTCGGTGCAATGGTCTCTACCTATACAGTAGTCTAAATACCCCAATGACATGTTAAGTTAAAAATGAATACTATATATTTCTGACACCATGCAAACCAATGAGGGTTCGGAACTTTAAAGCCAATTATCTCAGAATCATCTTTTTCAGGTAGAACGAAGCTCGAACTGGTGTTGCTTCAACTAGTTTGTGCACAGTGGAAGCTCCGTGTCACACCCGAGGAGGGAAGAACAGAGAGCACACGGAACGGTCAGTGTCCAGAAGGGCTCCTATAGCGACACCCGATCCCCGCGAGCTGGCGGTGTGACCGAACGGCCTTGTGAGCTCGCAGCTGCAGCGGTGTGTGTTTGGAGAGATATTTTTTTTAATCAGCGGCGGGCGGCGAGCGGAGATTAGGGGCTTTACTGATTTAAAACGCATAAAGGAGCGTCATTAACTGAGCGCGAGGCAAATATCAAAAGGTGGGAAGCAAAGCACAGGTAAACGCACCAAATCATAATCCCACGATACACACCTCAGACCTTTTGTACAAGGAATGCGTTTGTGTGTGTGTGGCAGTGACCCCGGTGAGACTCCATCAGAAAATACAAAGCAAAGGCAGGCAAAACAGGTGGTACAACTCTCACTCTTGCACATTAAAACACTCCACAATATAGTTTGAAAATGTTTATTTCTGTTGTAAAATGGTGTCACACAAACAGGACAAGAACACATGATTCATAGTCATACATTATTGGCCTACATCGCTAAATTATCGTTACACTTTAAAACATTAGTGTTGAATTTCCAGATGGTACAAAAAATAATCGTGATTTAAAAAGTATTTATTCCAAACCTGTAACTACCTGCACTCATATTAGACAAGTAGACGAACTAACCATGGTCCTAAAACAATGTATCCTGAATATAGAACATATGTTATTCTATAAAACAAGTGTTTAATAGCATCATACATGTTTTTATGTAGATGAAACAACCATCTATAGGGAGGGTTTTATGAAACAGAGGTCACTCAGGAGAGTTACAGTAGTTCAGTATACCAATTTAAAAAGCAGTGATTCCCTGGTTTAAATCATGTGAAGTAAGGCATTTCTTTTTTGCAAGTTAACATAAAAGTCACACAGCCCCAGTGAGAGGGTTTTTTAATGGTCATGACTAGGGCATGCTGAAGCCAGCATTGATATTTTAATTCCACCCAGAAAACAGCTATAATACTAACCATGAAAGAGTTGAAACAGTTAAAGAGTAGTGTTTACAGGAAACATGATTGAAAAAATAAATAATAATAATAACATATTCGCCCAGAAATTATAAAAGAAACTGAAATGAAAGCCAAAATACCTGTGGAAAAAATATAACACAAAATTGTCTATGGTTCAACTAACCATGACAGTTAAAACAGCAGTTAGACATGTTTACAGGAAACGGAACTCAGACGTTTTCTATAAAAGGTGAAAGATTCATGAGCACTTGAAGCAGTTCTTCCCTTATTTTTTTCTGCATGTACAGTTGATGTCAGAAGGTCACATACACCTTAGCCGAACACATTTAAACTCAGTTTTCACAATTCCTGACAATCAATCCTAAAAATTCCCTGTCTTAGGTCAGTTAGTATCACCACTTTATTTTAAGAATGTGAAATGTCAGAATAATAGTAGAGAGAATGATTTATTTCAGCTTTTATTCTTTCATCACATTCCCAGTGTGTCATAAGATTACATACACTCAATTAGTATTTGGTAGCATTGCCTTTAAATTGTTTAACTTGGGTCAAACGTTTTGGGTAGCCTTCCACAAGCTTCCCACATTAAGTTGGGTGAATTTTGGCCCATTCCTCCTGACAGAGCTGGTGTAACTGAGTCAGGTTTGTAGGCCTCCTTGCTCACACATGCTTTTTCAGGTCTGCCCACACATTTTCTATAGGATTGAGGTCAGGGCTTTGTGATGGCCACTCCAATACCTTGACTTTGTTGTCCTTAAGCCATTTTGCCACAACTTTGGAAGTATGCTTGAGGTAATTGTCCATTTGCAACCAAGCTTTAACTTCCTGACTAATGTCTTGAGATGTTGCTTCAATATATCCACATAATTTTCCTCCCTCATGATGCCATCTATTTTGTGAAGTGCACCAGTCCCTCCTGCATCAAAGCACCCCCACAACATGATGCTGCCACCCCCGTGCTTCACGGCTGGGATGGTGTTCTTCGGCTTGCAAGCCTCCCCCTTTTCCCTCAAACATAACGATGGTCATTATGGCCAAACAATTATATTTTTGTTTCATCAGACCAGAGGACATTTCTCCAAAAAGTACAGTCTTTGTCCCCATGTGCAGTTGCAAACCGTAGTCTGGCTTTTTATGCAGTTTTGGAGCAGTGGCTACGTCCTTGCTGAGTGGCCTTTCGGGTTATGTCGATATAGGACTCGTTTTACTGTAGATACTTTTGTACCTGTTTCCTCCAGCATCTTCACAAGGTCCTTTGCTGTTGTTCTGGGATTGATTTACACTTTTCGCACCAAAGTACATTCATCTCTAGGAGACAGAACGCATCTCCTTCCTGAGCGGTATGACGGCTGCGTGGTCCCATGGTGTTTGTACTTGCATATTATTGTTTGTACAGATGAACGTGGTACCTACAGGCATTTTGAAATTGCTCCCAAGGATGAACCAGACTTGTGGAGGTCTACAATGTATTTTCTGAGGTCTTGTCTGATTTCATTTGATTTTCCCATGATGTCAAGCAAAGAAGCAGGTAGGTAGGCATTGAAATACATCCACAGGTACACCTCCAATTGACACAAATTATGTCAATTAGCCTATCAGAAGCTTTTAAAGCCATGACATCATTTTCTGGAATTTTCCAAGCTGTTTAAAGGTACAGTCAACTTAGTGTATGTAAACGTCTGACCCACTGAAATTGTGACAGTGAATTATAAGTGAAATAAACAATTGCTGGAAGAATTACTTGTGTCATGCACAAAGTAGATGTCCTAACTGACTTTCCAAAACTATAGTTTGTTAACAAGAAGTTTGTGGAGAGGTTGAAAAACTAGTCTTAATGACTACAACCTAAGTGTATGTAAACTTCCAACTTCAACTGTATATCTATCCAGCTAGAAGAACGTTTAACAGCAGGCCCTTATATTCAGACTCCTGGTAAGTGCACTTGGGATTAGGTGCAAAAAGTCCCCTGACTGTACAGATTTCCAGACCTGAGCCGGTTAAATTATCAGTAGTCAGCTGTCCATTGTGAACACATGTAAATAAACACCTACAGTACAACTAACTAGTGAAGACACCATGTTGGCACCTAAATATAGATCTGAATAGTTTTGGTCTGGTTTGATTTACAGTTAGAGAAATGACAGAGGTGGTGCATTGACCCTCCCCCCACAGTAAATTAAGAGGAGCTGGACTCACAGTGTAGAAAAACACACAAAATTCACATACACCAAGCTTAAAGGGACAGACACCACACACACATAAGTTAAGGCATCCCTCACAAACAGATTCCTCTACACAACATCATACCTCAGGTACACTTCTGCTCTGGAAAGCATTCGCTGACGAGTGTTTACTCAGTGGGCACCATTCCAGCACACCTGTGTGGCGTCTGTGTGTTTGCCAGAGAGTTGAGGGCTTTAGCCAACCCCCAAACACACACACATCATAACCCCTCAGAGGGAGAGTGAAAGGGAGGTTTGCAGCCTCACTTCAGACAGACAGAGAAGGCCTTTATCACGGCATCCCTGTGAACAAACAAACTATAATCATTAGTCAAAGAATAAACACTCCAAAGTCAAGTTTCAAAAACTTCAAAGAATTTGCTTTAGGACTGAACCATCACTGAATGGGAAGGGATGATGTAATACTGTGAATAGGGCTTAAGGCTACAGACAGAGGTGGACGGGCAGTTAAGGCTACAGACAGAGGTGGACCGGCAGTTAAGGCTACAGACAGAGGTGGACCGGCAGTTACTGTAAACCAACACTCACCTTGCGAATGGAATGTAGGACAGGCCATACCTGAAACACAGAAGTATAGTATAAGTCAGCGTCAAACATCACACACAGCAAAGGGCTGTAATAAGGTCTTTATCTGAAGTGTGTCAGTGGGAGAGAGTCTGTGAAAACAGAGTTTATGCATGAGTGTTTGTTGTGTTACAGTGGAAGTTATTTTAATGGTGTTTATGTATGTATGTAAACTAATTGCACATCTGTGTGTACTCCTGTGTGTGTATGTATGTGGGCAAGAGAGAGCGAGAGCGAGAGAGAGAGTGTGTGTGTATGAATCTCCTGTCTTTGTGAAGGAGGTGCTTGAGAGAACAAAGCTAGCTGCATTAGTCGTGTGTGATTAGCCAGGCTAAAAGCTATGGCCATAATTACTCTGTTTTCAGTTACAAATAAGGACCTGGCATTGAGCTGCCTGCCAAAAAGCCCTCAGCATAGAACAACTCTGGGCGTGTGTGTGTGTGTGTCACTCAGACTGCAGACTGTAGGGATGTAATACCACAAACACACACTAAAGGAAGGAGATTACTCAAGCACGTGTGTGTGTGTGTGTGTGTGTGTGTGTGTGTGTGTGTGTCACTCACCAAGCGAAGGCCAGAAACTGTAGAATACAGAAGAGTAAGGCTAGACCATTATTCTTCCACTGTAGAGAGAGAGAGAAGCACTCAGATATACTTTGAGGTAGAACAATGTAAGACAAAGTTTAAATGAGTAACAGACTAGCTAAAAAGGCCTGCAGGGATTTGATAACACAACAGGTACAGGATATGTATCATGTGTGTGTTATACTCACCCAGAAAGCAGAACACATAGTTAGCACCAGACAGGTCTGTGAGGAGAGACAAGTAGCATGTAATTAATGAACAGAAAACTTTTTTTTTTTTTTACTATCCTGGTGGGGACCAAAAGTCCTCAGCGTAGTAAAACAAGGAACATTTTGACACGTGGGGATAGTTTGTTGGTCCCCACAAGAAAAATATATATTTTAGGTTTAGGGGTTACAATTAGGGTTAGAATTAGGAGTTAGGGTTAGAATTAGGAGTTAGGGTTATGGAAAATAGTATTTTGAAAGGGAATATATGTTTTGGTCCACACAAGGATAGTAAAACAAACATGGGTGTGTGTGTGTGTGTGTGTGGTGTGTCGTCTCACCAGCATGATAGCTGTGGCCAGTGCTCTTTCTTTGGCACACATCCTCTTCAGCTGATTAAGGGGTCCCATCAGGAACATAGTGCTGAGAATACACACATTATTTGACTAAACTTACATTATTGTAGTAACTGCACTAGAAATGTGATTGCTGTATCATGTGCACCTTAGGTGTTAAACTGGACAAGGACAATGTCAGCTTTGATCTGGGGAGGTTCCCAGAGATACCTTAAAATCTAAAAATAGGCCTAACTGTTTTGTAAATGCCCACATAAGCCACACATACACCCACTAACACTCAACAACACTCTACTCACCTGCACAGAGAGGCAACATTGCCGAGTGTGTACAGCACGGCAAACAGAATCAGACCAACCCTTGGAATCCACAGCAAGCATGTCCCCTGCCACCAGATGAAAGGATGAACAATTTAGTTCGGACCCTATTCTACTGTAGACACTATCAATTGGTCCCAAATTACTACTATTCTACTGTCGACACTATCAACTTGCCCTTAGTGTCTAGACCTCAATGCACAGATTTGAATTTCTCCGAGATCAACCCCCCCAATACTTTCTGGAATAAAAACATATCGATGTGTACTGGCTGACTGAGAGAGGTTTGGGAAACACAACTGACAGCGACACACATAATTGACAGTCAGAGCAATGCTGAAATGATGGGAGAGAGAGATGACGACTCACCAGAATGGAACACAAGACCCCGAGCACGAAACATGCGATAAAGCCCTTCATGCGCGTGCCCCAGCCCAGGGTGGAGGCTTGGTTCGCCGCCTGTTTCAACACCGCACCATTTATAAACAACATAGCTAGAAACCATCATTCACCTAGCTAGCCTAGTGTTTCTAGCTAACGTTACTGTGTTATTGCTAAGCAACTGTACTCGTAACGTAGATAAAGCATGCGTTGAAAAAGGCTTAGAGAGAAAGCCAAACATAGCTAGATATTATTTAGGGTAAACAACATATTAGCTAACTACATACAGTAGCTAACGTTAGCTAGCTAGAAAACGTACCTACTTGCAATATGTCGCCGTCATCATTGTTGCCATCTTGGCCACTCAAAACTTTCTTTAGTTTGTCCATTAAAGTTGACACAGATAGAATGTAGCTAGTAGTTCTAGAACTTTACCGTTGCTTCGATTGGCTTAGTTTTTAAGAACGCCCAAATATCGATTTGTCGAGCTATTTTTCCTGTTCGAAGTGCAACAGGTGGATTGCGATAACTTCCGCCACTGTGTAACCACGGAGACGGGACGGGCTGGGGATAACTGCAGTACCACAATAACAAAAGGGGGCAGCAGAGCCTTATATTTGTGGTGGAAACCTCACAGTAGTACACAGTAGTAAAGATGATACAACTTAGTATACATTTTACAATTAGAACAACCAAGTATTTTATTCAATGACTAGGGGAAAACAAAGATGTAGATGGGATACAATGTAAAAATGTAAATGCCCTTATTTGACTAAACAAACAACATCTTGAAATAAACACGTTGAATCGATTCTTATAAGTAAAACCTTTGGAAAAACATCCATACATTTCACTCATACACTACCACACAAACTATTTTAAAAGATACTGGATTATTGGGATTTGGGGGAATTACAGAGGTCTCTCTCAGCACAGCACTCTAGATTCAGAACAGGCAGTTAACCCACTGTTCCTAGGCCGTCATTGAAAATAAGAATTTGTTCTTAACGGACTTGCCTAGTTAAATAAAGGTAAAATAAAATAAAATAAATAAAAATAAGTGATGTCCGTATCTAAGCAGTTCTGCAAGGTTCATTACAACGCTAGGCAGTTCTGAGTGTTTTTCTGCAGTTCTTCCAGGTTCGGTGTAGTTCTGTCTAGGCAGTTCTATCCAACTATACGCAGTTGTGAGAGGTTGGGTCCAGTTCTAGGTGTTTCTGTCCAGTTCTAGGCTGTTCTACGTGGTTCTCAGGGTACTTTGACCCAAGTGGAGCTCCAGTAGAGTGGTTCTGGCAAGAGCACCACCTGCACACAACACGCCTGCTTCCTCCACAGCCACTCCTATATACACTTCAGGGAGAGAGAGAGTGTGTGAGAGAGAAACACTCCCTCCTCTGTGCAGGTCATCATGGCAGATGAGACCCACACAATCAGTGTCGCTCTGCAACACAAACACACAGATTTACTTTTACCAAAGTGTTAATTGAACAGAATGAGACTAAAGTAGTGTTCTCAGAAAGACCCCCACCTGGCCATCACACACACCGCCAGCGTACCGGAGACATGACGTTCCGCCTGCGGAACCGCGTTTGCATTTTAATCTGGAATGGCGGATGGAATCATGGAGGATCGTCGCTCAGTATTGGCTGGTATCGGGCAGCCAGGATCATTCATGGATGAGATGCATTGCAGGGAGTTTGGCCTGGCAGGAGACGTGGCCCTAGTAGTGGTATGGAGACGAGACAACTGTATCATCGTTGAGAGTTGAGCCTGAGAGAGAAACACACACACAGAGACAGAGAGAAAAAGTGCACGAGAGAGAGAGGAGGAAAGAAAAACAGAGAGATGAAGGGGAGTGAGGGGTTAAGTGACAGATAATTTACTGAATTAATCTGAATTCCCAACACAAGGAACTCAAGTAAACATACCCACCAGAGGGGGGTGTAAATGACGTATGCTCCTGCCTATTATAATCCCATTAGTCCCTGTCCCCTGGCTGTAGCTAAGGCACAGCAAAGCAATGTAACAACTTTTATTTCTCTGGCTGACAGTCACTGCCTTTTTGTCTTGACTTCCATCAAATGTCTAGCTGCTGTTTCCAGAACATGTGTTGCTGTCTGATAGGGATATAAAAGGGTCCATCTCCAAGAGGCCAGTTCGACATTTCCTCTGCTTCTGTTCTGGGTGGTGTCTCCCTGTAGCACCTTGTAATAAACCGGACAGATTTGGATTGACTTTACCCTACGACTGCTCTCCTGTCTGTTCTCCTGGAAATACCTAGAACACTGAGCGTGAGAAAGAAGAAACAGCCATCTACCTGTATTTTGGGGTTCAGGCTAGGAGCTAAAGAGCCCTGTGGTGGGTTGGTGTGTGGTAGGGGATCCTGGCGGAGTGACTGACCCTCCCCCTCAAAACTCACTCCTACTGGTCTGTGTATACAACTCCCAAAGACAAAGCAGATTCCTCTACAACAGTACCTCACATATACACAGACTCACTGGACAGGGTAGTGATTGCCGACGGTCTGCCCGTGGTGGAGCTTGTCGTTCGAAGTTGTTCTTCCTCTCCTCTATCACTGTCTCTCTTTTCTCCACCTCTTTATCCTTGTTCTGCTGCTTTCTTGTAGCGGCCCATCCATGTGGCATAGATGTTATCATCCTCCTCATCTCCCTCTTGTTGCTCCTCTGGCTCAAAGAGAATCCCATCTGGCTCCTCAGCATCAGAACCTTCTGGATAAATTAACACTATCCTCCAGTTCTGTTCCGATTCTATCCTCAGGTTCCATTAGAATTCTATCCTCCAGTTCTGTTCCGATTCTATCCTCAGGTTCCATTAGAATTCTATCCTCCAGTTCTGTTCCGATTCTATCCTCCAGTTCTGTCCCGATTCTATCCTCAGGTTCCATTAGAATTCTATCCTCCAGTTCTGTCCCGATTCTATCCTCAGGTTCCATTAGAATTCTATCCTCCAGTTCTGTTTCGATTCTATCCTCAGGTTAGATATCCTCATCCTTGGGTTCTGTTACAATTGTATCCTCAGGGTCCATGATACCTGCCATGAGGGGCAGGGGGGAGTGTAGGCTCACTCAGGATCCAGGGAGTACCGGAGGAGGGCTGAAGTAGAATAGAGGCTGGGTCAAAGGGTTGTGTTGAGGCAGGGCTGGGACAGAGGGTTGTATTGAGGCAATGCTGGGACAGAGGGTTGTATTGAGGCAGTGCTGGGACAGAGGGTTGTATTGAGGCAGTGCTGGGAGAACAGAGGGTTGTATTGAGGCAGGGCTGGGACAGAGGCTGGAGTTGAGAGCAGAGGCTGGTTGAGGCAGGGCTAGTTCTCTCAGAGGGCTAGCTCTCAGAGGGCTACTGAGGGTTGTATTGAGGCAGTGCTGGGACAGAGGGTTGTATTGAGGCAGGGCTGGGACAGAGGGTTGTATTGAGGCAGGGCTGGGACAGAGGGTTGTATTGAGGCAGTGCTGGGACAGAGGGTTGTATTGAGGCAGTGCTGGGACAGAGGGTTGTATTGAGGCGGGGCTGGGACAGAGGGTTGTATTGAGGCAGTGCTGGGACAGAGGGTTGTATTGAGGCGGGGCTGGGACAGAGGGTTGTATTGAGGCAGTGCTGGGACAGAGGGTTGTATTGAGGCAGTGCTGGGACAGAGGGTTGTATTGAGGCGGGGCTGGGACAGAGGGTTGTATTGAGGCAGTGCTGGGACAGAGGGTTGTATTGAGGCAGTGCTGGGACAGAGGGTTGTATTGAGGCAGGGCTGGGACAGAGGGTTGTATTGAGGCAGTGCTGGGACAGAGGGCTGGGTTGAGGCGGGGCTGGGACAGAGGGCTGGGTTGAGGCACGGCTGGGTTGAGGCGGGGCTGGGACAGAGGGCTGGGTTGAGGCAGGGCTGGGACAGAGGGCTGGGTTGGGGCAGGGCTGGGACAGAGGGCTGGGTTGAGGCACGGCTGGGTTGAGGCGGGGCTGGGACAGAGGGCTGGGTTGGGGCAGGGCTGGGACAGAGGGCTGGGTTGAGGCACGGCTGGGTTGAGGCAGGGCTGGGACAGAGGGCTGGGTTGAGGCACGGCTGGGTTGAGGCAGGGCTGGGACAGAGGGCTAGCTTGAGGCACAGCTGGGACAGAGGGCTGGGACAGCGGGCTGGGTTGAGGTAGAGAGTAGTGTAGATAGGCTAAGGTTAGAAGATGAGAAGATGGAGGCTATAGAAGAAGGATTTGCTGCTGCGCCTTTGTCCGATCACATCGCTGCCTGTTTCCCTCTACCCAGATCAGGGGTGAGGTAGTTCTCTCTCTCATACTGTATCACCTGTTTGGTGTGTGTGGCTAAGCTGGACACCACAATACACTGCTAGGCCACAGTCCCAACAGCGTGTTAATAGCAGAGAATCCTCTGTAATCTGTTTAACGCGGGGCTGACAGGGGGAGGTGCTGGGAAAGGGGAGGAGCTTAGCGATATAGAAATTAATCCACAAAAACATATTGTTTTTGTGGATTAATTTGGGTAGAGAGAAGGAGAATGGGGAGACCAATGAAGAAAGGGTGAATAGAAAGATGGCAGAGAGGTGGACGAATAGAGGGGTAACGGAGTAGGGGGATGAATAGAGGAGTAACGGAGTAGGGGGATGAATAGAGGAGTAACGGAGTAGGGGGATGAATAGAGGAGTAACGGAGTAGGGGGATGAATAGAGGAGTAACGGAGTGGGGGATGAATAGAGAGATAACCAAGTAACGGAGTGGGGGGATGAATAGAGGGGTAACGGAGTAGGGGGATGAATAGAGGAGTAACGGAGTAGGGGGATGAATAGAGGGGTAACGGAGTAGGGGGATGAATAGAGGAGTAACGGAGTAGGGGGATGAATAGAGGAGTAACGGAGTGGGGGGATGAATAGAGGGGTAACGGAGTAGGGGGATGAATAGAGGGGTAACGGAGTAGGGGGATGAATAGAGGAGTAACGGAGTGGGGGATGAATAGAGGAGTAACGGAGTGGGGGGATAAATAGAGGAGTAACGGAGTGGGGGATGAATAGCGGAGTAACGGAGTGGGGGATAAATAGAGGAGTAACGGAGTGGGGGATAAATAGAGGAGTAACGGAGTGGGGGGATAAATAGAGGAGTAACCGAGTAACAGAGTGGGGGGATAAATAGAGGAGTAACCGAGTAACGGAGTGGGGGGGGATGAATAGAGGAGTAACCGAGTAACGGAGTGGGGGATGAATAGAGGAGTAACAGAGTGGGGGGATAAATAGAGGACTAACCGAGTAACGGAGTAGGGGGATGAATAGAGGAGTAACGGAGTGGGGGGATGAATAGAGAGATAACCAAGTAACGGAGTGGGGGATGAATAGGGGTAACAGAGTAAAGGAATGGGGGGGATGAATAGAGGGGTAACGGAGTAGGGTGATGAATAGACGAGTAACAGTAATGGAGTGGGGGATGAATAGAGGGGTAACAGTAATGGAGTGGGGGATGAATAGGGGTAACGGAGTAGGGGGATGAATAGGGGTAACAGAGTAACGGAGTGGGGGGATGAATAGAGGGGTAACGGAGTAGGGGGATGAATAGAGGAGTAACGGAGTAGGGGGATGAATAGAGGAGTAACGGAGTAGGGGGATGAATAGAGGGGTAACGGAGTAGGGGGATGAATAGAATAACGGAGTGGGGGGATGAATAGAGGAGTAACGGAGTGGGGGATAAATAGAGGAATAACGGAGTAGGGGGATGAATAGAGGAGTAACGGAGTAGGGGATGAATAGAGGAGTAACGGAGTAGGGGGATGAATAGAGGAGTAACGGAGTGGGGGATGAATAGAGGAGTAACGGAGTGGGGGATGAATAGCGGAGTAACGGAGTAGGGGGATGAATAGAGGGGTAAAACGGAGTGGGGGATGAATAGAGGAGTAACGGAGTGGGGGATAAATAGAGGAGTAACGGAGTAGGGGGATGAATAGGGGAGTAACCAAGTAACGGAGTGGGGGGATAAATAGAGGCGTAACCAAGTAACGGAGTGGGGGATAAATAGAGGAGTAACGGAGTGGGGGATAAATAGAGGAGTAACCAAGTAACGGAGTGGGGGGATAAATAGAGGAGTAACCGAGTGGAGGGGGGGGATGAATAGAGGGGTAACCAAGTAACGGAGTGGGGGGATGAATAGAGGAGTAACCGAGTAACGGAGCAGGGGGATGAATAGAGGAGTAACGGAGTGGGGGGGATGAATAGAGGGGTAACAGAGTAATGGAGTGGGGGGATGAATAGGCGTAACAGAGTAATGGAGTGGGGGGATGAATAGAGGGGTAACAGTAATGGAGTGGGGGGATGATCACTTAAGTAGCTGCAATGAGCAGTAAGCATCTTACAAACAGTGAGAAGTTGGGCTAAAATTAGCCTTGCCAATGAACTTAAACGAGAGAGAGAAATACATGTTACCATACGCAAACACAAAAAAATAAAGCCAAAACTGTCAGAATAACTTCATTGCAACCTGGTTTACCCACTGGCCTGTTTTTGTGTCTTGAGTCTGCCTGTTACTGTCTGTTAGTGTGTATGTCTCTGTTATAGTGTGTGTGTGTGCGTCCCTGTGCCGTCCACATGGAGGGTCAGAGGTGAAGTGCCCTCTCCAGTGTGGTGCCTCTTCTGGTGTTTCTTTCGATCGCCATCTTGTGAGAAGCTTCTCCCACAGTCAGAGCAACTGTACGGTTTCTCTCCAGTGTGAATTCTCATGTGTGTGGTTAGTGTGTCCTGTTGAAAGAAACGTTTGTCGCAGCAGGAGCACTGGAGAGCTCTCTCTCCGTAATGGAACCTCCTCAGATGCCTCATCACTCCATCGGAGCGGGTAAAAGTCTTCCCACATACTGAGCAAGGATAGGCTTTCTTTTCAGAGAGTGGTAGCTCGTGTTTGCGCTTGTGTCTCCTGTACGTTGCATCGTGTCTGAAACTCTCCCCACACTCGTTGCAGAGGTAGGGTTTCTCTCCAGTGTGTATTCGCTGGTGATGTTTCAAACTATGTGCCTGTGTAAAACCCTCCCCACAGTGGGTGCATATGTATGGCATTTGTCCACTGTGTACTCTCTGGTGTCTTTCAAATTTTCCTTTGTGTAAGAACCGCTTACCGCAGTCAGAGCAGTAGAGGGCCAGCTCTTCAGTATGTACTGGCAAGTGTGTTGTTAGTTCTTCCAGGTCAGAAAAGCTCTCATCACACCTTGGACAGCCGTGAGGTTTCTTTTCCTTGTGTGTAAGGTGATTTTTTTCCAGATGTTTTTCAAGCTGCTCCAAATGGACAAAGCCTTTCACACAATCAGTACAGGGGTGTTTAAGTTTCTTCTTCTTTCTTTCATGTGTTTTCAGGTGTGATTTCAGATGATCTGTGCGGGTAAAACCTTTACCACACTCAGAGCAGAGGTACGGCCTCTCTGTCATATGAATTTTCTGGTGTGTTTTAAGATTATCCGAACGGGTATAACTTTTACCACAATCAGGGCAGATGTGACAAGGCTTCTGTTCTCCGGTATTAGAACTCTTGAGACGGTCCTCTGTAACGTGAGGCTCTTCTCCGTCCTCCTGTTTGATTTGCACCTGCAGTATATCTGTGTGTTGATTGTCCCTCTCAATATCAGCCATTGTCTCTGGAGTATCCTCCTGTAGCACTCGAAAGGAATCTTTTGATGATTCGGTCAAAAGGAGGACCACTTTGCTACAAAAGTGAAGGGGGAGATTCTAGGATTCTGATGTGTTGTCCCAGGTAAGGCTCTCCCGCTGGTGGTGTGGTGGACAAGATCTGATAGGATCGTCTCACCAAATACCATGTAGTCACGGTCTTGATGTAAAAAAAGAAAATATGAAAAACATGGTTAGCTAGTTCGTAGTTTGACAAAAGACAAAAGTAGGCAAATGTTTAGCCAGTTAGCTAGTTACGTGCCTAATTTGGTTGATTATCAAAATCCATCAGCTGTGTTGTTGTGAGTCGCAGAACGCACGCTGGCTATCTGCTCTATCAACTTCCGGTTCATCAAAAGTTTACGAGGAAACGAGCAGCTAGCCTTGCCTCTTCAATCAACATTTGTAAGATACGACTAAAAGACGGCATATAAGATTTCCACGGGGAAGCAATATGGGTATGCATTAATGTAAAGATTGTGGCTAGGTAGCTATATAGCTTACTCTTTCTAATCAAGCTGTCGGTGGAAGCAGGCCGTTGTGGGTGTAGTTTAACGTAGCTAGCTAACGTTAGTTATCTAGCTAAAGTTAGCTTTCGCTGACATGAGTTCTTTTCTCTAGTCTTGTTATCAAATATTATAGGCTAGCTGACGTTAGCTAGCTAAAATTGCACACTCAATTTCAGTGCATCTCCTGCGAAATGTGGGATTTACTGTAAAATATAGTCATACGTACTTGCTTGGCAGTATCATTCGGGTGGTGCTGTGGCCTATGCACCAAGTTTGCCTGCTAGGAGTCACGGGTAACTGCATACATTGAGCGTGTCTGAAAGTGGGCGTTGCGAAATAAGCGGGAGGATCAACAAAAGCGTAAATCTAACAGTTAATTGGGCAGATTGGTTGCCACTCAAAACCGTTTTGCGTGGCTGCTTCCTTGTAGCGTTTTTGCCAAACTCTGCATGGTCAATCCGATGTCTGCATTGGCCATGCAGCATTTACAGCGATATGTCCTCTGCAGAAGTCATTGCATTCATACCTGGAGTCCTGAGTGGCGCAGCGGTCTAAGGCACTGCATCTCAGTGTTAGAGGCGTCACCACAGGCCCTGGTTCGAATCCAGGCTGTATCACGTCGGCTGTGATTGGGAGTCCCATAGGGCGGCGTACAATTGGCCCAGCATTGGCCGGGGTAGGCTGTCATTGTAAATAAGAATTTGTTCTTAACTGACTTGCCTAGTTAATTAAAGGTGGACATGTATGTATGTATTTCTAATGGCAACAAATTAGTAATAGTGGGTAGAGCCAAGCACGAGCTAGCGAGATCCTATTGGCGCGTTCTAGCCAACATCTGCATATTTCCGTTAGGGAACGCCTACTTTGAAATGCGCGTGTGCAATAACTCAATTCGCCTTTGCACTCCTAAAGAACGTGTTTGTTTTTTACTTTAGCAAAGTGTAAAGTTTACAAAACTTAGTCCACTCTGTTTATAACATATTTTAGTTTTGGGAACAGAAAAACGTATTGCAAATCAAATGTTTCATAAATTTAGAAAATTAGCAGAATGTCGGCCAAAATACATCTCGTTAGATCTTCTCGCACTTCCATATTTGGTAGTGAGTGGAAACACCAAGCGAATGCTTCACATTTATACATCCGGTGAAATATCTCTAATTGTTCTGTGTTCATATTTCTTGCGCTTCGCGGATTAGCGCGGTGCTGTTGTAAAGGAAGTCTTCTTCTACGGTATTTTGGCGATCGCACAATTGAATGTGCATCCCGCCACCTACTGTGCGGGATGTAAACAGGACCCCGGTCCAAACAGATCTGATCCCTACACAGACTCAAGGGGAACCCGGAAGACCCTTCCGGCACCAGTAGCCCTCGCAATTCTTCCCAGCACACACACATGGCCAAATAGTTTACAATTCTTACATTAGTAGTGGTTTGGGGAGGAAAGCTCTGACAGAGTATCTTGCATAACCAAGCTTCACATGCGGACGTATTTACACTTTATAAAAAAACAACAGGATCGACAGACTTTATTTTCTCCATTCAGAACATTTGTCTTCACCAGTTTTGCTCGACGCGCTGCATGATTCGAACTCAGCATCAACATCTGCCATCTTTTCTGCCACGGTATTTATCCTAACCTGCCACGGTAATTATCCTAACCTGCCACGGTAATTATCCTAACCTGCCACTGTATTTATCCTAACATGCCACGGTAATTACCCTAACCAGTTTAGCTAAAAGGAAGCAGTTAGCAGTCACGCAAAATTACATTGAGTGGCAACTGCCCAATTAGCTGTTATATTTCCATACCCACTTTTGTTGACCCTCCCACTTATTTCGCAATGCCCACTTTCAGACAATCAATGTATGCAGTTTCTCTTACTTGGCCAGCAGTGGAGGCTGCTGAGGGGAGGACGGCTCATAATAATGGCTGGAACGGAGCAAATGGAATGGCATGAAACACATTAAAACCATGCCATTACCACAAGCCCGTTCTTCTCAATTAAGGGGCTACCAACCTCCTGTGTTGGCCAGCACAGCTCACAGTGTAGCTCTGGTCCAGGGCGTTAGCACATCCCTCTAATGCCCTGGACCAGAGCTATTCACAGTGATGACCAGTGGTGTGATTCTTGGATATGGTGAAATGTGTACTGTTTGAACACATGCATCTCACCTAACGTCCATCCTTCTTTAAAGTAAGCACTGCTGTACTATTAAGTAAGTAAGTAGCCTTGCATGAGTCTATTTCCTGTTTTCTGATGCGTGAGGCACCTTGATGTGTACTCCCTTTGGACAGGACATTAGTCTATCGCAGGTCTTTACCCCCAATCCATTGCTGAGTGCCATGCAGAGATGCATCTGGTCCCATTTTTACAGTCTTTGGTGTGACTTGGTTGGGGATCAAACGCCTAACATTCCATCTCAGGGTGGACACTCCAGAAGTATTCAAACAGGGCAAATGTGTGCTTTGTGTAGCCTGCCTGTCTATACTTACCTCCCCCTCCTTCCCCACAGATGGCCCCCTCCCTCTCTCTTCTCTGAGACTCCTGGTGCCACCGCTGCGTCTGATGTCTGCAGTCATGTGGCAGGTGGTGGGGCGGCGGAGTTTGGAGCATTATGGGAAGCTGGAGGACTTTGTGTGTTTGGTCACAGAGACAGTTCCAGAACTACTGACTGACAGCCAGAGAGCATTACTGCTTCTAGGCCTCAGAGCAAAGGTGTGTGTGTTTCTTCCAGCAGTAACCTACACAGTATTTTCCATGTGCTGCAAATCAGAAGTTCACCTCTGTTGTAAAGTGTTGCACAGTGTTGTAATTTTAAACGGACATCCTGATCGGTCCATCTAGCAGATGTCCCAGGAGTGGATAGTTGAGGATGTCACCCCAGAACTCATCCAGACTCACCTGGACAGGATCCAGTCCATCTGTCTGACAAAGGTGAGAGAGAGGGCTCATGGGAACTGGATTTTTACAGCCTGCCTTTTACTGAACCTATAGAGTGATAGGGTGGAGTAAAGGGAGGGAACCGAGTGCCAGAATGGGGACACACCTTTTCTGAGTGCTGAGAGGGAGGCGTTTGGCCCTGACACACACTAAGGTATGTGTCTGTTGTTTTTACAGTCCAGTGACAAGGCCTTTGAGGATGCCAAAGCCAGGCTCATGGCGTACACCCAGAGGAGTCCAGGAGATCAATGGGCTGTAAGAAAATGAATCTTTCTTCACTTGAGTAAGATGCAGCAGAGCAAGTGACAGCACTGTACTAAACTCTGAGTTCAGTGAAGAATTGTTCTCTCTCTGTCTACTATCTCTCTCTGTCTACTATCTCTCTCTGTCTACTATCTCTCTCTGTCTACTATCTCTCTCTGTCTACTATCTCTCTCTGTCTACTATCTCTCTCTGTCTACTATCTCTCTCTGTCTACTATCTCTCTCTCTCTGTCTACTATCTCTCTCTCTACTATCTCTCTCTGTCTACTATCTCTCTCTGTCTACTATCTCTCTCTCTCTCTACTATCTCTCTCTCTCTACTATCTCTCTCTTTCTCTGCTATCTCTCTCTCTGTACTATTTATCTCTCTTTCTCTGCTATCTCTCTCTCTGTACTATTTATCTCTCTTTCTCTCGTTACTATCTCTCTCAGTTTGGTCAATACTTTAATGCAGAGCTGGAGTCTCTGGTGTGTGTGTTCCTCTCCAGACTGGAGGAGCTGCTGCCAGTACCAGACTTTAAACAGGTACACAGTGACCGGCAACCACATGTCAACCATCAACTTCACTACTAAGAGACTACACAAGCTACATATTGACCACATTTACCAACCACACATCTCCCCCCTGTGTTCCCCAGGCTGCTTCCTGGCTTGACTCTGTCCCCGGTGGTGTGGATGAATGTCTGCAGTCTATCCCCCACAGTGACAGGCTGAGGTCTGTGCTGCAGAGCCAAACGTGCTGCCGGGAACACCTGATAAATAGAGGTACGTCACCAACCCTGCAGAAATCACCAACCCAGTCATAGTCTGTAGTCTCAGTTGTTTTAAAAGTCCAAAAAAATGTATTTGAATTGTTTACAACTGTGCTTCTCGCTTGTCTTGTGCAGACTCCAGCCCATCCCAGACCAACCTCCTCAGCTCTCTACCTGTTTGTCTTCCAAATTTGATGGTGTACCGTCCCTCTGCCGACTCTGACAGGGAGTCAGAACCCTTCCCTGAGGAAAGGATGGATGAAGAGAGAGGAGAACAACAGGAGAAGGTCTGCATCAAACGAGAGGACGACGAGAAATCGAAAGTAGCCGAGCTGATTGGTCAAGACCAGGAATCAGCCAATAGAGTGGCAGGGGAAACGGAAACGTCCAACCTAGGGATTATGGGTTTCATTGTTCAGAGCCAATCTATAATGATTATCCCCCAGCCGGGCCAGCACTCTCTTGCTGTCGTCTCCCAGTCTGCACCCACTCTCACCCTGCCTGTGGCCTGCAGGGGGCAGACTGCAGTCAACTCTCCCTCAGGACAGAGCAGGCCCTCGCCAGAGAGGAACACTGTTCCTGTGAGCAGCCAAAAGCCCCAGGCCTCACCGGGGAGGTATGTGTGGTCAGTATGTGTGTGTGTGTTAGGAAATGCAGTAGCGTGACAGTAAGTATGGACAGATTGTATCAGAATGGGTGTTTTGAGTGGTAAGTGTGTGTGTGAGTGGTAGTGTGATGATGGACAGAGTGTGTGTGTGTGTGTCTAACACCACACTGAGGAGGAAAGTGTGGTCAGCGTGTGTTTGGGAGTGTGTGTGTGGAATGCAGTAGCGTGACAGTAAGTATGGACTGATTGTATCTTGTGTGTTTTTAAGTGTACATTATTTGAACAGTGTGGAAACGTGAACTGTGTGTGAGTATTGGGTAAATGATGAATGAATAACATGACATGTTATTTCCCACCTCAGCATCATCCCTGAGTCGTCTGATAAGCCTGTAGAATGTATCAGGGTGGAGAATGACACAGGTGAGTGTCTTATACCCTCCTAACCACCTGCAGCTCACAGGAGGCTGCTGAGGGGAGGACGGCTCATAATAACGGCTGGAACAAAGCAAATAGAATGGCATCAAACACCTGTGTGTGGTTTATATGATACCATTCCACTCCAGCCATTATCACAAGCCCGTCCTCCCCACCAGCCTCCTGTGCTGCAGCTCCCTATCAGGTGTACGCATAAGATATTCCTATTTTGTCCTCCATTAAACTCCATTTCCCAATATCCTCTCTGGTTATCCTCTCGTGTGCCTTTTTTTAAATGTACATAGTTCTGTCCTTGAGCTGATCTTGTCTATTAATGTTCGTGTTATGTCATGTTTCATGTTCTGTGTCGACCCCAGGAAGAGTAGCTGCTGCTTTCACAGCAGCTAATGGGGATCCTAATAAAATACCAATTACCTCTCACCTTCTCTTCCTGTTTCCTCACAGACAGCCCCACGGGGGAGTCCTCGTCTTCCGAGACGCTCCCGTCTAGCGTATCCCACAATCCCCGGCGTGTTGCCCATAAGTGTCCGACGTGCGGGAAGTGTTTCATCTACCGTTCCCAGGTGCTGCGTCACCTGACCACACACTCGCGAGGCGGCCGCTACAAATGCGCCCAGTGTGGCGTTGGCTTCCCAACGCCCTGGAGCCTGAACGACCACAAGCGCTCTGTGTGTGTCAACGCCACCTTCGACTGCGCACAGTGCGGGAAGCGGTTTGCATCGCTCCGCGAGCAGTACCGCCACCGCCTCACCCACAAGACCAACACCTGTTTTCAATGTGGGGCGGGCTTTAGGACCCAGCTGGAACTGACCCGACACCACAAGACCCACTGGGCCCAGCCGCTGCACCAGTGCTGCCTGTGTGGCAAACGCTTCCGCCTCCTCTCCAGCCTGACCAATCACAAGCAGACTCACTCTTCCGGCGGCGGATTCGCCTGCACCCAGTGCGAGCGTGTGTTCGGCTCGGCGAAGGAGCGCGACGCCCACCGGCAGATGCACCGCGTACCCAAACTCGTCTGTCCTGTTTGTGGCGAGACATTCACCTCGCAGGCCAAACTCATCAAACACCAGCAGACTCATCCGGTCCCAGAGGGGAGCGAGGGCCAGAGGTACAAGTGCCGTTACTGTGAGGAGACGTTTACAGGCCTGACCCTCATGAGGATCCACCAGAGAAGCCATCTTGTGGACAGACCTCATCAATGTGACCAGTGTGAGAAGAACTTCACTACTCTGGGGTCCCTCCAGTCCCACCTCAGAACCCACTCGGAGGAGAAGCCCTTTCTCTGCGCCCACTGCGGCAAGCGCTTCCGGACCAAAGACGGCATGGAGGGACACCTCCGGATCCACACGGGCGAGAAGCCCTTCCACTGCTCCTACTGCGGGAAACGCTTTACGGCGCTCGCCGGGTTGAACGTTCACGTGCGGCGGCACACGGGCGAGAGGCCGTACGTGTGTGAGGTGTGCGGAAAGGCGTGGCCCTCTGGTGGGGACTTGCAGAAACACATGCGCTGTCACACAGGAGAAAGACCTTACAGCTGTGTTGACTGTGGGAAGACATTCTCCATATCCTGTCACCTGACAGAACACATGAAGACACACTCAGGTCAGAACCAGGGGCTTGTAGTTAAAGGGATAGCTCAGATTTTGGCAATGAGGCCCAAAGAGTCCGATGAAGTTGTGGATACCATTTTTATGTCTCTGCGAGCAGTTTGGAGGAAGTTGCTAACTAGCGCTATTGCATTTGCTAAGTCCCTGTGTAAGAATTTCCACAACAATACCCATAGACTTCGTCATTGCGCTAATGCTAGTTAGCATTGGCACGTGAAACTACCTCTAACTTCCTTCATACTGGACATAGAGACATATCATCTGACTCTGGGGAAGTAGATAAAGGGACAACATCACGAAGTATCCCTTTAAGGGGGGCGTTGATTTAACAACTATATGGTGTATATGAATGATACTGTTGTCATTTGTCCAAGAAATGCTAAACATGTTTGTACTTTCATATGTGATGCAGGACATATGCAGTGCGTTTATGCATTTGTGATCGATGATAATAAAACAAACAATTTAATCGTAGTTCTGTGTAATCTGAAGTAACTGTAATCTTGATTTACAGTCCTTAATACTGTCCCGTCCCTCAGGTGAGAAGCCGTTCTCTTGTCCAGAGTGTGGGAAGAGCCTGAAGAGGAAGTTTGATCTGAAGAAGCACCTGTTGACTCACTCTGGAGTGCGTCCGTACCCCTGCCCTCACTGTGACAAGAGCTACACCCGCCGCACACACCTCAACAGGCACCTACAGAAACACTCGGCCGAGCTGTTAGCAGCAGCATTGTAGCCAGCATCATTTGCCCATGGATGGACATCTCAATAGTATTCTCTCCCTGAAATAACAATGGGCTCCCATCACCAAGATTCTGAATTGGAATCCAATGACTTCGAGACTAGAGGAACAGAACGTTCTGCCTATGGATGGCAGGGGAAGCAATGTCTCCCTGCTGCTTGAGTTAGGTTGAGATCATGGGACTTTTCCTGATTCATCTTGTGTTAATCAAGAATATGATTTGTGTGTGGTCTGACTGTAGTCTGTCATTATCAAATAGACCTAAAGCAATTTGTCTCCTATGTCGTGGCCTCTCATTCTTTGGTAAAATAGTTGACTGATGGGTAACTGTTGCCTGAATAATGCCTCTTCAATTTATATCCTGTTTGTAATTCAGTTCAATATTTCTTCTGTGCTTTGATAAAACCTATCCCAAGTTCTACCTGTGTTGGCATTCTTCTTCCTTACCTATGACTGCTGGTGGTGATAATATGCCCTTATAAAGTCATGTTTCAGGCAGCGTAGTTAATATCAAATGCACTGTTAATCAATTGTATTTATTGTTAAGAAATTTGGTGATAATACATTGAAAAAAATCCTATATTTACATTCCAAAAGAGATCAAACAAATTACAAGTCTGAATATTGTACTAACATCTCATCTCCATGGTACAGTATATAATTGAGATGGGTACTAAAGCAAAATATGCACAAACTCAATGACCCGTTATATAGCTTAATTATTTGTGACACTAGCCAACTCATTTATTTTCATTTATTTATAAAGTAAATGAAAATACACATTTAAAATGAATAAAATAAGGCAAGACCCCCATGCTGCCATCGTACCAGAATCTCCAAGAAATTCAAAAAACCTGAGCTCCCGTCTCTTCAGGTTACTGGTATGTGGTCAAGCACTAGCTACATTACACTGTTACTATGTGGTCAAGCCCTAGCTACATTACACTGTTACTATGTGGTCAAGCCCTAGCTACAATACACTGTTACTATGTGGTCAAGCCCTAGCTACATTACACTGTTACTATGTGGTCAAGCCCTAGCTACATTACACTGTTACTATGTGGTCAAGCCCTAGCTACATTACACTGTTACTATGTGGTCAAGCCCTAGCTACATTACACTGTTACTATGTGGTCAAGCCCTAGCTACAATGCACATTCCAGCTCAAGGTGTTTCACACCAGCATTACAGGTGAGTCAACCTGTGACTCAACCCAAAGTGGTTTAGTGGTGAAAACCCCTTCAGGCGTCATTCCTTAAAGCGGCAGTCAGCAGTTGAAACAAAAACAAAGCGTATTCTCTGCCCGTTTCAGTAAAAAGCTGAGGGACTGGGCTAGAGAAATGTTAACACTCAAATTCATAGGCACGGCTAAGGAGTAACCATCCATGATATCAACATTATAGCTTGAACCATATTTTGAAGCTACTGTTTATAGTGTTTGTTACCATGTACTTTGTTTACAAACATTGGAGTAAAACAAGCTTATATATTTTGGGTTCTGATGGGGTACGACAGTTGAACTAAGCTCATGATGAATGTACAAGTTATATTCACCAAGAAACAATGGGTACATATTAATAATTTACAAGTCCAAAAATGGATGTAACAACTGCAGATTGCCCCTTTAAGGTAGACGATCACATGGTTACCTCAAAATACACTACACTGTAGCGAACAACATTCACTGTTTCATTGAAACAACTGACATCTGCCATACATACGATGGCAAATCATTTCTACGTAGACTGGACTGTCTGACTGACAGTGTTTCTGGACAGGAGATTGCATCCTACTGGGCAGCAGACCGGGCCTGGTAGCCTTTCCCCTTCAGGATACGCCGCACCTAAGAGAAACAACCACATTATTACAATACAGTCCCATCTTGTTGAAGTGTGTGTGTGTGTGTGTGTTTTGAATGTCTGCCAGTCTAACACGTGAACTTGTGTGTTCTTCCTGTTGTGTTTTTACTGCATCTCTGTGTTTGCGTCTCAGACAGACCTTAATAGTAATTGAGAAAAGGTTCTCAGTCGACTTGCCTGGTTAAATAATGATTACATGATAGTAAAACAACGACATGGGAATATTCACCTGAAAGATACAAGAACACTTACATGCTCCCACAGAGGGAGGATTCAACCGTGTGCTGGTATCTTATATATATTTTTCCAGGCAATGGCATCAACGTAGAACCATGCTGTACTTTTTGTACCTTATTTATGGATGTGCTTACACTCTTAGTATTTTTTTTCTATCTAGAACCTAAAAAAGTTTATTCGGCTATCCCCATATGAGAACCATTTGAAGAACCCTTTTTGGTTCCATGTTTGAACCTTTTTAGTTCCAGGTAGAACCTTTTTGGGTTCCGCGTAGAGCCATTTCTACAGAAGGGGGACACCCGAAGAACCATTTTGGGTCATTATTCACCTGGTCTCCGACGGGCCCTTCAGCCACCAGCTGGGCAGGCTGCTCATTCTCCAGGTTCTTGGAGCTGGGGTCGGCCCCTCTCCTCATCAGCAGTTTCACAGCATCTACCTGAGTCAGGCGACCATGTACAGAACTGGCAAAGTGCAGCGCTGTGTTTCCACTGAATGCCTGGTAGAGACAGAACTCATGTTAGAGGGTTTAGTTCACTTACCTCCTGATGACCAAAAAACAATGAACAATGGGAACACTGTTTGTCAGCTCAGAATTTGAGCCAGCACTCCGATTTGTTATCATGTTCGTTTGTTTTCCAGAGAGAGGCGAGACCTCACCTTGACATTAGGTACTGTAGCAGTATCTCACCTTGACATTAGGTACTGTAGCAGTATCTCACCTTGACATTAGGTACTGTAGCAGTATCTCACCTTGACATTAGGTACTGTAGCAGTATCTCACCTTGACATTAGGTACTGTAGCAGTATCTCACCTTGACATTAGGTACTGTAGCAGTATCTCACCTTGACATTAGGTACTGTAGCAGTATCTCACCTTGACATTAGGTACTGTAGCAGTATCTCACCTTGACATTAGGTGATGTAGTAGTATCTCACCTTGACATTGGGTACTGTAGCAGTATCTCACCTTGACATTGGGTATTGTAGCAGTATCTCACCTTGACATTAGGTACTGTAGCAGTATCTCACCTTGACATTAGGTACTGTAGCAGTATCTCACCTTGACATTAGGTACTGTAGCAGTATCTCACCTTGACATTGGGTATTGTAGCAGTATCTCACCTTGACATTAGGTATTGTAGCAGTATCTCACCTTGACATTAGGTAATGTAGCAGTATCTCACCTTGACATTAGGTACTGTAGCAGTATCTCACCTTGACATTAGGTATTGTAGCAGTATCTCACCTTGACATTAGGTACTGTAGCAGTATCTCACCTTGACATTAGGTAATGTAGCAGTATCTCACCTTGACATTAGGTGATGTAGTAGTATCTCACCTTGACATTGACGATAGACAGAGAGTCTGGCTGGTCGAGGAAGATGCGTAAAAGCTCCACATTGGCCTCCTGAGAAGCCATGTGCAGGGAGGTGCGGCCACTTTTATGATCCTGTTGGAAAAAGACACAAGTACGGTCAGACTGTATGGAATGGGCTATGCTGCCAAAGAATGATACGCAAAAATCATAAATGAAAAGATTCTCAACCTCTAGCCTGGTTTCAGATCTGTTTATGATGCCTTGCCAACTCCAATGACCATAGGAGTTGGCAAGGTTGGAGTTGACAAGGCATCAGACAGATTTGGGACCAGGCTCCTCAAACTCACCTTAGTTGCACAGGAGGCTCCCATGAGCAGCAGTGTGTTGACACACTGCCTCAGTAGCTTCCTTCTCTGCATCAACTCCACCTCCCCAGGAGACTGGGGGGTCGCCGCCATACGGCCCAACTCCTGGACAACCGCATTGTGAGACCGGACCGCTGTCTGAAGAGGAGTTAAGCCTGGAGAGAAAAGCAGGTTGAGGCATTGGGGAGGTAGTATTTATTTTGCCGTTATGACGGTTAAATAATGTTGACTGTCGTAGTTTGCGACTCAGCCTTGGGTTGAGACACAGGTTGCCTCACCTGTTTTATTGTATAGAGGATTATGAGCAATCCTGACAGGTCATAGTTCTGAGCAACTCTGACTCACCATCATAGTTGACTTCTTCCACACTAAGCTCCTGCCCTTTACCCTTCAGAGCTCTTTGGATGGTCTACGGGAAGAGAGAGAGTGAAGGAAAATGTTAAACAGGGGGATAAAGGGCAGATGGGTATAACAGGAAGAACTTTTGATTTCAATTTAAAACACACACACTTGTGTTAAGGTACAACTGTGGAATTAGCTAGTCATGGTAAAACATGTCATCGCTAACGACGACAGTGTCAATGTTTAGTTCTAGAGATCTAAAGGAGATAGTATATGCCAGCCATTCATCAGCAGCGCCTGTTCTTCCTTAATGCAATAGTATCCGACAACAAGAACTGTTGTCAGAGTCATCCAGGACCAGTTGAGTAACAGATTAATAGGCGTTAATGAGATTGGGAGGTTTAGCGTGCCATGTTCTGTTGACGGTTAATGTTTGATAGGCTGGGAGTGCATTTGCCGTGACCTTTCAGCAGAAGCACATCTGTTGTTAAACCAGTTTTTCAAAGAAAGGGGGATTTTGTCCCAGTGTTGTTTTGAGGAAATGCTCTGTGATTGGCTGGCTGTTATATATGTTATGAGCTGATGAGGAAGTCACTGCCTGCGATCTAACCCGATACAGAACAACTGTTGCTATGGGACACAAAAAAACATTCCAACATTCCAAGTCAGGAGGAACATCAAACACAGTGAGACAAAATTCCAATTGAAAGATAAAATCACTGAAAAGGGCACAGTTTATCACAGATAATCAAGATGGCAACGTTTCAGTGAAACCTATAAATCCATTCATTGAGTCATGAGCCAAATTTGCATAGATTCTTATCAAAATGGCATCAGCAAGTTGCTGACAGATCTCTTCTGATTGTGCATACAGCACCTGAGTTCTCTACACTTTTTTTTGTTGCATTTGGGCATGAGCATGCAGGGGGGTAAATCACCCCACCTTATTTCCATATACTGGAAGCCTAGAACAATCGACCATTGACAACCAACCTATGGTTTTACTTCTTGAAACTTGCAGGGGTAAAATACCCTGAAAACCAAGGTTGCACAGTGTAGATGACATACTGTATCAGACTATGTTCAAGTCATCTGGTGAAGACATAAAAGGATCGTTGTTCAGGCAATCATAGTAGTTCAGGCGATCATACATTAACAAACACAAGGCTCCTGGTAAAAACGTTAACTTTGTTTGCTGTGATTGGCAACCAGTGTTATTAAAAGAGAGAACTCACATCCCTACGGCTCAGTGTTTTCCCTGACTTCTCTTCCAACCACTATTTCCTTCCTCTAGTGCCAAGACGTTGATTAAAGTTGCCAAACCTTATGTATTATAATAATAATAATAATAATAAAAACAGAGATTGTGTTCAACAATCATCATGTTTTCAGACCTTTATTCAAACCTTTCATACCATAGTCTCTGTATGATGAGGTATTTTCACTTTAGTTCTGAAAACAATGAACAATCAATGGACTCTTTTGGCAAAGAGGAACTAAGTCACTGCCTACATTGATAAGGGAAAACTACATCTGGGGTTTTGCCTCACAAATCCAGAGGCAGACATGTCAGAACAACGTGATTCAAAACCAAAGTTTGCAGGCACAACCTTTGCAGTTGTTTTAGTTCAGGTAGTTGATGCAAACTAGCCACTTGTGAAATGCACTCATTAAAAATAACCTCTGATCTCCATATTTCTAGCTACTATTTAGTATTTTATTCAAGCTGATAAAGTAGTGACATAGGCAGTTCCTCTATACCAAAAGAGTCCATCACTGAAACCAGACCTTAGTCACTGTATTGCTTACACTGTATTGCTTACACTGGTCTATGTGCATGACACTTCCCTGACTATCTTTTATTTGTATTTAATTCATTTTCATTTAACTAGGAAAGTCAGATAAAGAACAAATTATTATTTTATAATGACGGCCTACCCCGGAAAAAACCTCCCCTAACCCGGATGACGCTGGGCCAATTGTGCGCCGCCCTATAGGACTCCCGATTACGGCCGGTTGTGATACAGCCTGGGATCAAACCAGGGTCTGTAGTGACACCTCTAGCACTGAGATGCAGTGACTTAGACCGCTGCGCCACTGAGGAGCTCTGGGTTATCTAACTGCTAAGGTTGACTGGCTGCAGTGATGCCTCAAACAGAAGTTGTGAAATAAGGCTAGAACATGATGTGGTCAGATTAAATCCAGAGCCCCTATTCATATCACACTCTTAGTATGTGCCACAGTGGGAAAGTCAAAGACCTGGAGAGTGAGAGCGTGGCCCTTCTCTGCACACACATGCAGAGGGGAGCGGCCCCAGCAGTCAGTGGTGTTGATCTGAGCCCCCTGGGCCAACAGGTCCTGCACTATCAGATGTTGATTGGCTGCCACGCTCAATTGAAGGGCACTCTGGGTACAAAACAAAAGACAAAAAAGATCAAATGTTGAAAATCCTCCTTTTCAGATGATATCCCAGTTGTAATCATAACTGTGCCCTTGTGACCAATTCCAAATCAACCCATAGCCACTAACTCCTAGGCACTAGTGTGTGTGTGTGGCAGAAGTCTCTGGGGCTAGGGGTCCATTTAGAATTGGGCGTGAGAATGTAAATCCTTACCTGGCCATTGTGCTCCTTCATATCCAGCATGCCGACAGTAGCCATCTTGCTGGCCAGCACATAAGCTAGAGCCCTTCTGCCCTGTGCCACAGCTATGTGCAAGAATCTGGCAACACAGATTAAAAAAATCTACACTAAGAAAAAAGGGTTCCAAAGGGGTTATTCGGCTCTCCCCATAGGAGAACTCCCTTTGGTTCCATATAGAACCCTCTGTGGAAAGGGTTCTACATTGAACCCCAAATGGTTCTACTTGGAACCAAAAGTGTTCTATATGGAACCAAAAGGGGTTCATCAAAGGGTTATCCTATTGGGACAACCGAAGAACCCTTTTAGGTTCTAGATAGCAGCTTTTTTCTAAGAGTATAAATGTCTGGCAAGCATAGGTCACATGATGGATTAGAACAGTGGTCACTAACATCCTTGTTCCTGGAGAGCTACAGGGTGTGGCAGGTTTGTGTTCAAACACTGTGCTAGGCTGGAACAAAACCCTGCACACCCGTACCTCCCCAGGACCAGAGTTGGAGGCTACTGGGTTAGAAAAATAACTGAGTTGAGTATGCATAGTTGCTTAGATCTACAAAAGGCAAATGTATACAAGGGGTTGATGAATACTACACAAACTGACGTGTCTCCATCATTATCCTGGCTTATGAGCATCTCGGGGGTGAGCCCTGCCAACTTCTCCTCTTCCTGTCGTATCTGCCATTGAAAGAAGGACGTCGGCTCCCCTTCAGCAAACTGAGCCAATGGCCAAACACCCTTTGGGGTTAGCGGGGCTATGAAAGGCTGGGGGACATATGAGTTTCCCATTGCTTGTGGCATGTGGGTTTGAGGGTAGAGGGACTGATAGTCGATGAGGCTGAAGGGGTCAGGGAGGGTCTCTTGTGGGGAGGTCTCTGATTTCATGGACTCATATCCCAGTTCCATGAAGTCAATGTCCAGTGTGCGTCCCTCTGGAGGGCTCAGACTCTGAAAGAGAAGTGGATGGTAAATACTTAAAAGGGCTAATCTGCAGATGATACATCAATTTTTGAACTTGTAAATGAACTGTATGTACCCATTGATTCTTTAAAAAAAAAAATTATATTTAACTAGGCAAGTCCGATAAGAACAAATTCTTATTTACAATGACGGCCTATCCCCCCGGCCAAACTCGGACGACACTGGGCCTATTGTACGCAGCCCTATGGGACTCCCGATTACGTCCGGATGTGATACAGCATGGTTGAACTATCATTTTGATATCATGGAGGGTCAGTCCTTACATCCATAGCTCAGGCTATACATTTGAGAGTGGTTACATTTCTCCAGCCCCAATCCCTCAGAGGTTTAGAACGAGAACGCTTTGTTATTGTTTCAACCAATGATTGGGATTGCTGCTTTAAGTACATTTCCTGTCATGAAAGGTAAACAATAAGGAAGAAAGATATTTGTAGTTGGGTTCCTTCCACTCCAAAACAACAGAGTTTATATGAGACACACATGCAAAACCTAATCATCTATATGCATGATAACATTGCCAAACTGTATTCCTAATTTGGAGTTCTGGAATAGCCCTCAGGCTGGAGGCAGTAACTCAGTCTCACTGGGATTTACCCGGAGGGGAACTGAGCAAGTGAAGTGACATCAGACTACACAGAAAAGGAGAAATGGAACTGGGCTATTGAAGTGGTCGGTCATATCACACAATATAGTTTGTAGCTATAACAATGTGACCTGCATGAGAGTTTGTGGTTTTCACTAGTTCTTCATTAGCTAAACCAGAGGAATATCCCTGGATGTATTTAACCTGGGTCTATGAAACCAACCCTTGCCTGAACACCAAGAACCGTGGGAAAAGTTAAAGGGGACTCAATTAAAATAACATTAGAACCAAAAGCAAACAATTACCAGGATTGCCTTTGCAGTAGCAAGTCTTTTAGCAGGTGAATCGGTTATCAAGCTGAAGTCCCCAGTCCTCTTATGCCCTTGAAGAAGGGAGGTCAACTCTACACGATAACGAACAAAAAAAAACATTTGCACATGATATTATAATGTACTGTATCTACAGTATTTCTGGATAATGTGTGTTGATAAAACGTTAATATTACCTGTGTATTCTCCCTCAGAGTGTTGCTGGACATGAAGAAAAACAGAGATCATGAAAATATGGACAGATGTAAGCTAAATATATGCAAGCTGACCATAATATTTACACAAACTAGCAGAACAATAACATAATTTAATTTACCTGTACAGTTTGGTTGCTAAGGCGCTTCTGCATGATGAGTTCTTTCACTGTATTCTTCACCCGTACACCTTGGAAACGGCCAAAAGACCGCACCTCACTCATGGAACACTCTGCAACAGGTATAAATAGGACCGATGAGAATCTTTGATCCCAAGACAAGTTTGAAATAAACACTCATTTTGATTCGTTTGCTATTGAGGCAAAAGTGGTTGTGTTGAATTAAAGGTACACTCAGCAATCCATAAAATGCTCATTTTCAAAAAGCCATTGATGTATGATATATCTATAGTGGTAGGATACATTAATACAGTTCCTGGGAACTCTGCCTGCCAAGTTCAAGCACAGGAGCTCAAATACTCAATGTTATTCAACAGGGCGTGGAAGCTACAAAAAGGGGCACGTCCATATAGTCGTTGAAGTTGCTTGATCTGCACAGATGATTAAATCTCATTATGTCTGGAGAACTGTCTCAGAAGTCAGGCTTTATCAACATCAGAATCTCAGGTATTCTAAACAACTCAGAAACACAACCTTCATACTGCAGTGTATAAAGAAACATTCTAAAATGGGCAAGACGACCTGGAACGCGACCTCCCACTTCCCCTATTTCCACAGCTAGCGGAGCTCATGCCAAATTCACACTTATCTACAACCTTCACCAAATGACAGCAACTGTTCACTTTCCTCTGCCATTCAAATAGCACAATGTATCTACCTTGCTCTTCCATTGTAAAGTGCTATTAAAGGTCTAAATATGATTTTGGGTCTAACCATGATCAGTGGTGTAAAGTGCTTAAGTAAAAATGCTTAAAACTACCACTTAAGTCGTTTTTGGGGGTATCTGTACTTTTTACATTTTTTGACAACTTTTACTTTACCACATTCCTAAAGAAAATTATGTACTTTTTACTCCATACATTTTCCCTGACAACAAAATGTACTCGTTACATTTGGAATGCTTAGCAGGACAGGAAAATGGTCTAATTCACACACTTCTCAAGAGAACATCCCTAGTCATCCCTACCGCCTCTGATCTAAATGATGTCTATGTGGGAGCGTGCCCCTGGCTATCCGGAAATTTAAAAAACAAAAAAGTTGTGCCATCTGGTTTGCTTAATATAAGGAATTTGAAATGATTTATACTTAACTATATTTGAGCAATTACATTTCCTTTTGAAACTTAGGTATATTTAAAACCATATACTTTAAAACTTTTACTCAAATAGGATTTTACTGGGTGACTGACTTTTCTTGAGTGAATTTTCTATGAAGGTATCTTTACTTTTACACAAGTATGACAATTGGGTAATTTTTCCACCACTGCCCATGATCAGTAATCCTCCGTGTCACTAACGCAATGTTCTTTTCGGTGTTCCAGAAGTAGGCTAATAAGGAAGTAACCATTAACTTCAATAATTATTATCGGATAATATAAAGTAGCCAGCATATCATTATTAACACAATAGTTTGCTTAGAGGAAAAATAACAACAATTACAAATATGTACATTGATTTCTAAAAGTGAGTGTTTTATTTTACCGTTCGTGGCACTGTCTGCAGTTGGCGGAGTCGGGCTCCCAACCTTTCCCCAGCCATCAAACTCGGTTTGCGCACAGAGAGAGTTGTTGATCTCCGTTGCAGGTGAGGTATCCTGGTAAAAAGACCCCAAATACACGGGGCTCGTTACAACAGTCCCTGGATGCACAAGATTCAGGCCGTTCTCGATAATTCTGTCGATGATCATGTTGCGCTCAGAGATAGATCACTATGTATGCACTATCAAGAGTTCTAATGGAGTTTGTTCCCGTTTGGATCATGTGACTACTGTACCTTCAGAAGCGCACAAAAGCGAGTGCGCTTGCAGACTACTTGAATTACACATTGGGCGCGTTCCAGATCTGCCCGAGGACGTTCTACAAAAGTAGCATATACCGGAACAGAGCAAAGCAGAACAAAGCATCATAAATAGAATATAAAACAAACTTTATTGTCCATTTTCACAGAAGTGGGATCAAAGTCACCATCCCACCTCTGACACCAGTGTAGCCAACGCTCACAAGCATGTAGGCTAGACCAAAGAAACCATTGAAAAAATGCTCAGTTCAACTTAAATACAATTGTTTTGGTCACATGTACCGAATACAGCAGGTGTAGACTTCACAGTGAAATGCTTATGGACGAGTCCATCCCCAACCGTGCAGTTAAAAAGTAAGACACATTTTTGCTAAATAAAAAAGGAAATAGTAAAACAATATTGAGGCTGTATACAAGGAGTACCAGTATGGAGTCAATGTGCCGGGGTACGAGGTAGTTGAGGTAGTTGAGGTAATACAGTATGTACCTGTGGGTAAGGGTAAAAGGCAACGGGATATATAAACTAGGCAATCGGGATATATAAACAGTAAACAGTAGCAGCAGCATATGTGAAGTGTGAACATGTGTCTATGTGTGAGTGTGTGTGTGGTGTCAAAATGCATGTGTGTGTGTGTGTGTGTGTGTGTGTGTGTGTGTGTGTGTGTGTGTGTGTGTGTGTGTGTGTGTGTGTGTGAGTGAGTGAGTTGGAGTGTCAGTCTAGAATGTGAGCATGTGGGTAGAGTATAGTGAGTGTGTGAGTGAGTTGGAGTGTCAGTCTAGTATGTGAGCATGTGGGTAGAGTATAGTGAGTGTGTGAGTGAGTTGGAGTGTCAGTCTAGTATGTGAGCATGTGGGTAGAGTATAGTGAGTGAGTTGGAGTGTCAGTCTAGTATGTGAGCATGTGGGTAGAGTATAGTGAGTGTGTGAGTGAGTTGGAGTGTCAGTCTAGAATGTGAGCATGTGGGTAGAGTATAGTGAGTGAGTTGGAGTGTCAGTCTAGTATGTGAGCATGTGGGTAGAGTATAGTGAGTGTGCGTAGAACCAGTGTAAGGGAGTCAGTGCAAAACAATTCAGATAAATAAACATTAAAGGGGTCAATGTAAATAGTCCAGGTAGCCATTTGATTAACAGTTCAGCAGTCGTATGGCTTGGGGGTAGAAGCTGTTTAGGAGCCTTTTTCTGACACCGCCTGGTATAGAGGTCCAGGTTGGCAGGGAGTTCGGCCCCAGTGAGGTACTGGGCCTTATGCACCTCCCTCTGTAGTGCCTTGCAGTCGGATGCCGAGCAGTTGCTATAATAAGAGGGGATGCAGCCAGTCAAGATGCCCTCAGATCCTCTTTAAGGATCTGAGAACCCATGCCAAATCTTTTCGGCCTCCTGAGGGGGAAGAGGCATTGTTGTGCCCTCTTCACAACTGTGTTGGTGTGTTTGGACCATGATAGGTCCTTGATGTGGACACCAAGGAACTTGAAGCTCTCGGCCCCCTCCACTACAGCCCCATCGATGTGAATGGGGCGTGTCTGGCCCTTAATTTCATGTAGTCCACGATAAGCTCCTTTGTCTTGCCCACATTGCCAGGTCTCTGACCACCTCCCTATAGGCTGTCTCACCGTCGTCGGTGATTAGACCTACCACCGTTGCGTCGTCGGCAATCTTAATGATGGCGTTGGAGTCGTGCACGGCCACACAGTCATGGATGAACAGGGAGTACAGGAGGCGACTGAGCATGCACCCCAGACCCTCGTGTTGAGAGTCAGTGTGGTGGATGTATTGTTGCCTACCTTCACATCCTGGGGGCGACCCGTCAGGAAGACCAGCATCCAGTTGCAGAGGCAGGTGTTCAGTCCCAGGGTCCTTAGTTTAGTGATGAGCTTGGAGGGAAATATGGTGTTGAACGCTGAGCTGTTGTCAATAAACAGCATTCTCACGTAGGTGTTCCTTTTGTCCAGGTGGGAAAGGACAGTGTGGAGTGCAATAGAGATTGCGTTATCTGTGGATCTGTTGGGGCGGTATGTGAATTGGAGTGAGTCCAGGGTTTCCTGGATGGTGGTATGGATATGAGCCATGACCAGCCTTTCAAAGCATTTCAGGGCTACGGATGTGAGTGCTATGGGCCTGGTGTTCTTAGGCACAGGGACTATGGTGGTTTGCTTGAAACGTGTACGTAAAACAAACTTTTACAGATGCACAATTGAGAGCATCCTGTCGGGCTGTATCACTGCCTGGTACGGCAACTGCACCGCCCGCAACCGCAGGGCTCTCCAGAGGGTGGGCGGTCTGTCCAACGCATCACCGGGGGGAAGCTACCTGCCCTCCACACACCCGATGTCACAGGAAGGCCAAAAAGATAATCAAGGACAACAACCAACCGAGCCACTGCCTGTTCACACCGCTATCATCCAGAAGGCGAGGTCAGTACAGGTGCATCAAAGCTGAGAACGAGAGACTAAAAAACAGCTTCTATCTCAAGGCCATCAGACTGTTAAACAGCAATCACTAGCACATTAGAGGCTGCTGCCCTGTATACATAGACTTGAAATCACTGGCCACTTTAATAATGGAACACTTGTCACATTAATAATGTTTACATATCTTACATTACTCATCTCATGTGTATTCTGTATTCTATCCTATTCTACTGTATCTTAGTCTATGCCGCTCTGACATTACTCATCTCATGTGTATTCTGTATTCTATCCTATTCTACTGTATCTTAGTCTATGCCGCTCTGACATTGCTTGTCCAAATATTTATATATTCATAATTCCATTCCTTTACTTTAGATTCTGTGTATTGTTAGATATTACTTGTTAGATATTACTGCACTGTTAGAGCTAGAAACACAAGCGTTTCGCTACATCAGCAATAACATCTGCTAAACACATGTATGTGACAAAGAAATGTTGATTTGATTTAATAAAAACGGGGTCAGACAGAGGTTGAAAATGTCAGTGAAGTATGTGTCCTGGTAATCCGTCTAGCCCTGCAGCCTTGTGAATGTTAACTTGTTTAGCCTTTTACTGCAGTGGGCTAAATCAAGGCTACCTGTCGCCCCAACACAGTGACCATGTATGTATGGTCACTTTGTTCCGGTCTACTTAATTAACGGGTGTCTCCCATAGACACCAATGCAATAGCAGCTGGGTCTGGTCTACTTAGTTCATTGGCTTTTATTGAACTAGGAAAAAACGGAGAGCGGGGTGTCTTGCTTCCTCTTCCGTCTCTGGCTTGACTGGGACTTTTATTGTGAAGACCAAAGGACATAAAAGACCCGGAAGTTATTCTCCGCGGTCGCGCTATGATTGAATCTGAGAAGGACAGAAGATGAGGAGGGAGAACATGTCCGAGACCCCTACCGAAGCGGGAAAGGAGATGCCGACAAAAAAGCAGAAGCTGAGCAGTGATGAAAACAGTAATCCCGATCTCTCTGCAGATGAGAATGTAAATTCGGTTTTGTTCTGTTTGTATCGGCGCGGACATGAAAAATGGTTAGCTAGCTAAGTAGCTAATGTTAGCCTAACTTTTCATAGCTAGCAAGCTAACTAGCAAGCGACTGGTAGTTGATTTTGGAGTTCGTGATGATAGCTGGGCCTTTCCCTTTGTTTCAACTAGGCCTAGATTTTTATTTATTTAGCTATAGATACCTAGTTAACGTTAGTTGTGGTTATTTCCCTTTCAAACATTCCAGATCAGGAAATAAGAAAAGTATCATTCAACGAGCAAGGGATTCGAGGCAACACTGCAAAGGGCCTCCACCTAAAATAGCTAGCTGGCTAGTTATGCTCTCTAGGTAGTGTTAGCTATCAAGCTATGGACCCTTCTGGGATTGTCCAAGTAGATAATCATTAGCCAGTTGTCAGTCTATCTCAAGCCCCTCATGGTAGGCCATCCCACTTCTGACACCAGTGTAGTCGAAATTGTTGAGAATTTCACAGCGAGATGAACCCACAACGGCTGAACTCAGACTGTCATATTCCATTTCCCAGGCTCACTTGCTCAGACACATGTCACTCCCTATGAAGTGTCACGTTTCAGACCCCACAAGACGCCACTGATGGAAACAGAGAGCAGACAAAATGGGTCTGTGCCACTTTGGGCATTTCAGAGCGCTTTGTATACCAAAATGTCAGTCAGAACAGATACAGGGGACTTAACATCTAAGAGGTTTTAAACTAAATGTTTCAAATCAGAATTAGACGGGTCTGATGCTGAGAAAGGACATTTTTGCCTACTTTACCCATATGTTATTTTTTTACAAAAGAAGTTGCTAAAAAGTTCACTTCTGAAAACACCAAGAATTGAATTTAGTTCAACTACCACCAAGCTAAAGCAAAATGTATTTAAATTACTAGTTGATCTACATGTATTTCACTACATCACTGTACGTGAAGGTAGAGGACCCGCAAAGTTAATACACCTCACCTAAGCAGTGGTTCATGCCTAGATGGTAGACTGCCTGAGAGAAGTGAAGGCCAGTAGAGCACCACTCTTTGTTATATCATGTTCCAGGGCTGTGACAGAGACCTCGCAGAATAATTAGACAAGATATTTCAGGGGATGTATAAATGTGAAGCATCCGCTTGAGCGTTTCCATTCACTACCAAATATGGTAGTGAGAGAAAGCCAAGTGGCCGGCAGTGGGAGATGCTGGAGCAAGATGGGATTTTGTCACATTCTGCAAATGATTTTCAACAGTTTGTCCTCAATACAGTTCTGTTCCCAAAGCTGCAATCTGTTACGAACAGAGTGGACTACGTTTTAAAGACTTTACCCTTTGCTAAAGTAAAAAAAAAGGCATTGTTTAAAAGGAGTGCAAAGGCGAATTGAGATATTGCACACGTGCACTTCAAAGTAGGCGTTCACTAACAGCGATATGCAAATGCGCCAATAGTATCTCGCAGCTCATGCTTGGCCTTGCCCAGCCCCTGCTTGTTCTGCCCACTGACTCATTTGTTCTCATTTGAAATGACGGGCGGTGGTCTCTTAGTTCTCCGAAGATTGTTATAACTAAACTGTCTTTCTGTTTCACCAAATACATTCTAACCTGGCTCTCTGTTTCAGGTGCACCATCCTCACCCTCCCAAGATGCACCTCTGCCATCAGACAGACCAGCTTCAGCCGTGACAGCAGTATCCTGATTGCAGTCTGTGACGACGCTCTATCTGGCGCTGGGACCGCCTGCGATGAAGACAACATTGGCTTTCTATTATGACGGACCAGTCACTTTGCTGTCAAGAACCAGAAACATTTTCCAGGGACACATTTTCTGTGTATAGTCTGCATCAGATCTGTCCAATGGAGGTGTTGTTTAACATCTCAGGAACCACTCCCAACATGACAACGGTGCTACAGGTCTGCACAGAAAATGTGTGTCTGGAACCCACCAATTATTTTCCTTTTGTTTCCCTTCTCCGGGTTATACTTATACCAGCCCATCCTGATTAAATCCATGAGGGGGTGAAAAGGTGCGCACAGAAGGGTGGAGAATCAGACTACAACCCTGGAGCCCTTCAAGCTTTCTCTCCCTTCTTGCTATTTAGTTCCCCTTTGCTTACTATTCACTTTTAATGGGCTTTAATAAATGCTATTTTTCTAAAGGCTTCTTGTCTCATTCCGAGGTACTGAAGCTTGAAAACTCTAAGTAAATATATGGTCCCCTAAGCCCAGGCCATCTGAATGCATGGAGAAATGAGTAGCGGGACAGTTTGGGTGTTAGACTGCCCCAAAAGTGCATCTCATGCACTAGAAATGAAAGTTTTCAACATGAAAATAAATGAAGCATCTAGGATCCGCGTGTATGGGCAAGCTAAATATGTATGGCATAAAGTAGTGGTGAAAAGAGAATTTTAAGAAACGTTTAATATTGGACAAACATGTAGTAATTGTTGCTATAAAACGATATTTTCGTCTTCTGTGGAGGACCATTCCTGGACATTCTGGAGCAGAAAATGAAGTCTTTGGTCTTCTCTGTCCATGCCCCTTTATCATGGTTTTTAACACTGGTCTTGTCGAGACAACTTTGTCTTCCAGAAATTAGGGTTTTGAGCCATGGAAGTTCTCATACCTGGGGAGAAAGATCAGAGGAGCACATGACTTTATGCTTTTGATTTAGGAAGCACATTCAGATCGTTTGCAGCGTCCATGCTTAACTGACTGATTGAGAAATTCCTCAAATGTTAGTTTCCTTGTAGGCAGCCCAATAACCACAGGTTCCTCAAACGTGGGTCAGGCAAATTGAAAATAATTGATTGGGTTAATTCAAGCAGGTGTTTAAATGGTCTGACTTTGAATAGGACCAACAGGGAATCATTTTACCATTTGAGGATGGAACTGGCAGGGATGAACATTTCTGAGGGGTTTGGAGTCATCTGCGACTGGGAAACGGCAAAAGACGAGGAGAAATTATACAAACTGTCCAGCATCTTCTGAGTGAACTGAGGAGAGAGAGTTGAGTTGGTCAGCTGAGTGTGTAGGTGCTCTTAGCAACATCAAAATAAAGTCCTGCACATGTTGTGGACAAAAAGGAATAACTTGTGAGGATGTATTTTGACACGAGGTAAGAGAGAGGAAGTGGGTCTACAATAGACCCATGTTTGAGAAGTCTCAATACCATCCTTTAGATATGGTCTCAAATACCCCTCATAATGACCAACTGTTCTGCCCACTGACTGTTTGTGCAACCTAATACAATTGAACACAATGCTAGTGTGCCTGTAGAAAGTCTACCCCCTTGGATTTCTTCCCATTTTGTGTTAAAGATTCATGAAAAATAAGTGCCAATATACCATAATTTGTTAGAAACACCTCCGCAGCATTACAGCTGTGAGTCCAGTCTTGGGTAAGTCTGAGCTTTGTACACCTGTATTGTGCAATATTTTCTCCTTTTCAAAAGTCAAACTCAAGGTGTTGGGGATCATGGCTAGACAGTAAGTCTTGCCATAGATTGTCTAGCAGATTTAAGTCAACTGTAACTTGGCCACTCAGGAACATTCACGGTCTTTTTGGTAAGAAACTCCAGTGTAGATTTGGCCTTGTGTTGCAGGTTGTCCTGCTGAAATGTGAATTCCTCTCCCAGTGTCTGGTATAAAGCAGACTGAAGCATGTTTTCCTCTAGGATTTTGCCTGTGCCTAGCTCCATCCTGTTTCTTTTCATCCTGAAATACTCCCCAGTCTTTGCTGATGTCAATCATTCCATGATGCAGCCACCAACCACCATGCTTGAAGATGAGGCAGCTACTCAGTGATGTATCAGATTTGCCAAAAAGTGTCTTCCTTGTTGTGTTTTTCTCTCTCTCAGTATTACTTTAGTGCTTTGTCGCATACATGTGTATGTTTTGGAATCTTCTGTGTATTTGTATTCTTTTAACTCTTTTAGGTCATGGGGTCACTACAATGTTGTTGATCCATCCTCAGTTCTCATTGAACTCTGTAGATCAGCAATGGCCTCATTGTGAAGTCACTGAGCAGTTGTTCCTGTCCTGCAGCTCAGTTCAGAAGGACCTGCATCTCTGGGTGGTTTAATACAGTGGTTCCCAAACGTTTAATATCCCACCCCTTCAAACATTCAACCTCCAGCTGCGTAACCCTCTAGCACCAGGGTCAGCATGCTCTCAAATGTTGTTTTTTTGTCATCATTGTAAGCCTGCCAACACACACACTATACATTTATTAAACATAAGAATGAGAATGAAAACGGGGTGCAGAACATCCATTGCAGTTTGCAAACGCATCAACCACATCTCATGTTGCTATAATTTGTGTTTGTAGGATGATGCTGTCAGCGTTGAGAGTGGGACCAATGTGGAGCGTCCAGACACACCCACCAACACAGCCAACGCTCCAGGCAGGAAGAGCTGGGGCAAGGGCAAGTGGAAATCAAAGAAGTGCAAATACTCCTTCAAGTGCGTCAACAGCCTCAGGGTGAGCCCATCTTATCAATATTTCCAATCATTTCCAACAGCAGACATGTCACATCTTATCAATAGGCCTAATTTTTATTCCAGAAATGTCATAATCTCAACCTTGGACTTGGCATGCCTGTTATAAGTATGTGTTAACTGTGCTGTTTATATGATACTGTGTGAGTTGTAAACAGCTGAATGAAGGTGTTCTAATGTTACGTGTGGGCTCTGAACCAATGTCTTGACCATTAGACCAAGAGGGAATTCCCACCTGGGCCGAGGTTAACACTGATTGTGAAGTCGCAGGGCTACCTCATCACCTTGACCATGAGCTCAACTCATAATGAACTTGTTCTTTACACAGGAGGACCATGGCCAGCCATTATTTGGGGTCCAGTTCAACTGGCACAGTAAAGAAGGGGACCCGCTGGTGTTTGCTACTGTTGGGAGCAACAGAGTAAGTATCTTTGGCATCACATAAATAATGTTGAAAGTGTAATAGCCAAAACATGTGATGTAAAAATACAGACTCATGTGCCACCTGTCACTGCTGACTATGTGATGTCCTTAATTTACCAGGTAACCCTGTACGAGTGCCATTCCCAAGGAGAGATCCGACTCCTGCAGTCATACGTGGATGCTGATGCAGATGAGAACTTCTACACCTGCGCCTGGACCTTTGACACCAGTACAAGCCATCCCCTCCTGGCCGTGGCGGGGTCACGTGGCATCATTCGGGTCATCAACCACATCACCATGCAGTGTATCAAGGTGGGTCAATTTCCAAGTAGTTGTATCCGATACACCAGGGATGGAATTTACATTGGTGCATAAGGGAGGGATTAGTTGTGCCATCTCTGAATAGTTTTGTTGTTTTTAATGCAGCACTATGTGGGTCACGGGAACGCCATCAATGAGCTCAAGTTCCACCCCAGAGACCCCAACCTCCTGCTATCCGTCAGCAAAGGTAGAACAACTAGACATCATAGCTAGGACTTCATATTTTCTCGACTGACCTGACTTTTTGAGAACTAAACGATTTACATTTAGGAATGATTTCTAATCTGTATGTATTTACATCATTAACAGAATGACTTGACATAAAATCGACTGTGTGAATATCTCATCAGCTTTGTGTTTTGCCTTTAGACCACGCCCTTCGTCTGTGGAACATCCAAACAGACACACTGGTGGCCATCTTTGGAGGTGTAGAGGGACATAGAGATGAAGTCCTCAGCGCAGTGAGTACACGACATGACCACAACCATCTCTTATTGGCTTTCTTGATCAATAGAAGTCAGGGATTTCTATGTGTATGTGACCATTGAAAATTGCGATACAAATATGGATCACACAGAAAAAGAAATGAGAAATGAATGATATAATAATGGAAAATGTCTCTGCGCCAGGACTTTGACCTGCTAGGTGAGAAGATCATGTCGTGTGGAATGGACCACTCTCTGAAGCTCTGGACGATCAACTCAGAGAGGATGCAGAAAGCCATTCACGGGTCCTATGAATACAACCCTTCCAAGACAAACAGGTGAACATATTGGTTGTGGGCAACAAACGTACGTGTATTCCCATGTATATTTCAGTCATTCAGCAGATTTTTATACACAACAAAGTGCGTTCAAATAACAGGGCTGAACAATTGCATAAAAGGAACATAGTACAGTGTTGCCAGGATACAGTCAGAATCTCACATCTTTTATTTAACCTTTATTTAACTAGGCAAGTCAGTTAAGAAGAAATTCTTATTTACAATGACTGTGTAGGAATAGTGGGTTAACTGCCTTGTTCAGGGGCAGAACGACAGATTTTTACATTGTCAACTCGGGATTCGATCTAGCACCCTTTCGGTTACTGGCCCAACGCTCTAGCCACTAGGTTACCTGATGCCCCGAACTGTTGATTTTCAACTTGAAAATGTTTGCTCCTTTAACCGATGATTCTGTCTTCTTACAGGCCATGGGTCTCTCAGAAGATCCACTTCCCTGACTTCTCTACCAGAGACATCCACAGGAACTATGTGGACTGTGTACGCTGGCTGGGAGATCTGATTTTATCCAAGGTAAGACTGTGAGAATCTTTTTGTTCAAACACAAATACGTCACATTCTGTTATTAGGTTGTGGATCCCATTGTGACCCTCATAACCCTACTCCTTTGTTCTGTTCCTCCCCTGACCAGTCGTGTGAGAACGCTATCGTGTGTTGGAAACCAGGGAAGATGGAGGACGATATTGACCGCATCAAACCAAACGAGTCCAACGTGACAATCCTGGGTCGCTTCGACTACAGCCAGTGTGACATCTGGTACATGCGTTTCTCCATGGACTTCTGGCAGAAGGTAAAGATATTTCCCTTCCGTTGTGTCTGTGGCTTTGTGGAATCCCTTATCTGCTACTGTTCATCCCAGTATTGTAAGCAAACAGTGGTTTGGTGTTGGAACTTTATAACTAAATAGATGCAAGTTTGTTGTTTAACATTAAACATAAAGTATAGTATTGTCTCCACGTAGAAAGTTGTTTGACTATTGAAGTAACACATGTCTTGTCCTACAGATGTTGGCTCTGGGAAACCAAGTGGGGAAACTGTACGTGTGGGACCTTGAGGTAGAGGACCCCCACAAAGCAAAGTAAGAGTCCGTAGGGAAACTGTACGTGTGGGACCTTGAGGTAGAGGACCCCCACAAAGCAAAGTAAGAGTCTGTGGGGAAACTGTACGTGGGGACCTGAGGTAGAGGACCCCACAAAGCAAAGTAAGAGTCTGTAGGGAAACTGTACGTGTGGGACCTTGAGATAGAGGACCCCACAAAGCAAAGTAAGAGTCTGTAGGGAAACTGTACGTGTGGGACCTTGAGGTAGAGGACCCCCACAAAGCAAAGTAAGAGTCTGTGGGGAAACTGTACGTGTGGGACCTTGAGGTAGAGGACCCCCACAAAGCAAAGTAAGAGTCTGTAGGGAAACTGTACGTGTGGGACCTTGAGGTAGAGGACCCCCACAAAGCAAAGTAAGAGTCTGTAGGGAAACTGTACGTGTGGGACCTTGAGATAGAGGACCCCCACAAAGCAAAGTAAGAGTCCGTAGGGAAACTGTACGTGTGGGACCTTGAGGTAGAGGACCCCACAAAGCAAAGTAAGAGTCCGTAGGGAAACTGTACGTGTGGTGGTGTTGGGAAAGCTACTCTGAAGATATAGTTCACCAAGCTACCAATTACTTCACACTGGAAGAAGTTAAGCTACACTAAACTAGTTACTTTGAAAAAGTAGTTCACAACATCCAAACTACTTTGTGAAAGATCATCAATACAGTATGTTAACAATCTGTAATTTAGCCTAATTATATAGGGTAACATTTGTATTTTTTCCCAGATAGACATCCAAACCTAATCATTTTTCATGATGGTCATAAACAGTAACTGGTAATGTTGTATAGTTTAGAAAGGTCTGGAACTAGCCTTTCTGGTAAATGTTATAACTTTCTGAGGTGTACTCTCTTTTTAGAACACAAGTACATGGTACAAATATGAACAAACAAATTCTAAAGGACTTAGTATAAGATTTCCCATATCTTAACAGTGAAATGTGATCTAAAGGTCCACTGATCAGCACAGAGACACCATTCAGATGTGTTCAGACTCTTTACAACTTCTGTCTGTGACCAAGAGAACGCGCTCTTTCAATTCTATGAAATGATTGTGTTTTATTTTATTTTGAAAGCTCTAAATCCGGCTGAGAATTTCACAGCGAGATGAACCCACAACGGCTGAACTCAGACTGTCATATTCCATTTCCCAGGCTCACTTGCTCAGAGGAAATCAATTCTTGTGAGAATTGACACATCACTCCCTATGAACATGAAGTGTCACGTTTCAGACCCCACAAGTCCACGCCACTGAGAGAGTGGAAACAGAGAGCAGACAAAATGGGTCTTTGTGCCACTTTAAGGTACAGGGCACTATGGCGTTCAGAGCGCTTTGTATACCAAAATGTCAGTCAGAACCGCTCAGTCCCCCCATACAGGGGACTTAACATCTAAGAGGTTTTAAACTAAATGTTTCAAATCAGAATTAGACGGGTCTGATGCTGAGAAAGGACATTTTTGCCTACTTTACCCATATGTTATTTTTTTACAAAAGAAGTTGCTAAAAAGTTCACTTCTGAAAACACCAAGAATTGAATTTAGTTCAACTACCACCAAGCTAAAGCAAAATGTATTTAAATTACTAGTTGATCTACATGTATTTCACTACATCACTGTACGTGAAGGTAGAGGACCCGCAAAGTTAATACACCTCACCTAAGCAGTGGTTCATGCCTAGATGGTAGACTGCCTGAGAGAAGTGAAGGCCAGTAGAGCACCACTCTCCTTGTTATGTATCATGTTCCAGGGCTGTGACAGAGACCTCGCAGAATAATTAGACAAGATATTTCAGGGGATGTATAAATGTGAAGCATCCGCTTGGCGTTTCCATTCACTACCAAATATGGTAGTGAGAGAAAGCCAAGTGGCCGGCAGTGGGAGATGCTGGAGCAAGATGGATTTTGTCCGACATTCTGCAAATGTGTCATTTTCAACAGTTTGTCCTCAATACAGTTCTGTTCCCAAAGCTGCAATCTGTTACGAACAGAGTGGACTACGTTTTAAAGACTTTACCCTTTGCTAAAGTAAAAAAAAAAGGCATTGTTTAAAAGGAGTGCAAAGGCGAATTGAGATATTGCACACGTGCACTTCAAAGTAGGCGTTCACTAACAGCGATATGCAAATATACACTACAACGCGCCAATAGTATCTCGCAAGCTCATGCTTGGCCTTGCCCAGCCCCTTGCTTGTTCTGCCCACTGACTCATTTGTTCTCATTTGAAATGACGGGCGGTGGTCTCTTAGTGTCTCCGAAGATTGTTATAACTAAACTGTCTTTCTGTTTCACCAAATACATTCTAACCTGGCTCTCTGTTTCAGGTGCACCATCCTCACCCTCCCAAGATGCACCTCTGCCATCAGACAGACCAGCTTCAGCCGTGACAGCAGTATCCTGATTGCAGTCTGTGACGACGCCTCTATCTGGCGCTGGGACCGCCTGCGATGAAGACAACATTGGCAACGAGCAACCTATTCTATTATGACGGACCAGTCACTTTGCTGTCAAGAACCAGAAACATTTTCCAGGGACACATTTTCTGTGTATAGTCTGCATCAGATCTGTCCAATGGAGGTGTTGTTTAACATCTCAGGAACCACTCCCAACATGACAACGGTGCTACAGGTCTGCACAGAAAAATGTGTGTCTGGAACCCACCAATTATTTTCCTTTTGTTTCCCTTCTCCGGGTTATACTTATACCAGCCCATCCTTATTAAATCCATGAGGGGGGTGAAAAGGTGCGCAATTTGGGGAGAAGGGTGGAGAATCAGACTACAACCCTGGAGCCCTTCAAGCTTTCTCTCCCCTTCTTGCTATTTAGTTCCCCTTTGCTTACTATTCACTTTTTAATGGGCTTTAATAAATGCTATTTTTCTAAAGGCTTCTTGTCTCATTCCGAGGTACTGAAGCTTGAAAACTCTAAGTAAATATATGGTCCCCTAAGCCCAGGCCATCTGAATGCATGGAGAAAATGAGTAGCGGGACAGTTTGGGTGTTAACTGCCCCAAAAGTGCATCTCATGCACTAGAAATGAAAGTTTTCAACATGAAAATAAATGAAGCATCTAGGATCCGCGTGTATGGGCAAGCTAAATATGTATGGCATAAAGTAGTGGTGAAAAGAGAATTTTAAGAAACGTTTAATATTGGACAAACATGTAGTAATTGTTGCTATAAAACGATATTTTCGTCTTCTGTGGAGGACCATTCCTGGACATTCTGGAGCAGAAAATGAAGTCTTTGGTCTTCTCTGTCCATGCCCCTTTATCATGGTTTTTAACACTGGTCTTGTCGAGACAACTCAAGTCTTCCAGAAATTAGGGTTTTGAGCCATGCGCCTCTGGAAGTTCTCATACCTGGGGAGAAAGATCAGAGGAGCACATGACTTTATGCTTTTGATTTAGGAAGCACATTCAGATCGTTTGCAGCGTCCATGCTTAACTGACTGATTGAGAAATTCCTCAAATGTTAGTTTCCTTGTAGGCAGCCCAATAACCACAGGTTCCTCAAACGTGGGTCAGGCAAATTGAAAATAATTGATTGGGTTAATTCAAGCAGGTGTTTAAATGGTCTGACTTTGAATAGGACCAACAGGGAATCATTTTACCATTTGAGGATGGAACTGGCAGGGATGAACATTTCTGAGGGGTTTGGAGTCATCTGCGACTGGGAAACGGCAAAAGACGAGGAGAAATTATACAAACTGTCCAGCATCTTCTGAGTGAACTGAGGAGAGAGAGTTGAGTTGGTCAGCTGAGTGTGTAGGTGCTCTTAGCAACATCAAAATAAAAGTCCTGCACATGTGCCACATGTGGACAAAAAAGGAATAACTTGTGAGGATGTATTTTGACACGAGGTAAGCAGAGAGGAAGTGGGTCTACAATAGACCCATGTTTGAGAAGTCTCAATACCATCCTTTAGATATGGTCTCAAATACCCCCTGTCATAATGACCAACTGTTCTGCCCACTGACTGTTTGTGCAACCTAATACAATTGAACACAATGCTAGTGTGCCTGTAGAAAGTCTACCCCCTTGGATTTCTTCCCATTTTGTGTTAAAGATTCATGAAAAATAAGTGCCAATATACCATAATTTGTTAGAAACACCTCCGCAGCGATTACAGCTGTGAGTCGTCTTGGGTAAGTCTGAGCTTTGTACACCTGTATTGTGCAATATTTTCTCCTTTTCAAAAGTCAAACTCTGTCAAGGTGTTGGGGATCATGGCTAGACAGTAAGTCTTGCCATAGATTGTCTAGCAGATTTAAGTCAACTGTAACTTGGCCACTCAGGAACATTCACGGTCTTTTTGGTAAGAAACTCCAGTGTAGATTTGGCCTTGTGTTGCAGGTTGTCCTGCTGAAATGTGAATTCCTCTCCCAGTGTCTGGTATAAAGCAGACTGAAGCATGTTTTCCTCTAGGATTTTGCCTGTGCCTAGCTCCATCCTGTTTCTTTTCATCCTGAAATACTCCCCAGTCTTTGCTGATGTCAATCATTCCATGATGCAGCCACCAACCACCATGCTTGAAGATGAGGCAGCTACTCAGTGATGTATCAGATTTGCCAAAAAGTGTCTTCCTTTGTTGTGTTTTTCTCTCTCTCAGTATTACTTTAGTGCTTTGTCGCATACATGTGTATGTTTTGGAATCTTCTGTGTATTTGTATTCTTTAACTCTAATTTAGGTCATGGGGTCACTACAATGTTGTTGATCCATCCTCAGTTCTCTCCCATTGAACTCTGTAGCGGTTTTAAAATCAGCAATGGCCTCATTGTGAAGTCACTGAGCAGTTTCCTTCCTGTCCTGCAGCTCAGTTCAGAAGGACGACTGCATCTTTGATGTATCTGGGTGGTTTAATACAGTGGTTCCCAAACGTTTAATAGTCCCGTACCCCTTCAAACATTCAACCTCCAGCTGCGTAACCCCTCTAGCACCAGGGTCAGCATGCTCTCAAATGTTGTTTTTTTGTCATCATTGTAAGCCTGCCACACACACACACTATACATTTATTAAACATAAGAATGAGAATGAAAACGGGTGCAGAACATCCATTGCAGTTTGCAAACGCATCAACCACATCTCATGTTGCTATAATTTGTGTTTGTAGGATGATGCTGTCAGCGTTGAGAGTGGGACCAATGTGGAGCGTCCAGACACACCCACCAACACAGCCAACGCTCCAGGCAGGAAGAGCTGGGGCAAGGGCAAGTGGAAATCAAAGAAGTGCAAATACTCCTTCAAGTGCGTCAACAGCCTCAGGGTGAGCCCATCTTATCAATATTTCCAATCATTTCCAACAGCAGACATGTCACATCTTATCAATAGGCCTAATTTTTATTCCAGAAATGTCATAATCTCAACCTTGGACTTGGCATGCCTGTTATAAGTATGTGTTAACTGTGCTGTTTATATGATACTGTGAGTTGTAAACAGCTGAATGAAGGTGTTCTAATGTTACGTGTGGGCTCTGAACCAATGTCTTGACCATTAGACCAAGAGGGAATTCCCACCTGGGCCGAGGTTAACACTGATTGTGAAGTCGCAGGGCTACCTCATCACCTTGACCATGAGCTCAACTCATAATGAACTTGTTCTTTACACAGGAGGACCATGGCCAGCCATTATTTGGGGTCCAGTTCAACTGGCACAGTAAAGAAGGGGACCCGCTGGTGTTTGCTACTGTTGGGAGCAACAGAGTAAGTATCTTTGGCATCACATAAATAATGTTGAAAGTGTAATAGCCAAAACATGTGATGTAAAATACAGACTCATGTGCCACCTGTCACTGCTGACTATGTGATGTCCTTAATTTACCAGGTAACCCTGTACGAGTGCCATTCCCAAGGAGAGATCCGACTCCTGCAGTCATACGTGGATGCTGATGCAGATGAGAACTTCTACACCTGCGCCTGGACCTTTGACACCAGTACAAGCCATCCCCTCCTGGCCGTGGCGGGGTCACGTGGCATCATTCGGGTCATCAACCACATCACCATGCAGTGTATCAAGGTGGGTCAATTTCCAAGTAGTTGTATCCGATACACCAGGGATGGAATTTACATTGGTGCATAAGGGAGGGATTAGTTGTGCCATCTCTGAATAGTTTTGTTGTTTTTTAATGCAGCACTATGTGGGTCACGGGAACGCCATCAATGAGCTCAAGTTCCACCCCAGAGACCCCAACCTCCTGCTATCCGTCAGCAAAGGTAGAACAACTAGACATCATAGCTAGGACTTCATATTTTCTCGACTGACCTGACTTTTTGAGAACTAAACGATTTACATTTAGGAATGATTTCTAATCTGTATGTATTTACATCATTAACAGAATGACTTGACATAAAATCGACTGTGTGAATATCTCATCAGCTTTGTGTTTTGCCTTTAGACCACGCCCTTCGTCTGTGGAACATCCAAACAGACACACTGGTGGCCATCTTTGGAGGTGTAGAGGGACATAGAGATGAAGTCCTCAGCGCAGTGAGTACACGACATGACCACAACCATCTCTTATTGGCTTTCTTGATCAATAGAAGTCAGGGATTTCTATGTGTATGTGACCATTGAAAATTGCGATACAAATATGGATCACACAGAAAAAGAAATGAGAAATGAATGATATAATAATGGAAAATGTCTCTGCGCCAGGACTTTGACCTGCTAGGTGAGAAGATCATGTCGTGTGGAATGGACCACTCTCTGAAGCTCTGGACGATCAACTCAGAGAGGATGCAGAAAGCCATTCACGGGTCCTATGAATACAACCCTTCCAAGACAAACAGGTGAACATATTGGTTGTGGGCAACAAACGTACGTGTATTCCCATGTATATTTCAGTCATTCAGCAGATTTTTATACACAACAAAGTGCGTTCAAATAACAGGGCTGAACAATTGCATAAAAGGAACATAGTACAGTGTTGCCAGGATACAGTCAGAATCTCACATCTTTTATTTAACCTTTATTTAACTAGGCAAGTCAGTTAAGAAGAAATTCTTATTTACAATGACTGTGTAGGAATAGTGGGTTAACTGCCTTGTTCAGGGGCAGAACGACAGATTTTTACATTGTCAACTCGGGGATTCGATCTAGCACCCTTTCGGTTACTGGCCCAACGCTCTAGCCACTAGGTTACCTGATGCCCGAACTGTTGATTTTCAACTTGAAAATGTTTGCTCCTTTAACCGATGATTCTGTCTTCTTACAGGCCATGGGTCTCTCAGAAGATCCACTTCCCTGACTTCTCTACCAGAGACATCCACAGGAACTATGTGGACTGTGTACGCTGGCTGGGAGATCTGATTTTATCCAAGGTAAGACTGTGAGAATCTTTTTGTTCAAACACAAATACGTCACATTCTGTTATTAGGTTGTGGATCCCATTGTGACCCTCATAACCCTACTCCTTTGTTCTGTTCCTCCCCTGACCAGTCGTGTGAGAACGCTATCGTGTGTTGGAAACCAGGGAAGATGGAGGACGATATTGACCGCATCAAACCAAACGAGTCCAACGTGACAATCCTGGGTCGCTTCGACTACAGCCAGTGTGACATCTGGTACATGCGTTTCTCCATGGACTTCTGGCAGAAGGTAAAGATATTTCCCCTTCCGTTGTGTCTGTGGCTTTGTGGAATCCCTTATCTGCTACTGTTCATCCCAGTATTGTAAGCAAACAGTGGTTTGGTGTTGGAACTTTATAACTAAATAGATGCAAGTTTGTTGTTTAACATTAAACATAAAGTATAGTATTGTCTCCACGTAGAAAGTTGTTTGACTATTGAAGTAACACATGTCTTGTCCTACAGATGTTGGCTCTGGGAAACCAAGTGGGAAACTGTACGTGTGGGACCTTGAGGTAGAGGACCCCCACAAAGCAAAGTAAGAGTCCGTAGGGAAACTGTACGTGTGGGACCTTGAGGTAGAGGACCCCACAAAGCAAAGTAAGAGTCTGTGGGGAAACTGTACGTGTGGGACCTTGAGGTAGAGGACCCCCACAAAGCAAAGTAAGAGTCTGTAGGGAAACTGTACGTGTGGGACCTTGAGATAGAGGACCCCCACAAAGCAAAGTAAGAGTCTGTAGGGAAACTGTACGTGTGGGACCTTGAGGTAGAGGACCCCCACAAAGCAAAGTAAGAGTCTGTGGGGAAACTGTACGTGTGGGACCTTGAGGTAGAGGACCCCCACAAAGCAAAGTAAGAGTCTGTAGGGAAACTGTACGTGTGGGACCTTGAGGTAGAGGACCCCACAAAGCAAAGTAAGAGTCTGTAGGGAAACTGTACGTGTGGGACCTTGAGATAGAGGACCCCCACAAAGCAAAGTAAGAGTCCGTAGGGAAACTGTACGTGTGGGACCTTGAGGTAGAGGACCCCACAAAGCAAAGTAAGAGTCCGTAGGGAAACTGTACGTGTGGTGGTGTTGGGAAAGCTACTCTGAAGATATAGTTCACCAAGCTACCAATTACTTCACACTGGAAGAAGTTAAGCTACACTAAACTAGTTACTTTGAAAAGTAGTTCACAACATCCAAACTACTTTGTGAAAGATCATCAATACAGTATGTTAACAATCTGTAATTTAGCCTAATTATATAGGGTAACATTTGTATTTTTCCCAGATAGACATCCAAACCTAATCATTTTTCATGATGGTCATAAACAGTAACTGGTAATGTTGTATAGTTTAGAAAGGTCTGGAACTAGCCTTTCTGGTAAATGTTATAACTTTCTGAGGTGTACTCTTTTTAGAACACAAGTACATGGTACAAATATGAACAAACAAATTCTAAAGGACTTAGTATAAGATTTCCCATATCTTAACAGTGAAATGTGATCTAAAGGTCCACTGATCAGCACAGAGACACCATTCAGATGTGTTCAGACTCTTTACAACTTCTGTCTGTGACCAAGAGAACGCGCTCTTTCAATTCTATGAAATGATTGTGTTTTATTTTATTTTGAAAGCTCTAAATCCGGCTGAGAATTTCACAGCGAGATGAACCCACAACGGCTGAACTCAGACTGTCATATTCCATTTCCCAGGCTCACTTGCTCAGAGGAAATCAATTCTTGTGAGAATTGACACATCACTCCCTATGAACATGAAGTGTCACGTTTCAGACCCCACAAGTCCACGCCACTGAGAGAGTGGAAACAGAGAGCAGACAAAATGGGTCTTTGTGCCACTTTAAGGTACAGGGCACTATGGCGTTCAGAGCGCTTTGTATACCAAAATGTCAGTCAGAACCGCTCAGTCCCCCCATACAGGGGACTTAACATCTAAGAGGTTTTAAACTAAATGTTTCAAATCAGAATTAGACGGGTCTGATGCTGAGAAAGGACATTTTTGCCTACTTTACCCATATGTTATTTTTTTACAAAAGAAGTTGCTAAAAAGTTCACTTCTGAAAACACCAAGAATTGAATTTAGTTCAACTACCACCAAGCTAAAGCAAAATGTATTTAAATTACTAGTTGATCTACATGTATTTCACTACATCACTGTACGTGAAGGTAGAGGACCCGCAGTTAATACACCTCACCTAAGCAGTGGTTCATGCCTAGATGGTAGACTGCCTGAGAGAAGTGAAGGCCAGTAGAGCACCACTCTCCTTGTTATGTATCATGTTCCAGGGCTGTGACAGAGACCTCGCAGAATAATTAGACAAGATATTTCAGGGGATGTATAAATGTGAAGCATCCGCTTGCGTTTCCATTCACTACCAAATATGGTAGTGAGAGAAAGCCAAGTGGCCGGCAGTGGGAGATGCTGGAGCAAGATGGATTTTGTCCGACATTCTGCAAATGTGTCATTTTCAACAGTTTGTCCTCAATACAGTTCTGTTCCCAAAGCTGCAATCTGTTACGAACAGAGTGGACTACGTTTTAAAGACTTTACCCTTTGCTAAAGTAAAAAAAAAAGGCATTGTTTAAAAGGAGTGCAAAGGCGAATTGAGATATTGCACACGTGCACTTCAAAGTAGGCGTTCACTAACAGCGATATGCAAATATACACTACAACGCGCCAATAGTATCTCGCAAGCTCATGCTTGGCCTTGCCCAGCCCCTTGCTTGTTCTGCCCACTGACTCATTTGTTCTCATTTGAAATGACGGGCGGTGGTCTCTTAGTGTCTCCGAAGATTGTTATAACTAAACTGTCTTTCTGTTTCACCAAATACATTCTAACCTGGCTCTCTGTTTCAGGTGCACCATCCTCACCCTCCCAAGATGCACCTCTGCCATCAGACAGACCAGCTTCAGCCGTGACAGCAGTATCCTGATTGCAGTCTGTGACGACGCTCTATCTGGCGCTGGGACCGCCTGCGATGAAGACAACATTGGCAACGAGCAACCTATTCTATTATGACGGACCAGTCACTTTGCTGTCAAGAACCAGAAACATTTTCCAGGGACACATTTTCTGTGTATAGTCTGCATCAGATCTGTCCAATGGAGGTGTTGTTTAACATCTCAGGAACCACTCCCAACATGACAACGGTGCTACAGGTCTGCACAGAAAAATGTGTGTCTGGAACCCACCAATTATTTTCCTTTTGTTTCCCTTCTCCGGGTTATACTTATACCAGCCCATCCTTATTAAATCCATGAGGGGGGTGAAAAGGTGCGCAATTTGGGGAGAAGGGTGGAGAATCAGACTACAACCCTGGAGCCCTTCAAGCTTTCTCTCCCCTTCTTGCTATTTAGTTCCCCTTGCTTACTATTCACTTTTTAATGGGCTTTAATAAATGCTATTTTTCTAAAGGCTTCTTGTCTCATTCCGAGGTACTGAAGCTTGAAAACTCTAAGTAAATATATGGTCCCCTAAGCCCAGGCCATCTGAATGCATGGAGAAAATGAGTAGCGGGACAGTTTGGGTGTTAACTGCCCCAAAAGTGCATCTCATGCACTAGAAATGAAAGTTTTCAACATGAAAATAAATGAAGCATCTAGGATCCGCGTGTATGGGCAAGCTAAATATGTATGGCATAAAGTAGTGGTGAAAAGAGAATTTTAAGAAACGTTTAATATTGGACAAACATGTAGTAATTGTTGCTATAAAACGATATTTTCGTCTTCTGTGGAGGACCATTCCTGGACATTCTGGAGCAGAAAATGAAGTCTTTGGTCTTCTCTGTCCATGCCCCTTTATCATGGTTTTTAACACTGGTCTTGTCGAGACAACTCAAGTCTTCCAGAAATTAGGGTTTTGAGCCATGCGCCTCTGGAAGTTCTCATACCTGGGGAGAAAGATCAGAGGAGCACATGACTTTATGCTTTTGATTTAGGAAGCACATTCAGATCGTTTGCAGCGTCCATGCTTAACTGACTGATTGAGAAATTCCTCAAATGTTAGTTTCCTTGTAGGCAGCCCAATAACCACAGGTTCCTCAAACGTGGGTCAGGCAAATTGAAAATAATTGATTGGGTTAATTCAAGCAGGTGTTTAAATGGTCTGACTTTGAATAGGACCAACAGGGAATCATTTTACCATTTGAGGATGGAACTGGCAGGGATGAACATTTCTGAGGGGTTTGGAGTCATCTGCGACTGGGAAACGGCAAAAGACGAGGAGAAATTATACAAACTGTCCAGCATCTTCTGAGTGAACTGAGGAGAGAGAGTTGAGTTGGTCAGCTGAGTGTGTAGGTGCTCTTAGCAACATCAAAATAAAAGTCCTGCACATGTGCCACATGTGGACAAAAAGGAATAACTTGTGAGGATGTATTTTGACACGAGGTAAGCAGAGAGGAAGTGGGTCTACAATAGACCCATGTTTGAGAAGTCTCAATACCATCCTTTAGATATGGTCTCAAATACCCCCTGTCATAATGACCAACTGTTCTGCCCACTGACTGTTTGTGCAACCTAATACAATTGAACACAATGCTAGTGTGCCTGTAGAAAGTCTACCCCCTTGGATTTCTTCCCATTTTGTGTTAAAGATTCATGAAAAATAAGTGCCAATATACCATAATTTGTTAGAAACACCTCCGCAGCGATTACAGCTGTGAGTCGTCTTGGGTAAGTCTGAGCTTTGTACACCTGTATTGTGCAATATTTTCTCCTTTTCAAAAGTCAAACTCTGTCAAGGTGTTGGGGATCATGGCTAGACAGTAAGTCTTGCCATAGATTGTCTAGCAGATTTAAGTCAACTGTAACTTGGCCACTCAGGAACATTCACGGTCTTTTTGGTAAGAAACTCCAGTGTAGATTTGGCCTTGTGTTGCAGGTTGTCCTGCTGAAATGTGAATTCCTCTCCCAGTGTCTGGTATAAAGCAGACTGAAGCATGTTTTCCTCTAGGATTTTGCCTGTGCCTAGCTCCATCCTGTTTCTTTTCATCCTGAAATACTCCCCAGTCTTTGCTGATGTCAATCATTCCATGATGCAGCCACCAACCACCATGCTTGAAGATGAGGCAGCTACTCAGTGATGTATCAGATTTGCCAAAAAGTGTCTTCCTTTGTTGTGTTTTTCTCTCTCTCAGTATTACTTTAGTGCTTTGTCGCATACATGTGTATGTTTTGGAATCTTCTGTGTATTTGTATTCTTTTAACTCTAATTTAGGTCATGGGGTCACTACAATGTTGTTGATCCATCCTCAGTTCTCTCCCATTGAACTCTGTAGCGGTTTTAAAATCAGCAATGGCCTCATTGTGAAGTCACTGAGCAGTTTCCTTCCTGTCCTGCAGCTCAGTTCAGAAGGACGACTGCATCTTTGATGTATCTGGGTGGTTTAATACAGTGGTTCCCAAACGTTTAATAGTCCCGTACCCCTTCAAACATTCAACCTCCAGCTGCGTAACCCCTCTAGCACCAGGGTCAGCATGCTCTCAAATGTTGTTTTTTTGTCATCATTGTAAGCCTGCCACACACACACACTATACATTTATTAAACATAAGAATGAGAATGAAAACGGGTGCAGAACATCCATTGCAGTTTGCAAACGCATCAACCACATCTCATGTTGCTATAATTTGTGTTTGTAGGATGATGCTGTCAGCGTTGAGAGTGGGACCAATGTGGAGCGTCCAGACACACCCACCAACACAGCCAACGCTCCAGGCAGGAAGAGCTGGGGCAAGGGCAAGTGGAAATCAAAGAAGTGCAAATACTCCTTCAAGTGCGTCAACAGCCTCAGGGTGAGCCCATCTTATCAATATTTCCAATCATTTCCAACAGCAGACATGTCACATCTTATCAATAGGCCTAATTTTTATTCCAGAAATGTCATAATCTCAACCTTGGACTTGGCATGCCTGTTATAAGTATGTGTTAACTGTGCTGTTTATATGATACTGTGTGAGTTGTAAACAGCTGAATGAAGGTGTTCTAATGTTACGTGTGGGCTCTGAACCAATGTCTTGACCATTAGACCAAGAGGGAATTCCCACCTGGGCCGAGGTTAACACTGATTGTGAAGTCGCAGGGCTACCTCATCACCTTGACCATGAGCTCAACTCATAATGAACTTGTTCTTTACACAGGAGGACCATGGCCAGCCATTATTTGGGGTCCAGTTCAACTGGCACAGTAAAGAAGGGGACCCGCTGGTGTTTGCTACTGTTGGGAGCAACAGAGTAAGTATCTTTGGCATCACATAAATAATGTTGAAAGTGTAATAGCCAAAACATGTGATGTAAAATACAGACTCATGTGCCACCTGTCACTGCTGACTATGTGATGTCCTTAATTTACCAGGTAACCCTGTACGAGTGCCATTCCCAAGGAGAGATCCGACTCCTGCAGTCATACGTGGATGCTGATGCAGATGAGAACTTCTACACCTGCGCCTGGACCTTTGACACCAGTACAAGCCATCCCCTCCTGGCCGTGGCGGGGTCACGTGGCATCATTCGGGTCATCAACCACATCACCATGCAGTGTATCAAGGTGGGTCAATTTCCAAGTAGTTGTATCCGATACACCAGGGATGGAATTTACATTGGTGCATAAGGGAGGGATTAGTTGTGCCATCTCTGAATAGTTTTGTTGTTTTTTAATGCAGCACTATGTGGGTCACGGGAACGCCATCAATGAGCTCAAGTTCCACCCCAGAGACCCCAACCTCCTGCTATCCGTCAGCAAAGGTAGAACAACTAGACATCATAGCTAGGACTTCATATTTTCTCGACTGACCTGACTTTTTGAGAACTAAACGATTTACATTTAGGAATGATTTCTAATCTGTATGTATTTACATCATTAACAGAATGACTTGACATAAAATCGACTGTGTGAATATCTCATCAGCTTTGTGTTTTGCCTTTAGACCACGCCCTTCGTCTGTGGAACATCCAAACAGACACACTGGTGGCCATCTTTGGAGGTGTAGAGGGACATAGAGATGAAGTCCTCAGCGCAGTGAGTACACGACATGACCACAACCATCTCTTATTGGCTTTCTTGATCAATAGAAGTCAGGGATTTCTATGTGTATGTGACCATTGAAAATTGCGATACAAATATGGATCACACAGAAAAAGAAATGAGAAATGAATGATATAATAATGGAAAATGTCTCTGCGCCAGGACTTTGACCTGCTAGGTGAGAAGATCATGTCGTGTGGAATGGACCACTCTCTGAAGCTCTGGACGATCAACTCAGAGAGGATGCAGAAAGCCATTCACGGGTCCTATGAATACAACCCTTCCAAGACAAACAGGTGAACATATTGGTTGTGGGCAACAAACGTACGTGTATTCCCATGTATATTTCAGTCATTCAGCAGATTTTTATACACAACAAAGTGCGTTCAAATAACAGGGCTGAACAATTGCATAAAAGGAACATAGTACAGTGTTGCCAGGATACAGTCAGAATCTCACATCTTTTATTTAACCTTTATTTAACTAGGCAAGTCAGTTAAGAAGAAATTCTTATTTACAATGACTGTGTAGGAATAGTGGGTTAACTGCCTTGTTCAGGGGCAGAACGACAGATTTTTACATTGTCAACTCGGGATTCGATCTAGCACCCTTTCGGTTACTGGCCCAACGCTCTAGCCACTAGGTTACCTGATGCCCCGAACTGTTGATTTTCAACTTGAAAATGTTTGCTCCTTTAACCGATGATTCTGTCTTCTTACAGGCCATGGGTCTCTCAGAAGATCCACTTCCCTGACTTCTCTACCAGAGACATCCACAGGAACTATGTGGACTGTGTACGCTGGCTGGGAGATCTGATTTTATCCAAGGTAAGACTGTGAGAATCTTTTTGTTCAAACACAAATACGTCACATTCTGTTATTAGGTTGTGGATCCCATTGTGACCCTCATAACCCTACTCCTTTGTTCTGTTCCTCCCCTGACCAGTCGTGTGAGAACGCTATCGTGTGTTGGAAACCAGGGAAGATGGAGGACGATATTGACCGCATCAAACCAAACGAGTCCAACGTGACAATCCTGGGTCGCTTCGACTACAGCCAGTGTGACATCTGGTACATGCGTTTCTCCATGGACTTCTGGCAGAAGGTAAAGATATTTCCCCTTCCGTTGTGTCTGTGGCTTTGTGGAATCCCTTATCTGCTACTGTTCATCCCAGTATTGTAAGCAAACAGTGGTTTGGTGTTGGAACTTTATAACTAAATAGATGCAAGTTTGTTGTTTAACATTAAACATAAAGTATAGTATTGTCTCCACGTAGAAAGTTGTTTGACTATTGAAGTAACACATGTCTTGTCCTACAGATGTTGGCTCTGGGAAACCAAGTGGGGAAACTGTACGTGTGGGACCTTGAGGTAGAGGACCCCCACAAAGCAAAGTAAGAGTCCGTAGGGAAACTGTACGTGTGGGACCTTGAGGTAGAGGACCCCCACAAAGCAAAGTAAGAGTCTGTGGGGAAACTGTACGTGTGGGACCTTGAGGTAGAGGACCCCCACAAAGCAAAGTAAGAGTCTGTAGGGAAACTGTACGTGTGGGACCTTGAGATAGAGGACCCCCACAAAGCAAAGTAAGAGTCTGTAGGGAAACTGTACGTGTGGGACCTTGAGGTAGAGGACCCCCACAAAGCAAAGTAAGAGTCTGTGGGGAAACTGTACGTGTGGGACCTTGAGGTAGAGGACCCCCACAAAGCAAAGTAAGAGTCTGTAGGGAAACTGTACGTGTGGGACCTTGAGGTAGAGGACCCCCACAAAGCAAAGTAAGAGTCTGTAGGGAAACTGTACGTGTGGGACCTTGAGATAGAGGACCCCCACAAAGCAAAGTAAGAGTCCGTAGGGAAACTGTACGTGTGGGACCTTGAGGTAGAGGACCCCCACAAAGCAAAGTAAGAGTCCGTAGGGAAACTGTACGTGTGGTGGTGTTGGGAAAGCTACTCTGAAGATATAGTTCACCAAGCTACCAATTACTTCACACTGGAAGAAGTTAAGCTACACTAAACTAGTTACTTTGAAAAAGTAGTTCACAACATCAAACTACTTTGTGAAAGATCATCAATACAGTATGTTAACAATCTGTAATTTAGCCTAATTATATAGGGTAACATTTGTATTTTTTCCCAGATAGACATCCAAACCTAATCATTTTTCATGATGGTCATAAACAGTAACTGGTAATGTTGTATAGTTTAGAAAGGTCTGGAACTAGCCTTTCTGGTAAATGTTATAACTTTCTGAGGTGTACTCTCTTTTTAGAACACAAGTACATGGTACAAATATGAACAAACAAATTCTAAAGGACTTAGTATAAGATTTCCCATATCTTAACAGTGAAATGTGATCTAAAGGTCCACTGATCAGCACAGAGACACCATTCAGATGTGTTCAGACTCTTTACAACTTCTGTCTGTGACCAAGAGAACGCGCTCTTTCAATTCTATGAAATGATTGTGTTTTATTTTATTTTGAAAGCTCTAAATCCGGCTGAGAATTTCACAGCGAGATGAACCCACAACGGCTGAACTCAGACTGTCATATTCCATTTCCCAGGCTCACTTGCTCAGAGGAAATCAATTCTTGTGAGAATTGACACATCACTCCCTATGAACATGAAGTGTCACGTTTCAGACCCCACAAGTCCACGCCACTGAGAGAGTGGAAACAGAGAGCAGACAAAATGGGTCTTTGTGCCACTTTAAGGTACAGGGCACTATGGCGTTCAGAGCGCTTTGTATACCAAAATGTCAGTCAGAACCGCTCAGTCCCCCCATACAGGGGACTTAACATCTAAGAGGTTTTAAACTAAATGTTTCAAATCAGAATTAGACGGGTCTGATGCTGAGAAAGGACATTTTTGCCTACTTTACCCATATGTTATTTTTTTACAAAAGAAGTTGCTAAAAAGTTCACTTCTGAAAACACCAAGAATTGAATTTAGTTCAACTACCACCAAGCTAAAGCAAAATGTATTTAAATTACTAGTTGATCTACATGTATTTCACTACATCACTGTACGTGAAGGTAGAGGACCCGCAAAGTTAATACACCTCACCTAAGCAGTGGTTCATGCCTAGATGGTAGACTGCCTGAGAGAAGTGAAGGCCAGTAGAGCACCACTCTCCTTGTTATGTATCATGTTCCAGGGCTGTGACAGAGACCTCGCAGAATAATTAGACAAGATATTTCAGGGGATGTATAAATGTGAAGCATCCGCTTGGCGTTTCCATTCACTACCAAATATGGTAGTGAGAGAAAGCCAAGTGGCCGGCAGTGGGAGATGCTGGAGCAAGATGGATTTTGTCCGACATTCTGCAAATGTGTCATTTTCAACAGTTTGTCCTCAATACAGTTCTGTTCCCAAAGCTGCAATCTGTTACGAACAGAGTGGACTACGTTTTAAAGACTTTACCCTTTGCTAAAGTAAAAAAAAGGCATTGTTTAAAAGGAGTGCAAAGGCGAATTGAGATATTGCACACGTGCACTTCAAAGTAGGCGTTCACTAACAGCGATATGCAAATATACACTACAACGCGCCAATAGTATCTCGCAAGCTCATGCTTGGCCTTGCCCAGCCCCTTGCTTGTTCTGCCCACTGACTCATTTGTTCTCATTTGAAATGACGGGCGGTGGTCTCTTAGTGTCTCCGAAGATTGTTATAACTAAACTGTCTTTCTGTTTCACCAAATACATTCTAACCTGGCTCTCTGTTTCAGGTGCACCATCCTCACCCTCCCAAGATGCACCTCTGCCATCAGACAGACCAGCTTCAGCCGTGACAGCAGTATCCTGATTGCAGTCTGTGACGACGCCTCTATCTGGCGCTGGGACCGCCTGCGATGAAGACAACATTGGCAACGAGCAACCTATTCTATTATGACGGACCAGTCACTTTGCTGTCAAGAACCAGAAACATTTTCCAGGGACACATTTTCTGTGTATAGTCTGCATCAGATCTGTCCAATGGAGGTGTTGTTTAACATCTCAGGAACCACTCCCAACATGACAACGGTGCTACAGGTCTGCACAGAAAAATGTGTGTCTGGAACCCACCAATTATTTTCCTTTTGTTTCCCTTCTCCGGGTTATACTTATACCAGCCCATCCTTATTAAATCCATGAGGGGGGTGAAAAGGTGCGCAATTTGGGGAGAAGGGTGGAGAATCAGACTACAACCCTGGAGCCCTTCAAGCTTTCTCTCCCCTTGCTATTTAGTTCCCCTTTGCTTACTATTCACTTTTTAATGGGCTTTAATAAATGCTATTTTTCTAAAGGCTTCTTGTCTCATTCCGAGGTACTGAAGCTTGAAAACTCTAAGTAAATATATGGTCCCCTAAGCCCAGGCCATCTGAATGCATGGAGAAAATGAGTAGCGGGACAGTTTGGGTGTTAACTGCCCCAAAAGTGCATCTCATGCACTAGAAATGAAAGTTTTCAACATGAAAATAAATGAAGCATCTAGGATCCGCGTGTATGGGCAAGCTAAATATGTATGGCATAAAGTAGTGGTGAAAAGAGAATTTTAAGAAACGTTTAATATTGGACAAACATGTAGTAATTGTTGCTATAAAACGATATTTTCGTCTTCTGTGGAGGACCATTCCTGGACATTCTGGAGCAGAAAATGAAGTCTTTGGTCTTCTCTGTCCATGCCCCTTTATCATGGTTTTTAACACTGGTCTTGTCGAGACAACTCAAGTCTTCCAGAAATTAGGGTTTTGAGCCATGCGCCTCTGGAAGTTCTCATACCTGGGGAGAAAGATCAGAGGAGCACATGACTTTATGCTTTTGATTTAGGAAGCACATTCAGATCGTTTGCAGCGTCCATGCTTAACTGACTGATTGAGAAATTCCTCAAATGTTAGTTTCCTTGTAGGCAGCCCAATAACCACAGGTTCCTCAAACGTGGGTCAGGCAAATTGAAAATAATTGATTGGGTTAATTCAAGCAGGTGTTTAAATGGTCTGACTTTGAATAGGACCAACAGGGAATCATTTTACCATTTGAGGATGGAACTGGCAGGGATGAACATTTCTGAGGGGTTTGGAGTCATCTGCGACTGGGAAACGGCAAAAGACGAGGAGAAATTATACAAACTGTCCAGCATCTTCTGAGTGAACTGAGGAGAGAGAGTTGAGTTGGTCAGCTGAGTGTGTAGGTGCTCTTAGCAACATCAAAATAAAAGTCCTGCACATGTGCCACATGTGGACAAAAAAGGAATAACTTGTGAGGATGTATTTTGACACGAGGTAAGCAGAGAGGAAGTGGGTCTACAATAGACCCATGTTTGAGAAGTCTCAATACCATCCTTTAGATATGGTCTCAAATACCCCCTGTCATAATGACCAACTGTTCTGCCCACTGACTGTTTGTGCAACCTAATACAATTGAACACAATGCTAGTGTGCCTGTAGAAAGTCTACCCCCCCTTGGATTTCTTCCCATTTTGTGTTAAAGATTCATGAAAAATAAGTGCCAATATACCATAATTTGTTAGAAACACCTCCGCAGCGATTACAGCTGTGAGTCGTCTTGGGTAAGTCTGAGCTTTGTACACCTGTATTGTGCAATATTTTCTCCTTTTCAAAAGTCAAACTCTGTCAAGGTGTTGGGGATCATGGCTAGACAGTAAGTCTTGCCATAGATTGTCTAGCAGATTTAAGTCAACTGTAACTTGGCCACTCAGGAACATTCACGGTCTTTTTGGTAAGAAACTCCAGTGTAGATTTGGCCTTGTGTTGCAGGTTGTCCTGCTGAAATGTGAATTCCTCTCCCAGTGTCTGGTATAAAGCAGACTGAAGCATGTTTTCCTCTAGGATTTTGCCTGTGCCTAGCTCCATCCTGTTTCTTTTCATCCTGAAATACTCCCCAGTCTTTGCTGATGTCAATCATTCCATGATGCAGCCACCAACCACCATGCTTGAAGATGAGGCAGCTACTCAGTGATGTATCAGATTTGCCAAAAAGTGTCTTCCTTTGTTGTGTTTTTCTCTCTCTCAGTATTACTTTAGTGCTTTGTCGCATACATGTGTATGTTTTGGAATCTTCTGTGTATTTGTATTCTTTTAACTCTAATTTAGGTCATGGGGTCACTACAATGTTGTTGATCCATCCTCAGTTCTCTCCCATTGAACTCTGTAGCGGTTTTAAAATCAGCAATGGCCTCATTGTGAAGTCACTGAGCAGTTTCCTTCCTGTCCTGCAGCTCAGTTCAGAAGGACGACTGCATCTTTGATGTATCTGGGTGGTTTAATACAGTGGTTCCCAAACGTTTAATAGTCCCGTACCCCTTCAAACATTCAACCTCCAGCTGCGTAACCCCTCTAGCACCAGGGTCAGCATGCTCTCAAATGTTGTTTTTTTGTCATCATTGTAAGCCTGCCACACACACACACTATACATTTATTAAACATAAGAATGAGAATGAAAACGGGGTGCAGAACATCCATTGCAGTTTGCAAACGCATCAACCACATCTCATGTTGCTATAATTTGTGTTTGTAGGATGATGCTGTCAGCGTTGAGAGTGGGACCAATGTGGAGCGTCCAGACACACCCACCAACACAGCCAACGCTCCAGGCAGGAAGAGCTGGGGCAAGGGCAAGTGGAAATCAAAGAAGTGCAAATACTCCTTCAAGTGCGTCAACAGCCTCAGGGTGAGCCCATCTTATCAATATTTCCAATCATTTCCAACAGCAGACATGTCACATCTTATCAATAGGCCTAATTTTTATTCCAGAAATGTCATAATCTCAACCTTGGACTTGGCATGCCTGTTATAAGTATGTGTTAACTGTGCTGTTTATATGATACTGTGTGAGTTGTAAACAGCTGAATGAAGGTGTTCTAATGTTACGTGTGGGCTCTGAACCAATGTCTTGACCATTAGACCAAGAGGAATTCCCACCTGGGCCGAGGTTAACACTGATTGTGAAGTCGCAGGGCTACCTCATCACCTTGACCATGAGCTCAACTCATAATGAACTTGTTCTTTACACAGGAGGACCATGGCCAGCCATTATTTGGGGTCCAGTTCAACTGGCACAGTAAAGAAGGGGACCCGCTGGTGTTTGCTACTGTTGGGAGCAACAGAGTAAGTATCTTTGGCATCACATAAATAATGTTGAAAGTGTAATAGCCAAAACATGTGATGTAAAATACAGACTCATGTGCCACCTGTCACTGCTGACTATGTGATGTCCTTAATTTACCAGGTAACCCTGTACGAGTGCCATTCCCAAGGAGAGATCCGACTCCTGCAGTCATACGTGGATGCTGATGCAGATGAGAACTTCTACACCTGCGCCTGGACCTTTGACACCAGTACAAGCCATCCCCTCCTGGCCGTGGCGGGGTCACGTGGCATCATTCGGGTCATCAACCACATCACCATGCAGTGTATCAAGGTGGGTCAATTTCCAAGTAGTTGTATCCGATACACCAGGGATGGAATTTACATTGGTGCATAAGGGAGGGATTAGTTGTGCCATCTCTGAATAGTTTTGTTGTTTTTTAATGCAGCACTATGTGGGTCACGGGAACGCCATCAATGAGCTCAAGTTCCACCCCAGAGACCCCAACCTCCTGCTATCCGTCAGCAAAGGTAGAACAACTAGACATCATAGCTAGGACTTCATATTTTCTCGACTGACCTGACTTTTTGAGAACTAAACGATTTACATTTAGGAATGATTTCTAATCTGTATGTATTTACATCATTAACAGAATGACTTGACATAAAATCGACTGTGTGAATATCTCATCAGCTTTGTGTTTTGCCTTTAGACCACGCCCTTCGTCTGTGGAACATCCAAACAGACACACTGGTGGCCATCTTTGGAGGTGTAGAGGGACATAGAGATGAAGTCCTCAGCGCAGTGAGTACACGACATGACCACAACCATCTCTTATTGGCTTTCTTGATCAATAGAAGTCAGGGATTTCTATGTGTATGTGACCATTGAAAATTGCGATACAAATATGGATCACACAGAAAAAGAAATGAGAAATGAATGATATAATAATGGAAAATGTCTCTGCGCCAGGACTTTGACCTGCTAGGTGAGAAGATCATGTCGTGTGGAATGGACCACTCTCTGAAGCTCTGGACGATCAACTCAGAGAGGATGCAGAAAGCCATTCACGGGTCCTATGAATACAACCCTTCCAAGACAAACAGGTGAACATATTGGTTGTGGGCAACAAACGTACGTGTATTCCCATGTATATTTCAGTCATTCAGCAGATTTTTATACACAACAAAGTGCGTTCAAATAACAGGGCTGAACAATTGCATAAAAGGAACATAGTACAGTGTTGCCAGGATACAGTCAGAATCTCACATCTTTTATTTAACCTTTATTTAACTAGGCAAGTCAGTTAAGAAGAAATTCTTATTTACAATGACTGTGTAGGAATAGTGGGTTAACTGCCTTGTTCAGGGGCAGAACGACAGATTTTTACATTGTCAACTCGGGGATTCGATCTAGCACCCTTTCGGTTACTGGCCCAACGCTCTAGCCACTAGGTTACCTGATGCCCCGAACTGTTGATTTTCAACTTGAAAATGTTTGCTCCTTTAACCGATGATTCTGTCTTCTTACAGGCCATGGGTCTCTCAGAAGATCCACTTCCCTGACTTCTCTACCAGAGACATCCACAGGAACTATGTGGACTGTGTACGCTGGCTGGGAGATCTGATTTTATCCAAGGTAAGACTGTGAGAATCTTTTTGTTCAAACACAAATACGTCACATTCTGTTATTAGGTTGTGGATCCCATTGTGACCCTCATAACCCTACTCCTTTGTTCTGTTCCTCCCCTGACCAGTCGTGTGAGAACGCTATCGTGTGTTGGAAACCAGGGAAGATGGAGGACGATATTGACCGCATCAAACCAAACGAGTCCAACGTGACAATCCTGGGTCGCTTCGACTACAGCCAGTGTGACATCTGGTACATGCGTTTCTCCATGGACTTCTGGCAGAAGGTAAAGATATTTCCCCTTCCGTTGTGTCTGTGGCTTTGTGGAATCCCTTATCTGCTACTGTTCATCCCAGTATTGTAAGCAAACAGTGGTTTGGTGTTGGAACTTTATAACTAAATAGATGCAAGTTTGTTGTTTAACATTAAACATAAAGTATAGTATTGTCTCCACGTAGAAAGTTGTTTGACTATTGAAGTAACACATGTCTTGTCCTACAGATGTTGGCTCTGGGAAACCAAGTGGGGAAACTGTACGTGTGGGACCTTGAGGTAGAGGACCCCCACAAAGCAAAGTAAGAGTCCGTAGGGAAACTGTACGTGTGGGACCTTGAAGGTGGTAGAGGACCCCCACAAAGCAAAGTAAGAGTCTGTGGGGAAACTGTACGTGTGGGACCTTGAGGTAGAGGACCCCCACAAAGCAAAGTAAGAGTCTGTAGGGAAACTGTACGTGTGGGACCTTGAGATAGAGGACCCCCACAAAGCAAAGTAAGAGTCTGTAGGGAAACTGTACGTGGGGACCTTGAGGTAGAGGACCCCCACAAAGCAAAGTAAGAGTCTGTGGGGAAACTGTACGTGTGGGACCTTGAGGTAGAGGACCCCACAAAGCAAAGTAAGAGTCTGTAGGGAAACTGTACGTGTGGGACCTTGAGGTAGAGGACCCCCACAAAGCAAAGTAAGAGTCTGTAGGGAAACTGTACGTGTGGGACCTTGAGATAGAGGACCCCCACAAAGCAAAGTAAGAGTCCGTAGGGAAACTGTACGTGTGGGACCTTGAGGTAGAGGACCCCCACAAAGCAAAGTAAGAGTCCGTAGGGAAACTGTACGTGTGGTGGTGTTGGGAAAGCTACTCTGAAGATATAGTTCACCAAGCTACCAATTACTTCACACTGGAAGAAGTTAAGCTACACTAAACTAGTTACTTTGAAAAAGTAGTTCACAACATCCAAACTACTTTGTGAAAGATCATCAATACAGTATGTTAACAATCTGTAATTTAGCCTAATTATATAGGGTAACATTTGTATTTTTTCCCAGATAGACATCCAAACCTAATCATTTTTCATGATGGTCATAAACAGTAACTGGTAATGTTGTATAGTTTAGAAAGGTCTGGAACTAGCCTTTCTGGTAAATGTTATAACTTTCTGAGGTGTACTCTCTTTTTTAGAACACAAGTACATGGTACAAATATGAACAAACAAATTCTAAAGGACTTAGTATAAGATTTCCCATATCTTAACAGTGAAATGTGATCTAAAGGTCCACTGATCAGCACAGAGACACCATTCAGATGTGTTCAGACTCTTTACAACTTCTGTCTGTGACCAAGAGAACGCGCTCTTTCAATTCTATGAAATGATTGTGTTTTATTTTATTTTGAAAGCTCTAAATCCGGCTGAGAATTTCACAGCGAGATGAACCCACAACGGCTGAACTCAGACTGTCATATTCCATTTCCCAGGCTCACTTGCTCAGAGGAAATCAATTCTTGTGAGAATTGACACATCACTCCCTATGAACATGAAGTGTCACGTTTCAGACCCCACAAGTCCACGCCACTGAGAGAGTGGAAACAGAGAGCAGACAAAATGGGTCTTTGTGCCACTTTAAGGTACAGGGCACTATGGCGTTCAGAGCGCTTTGTATACCAAAATGTCAGTCAGAACCGCTCAGTCCCCCCATACAGGGGACTTAACATCTAAGAGGTTTTAAACTAAATGTTTCAAATCAGAATTAGACGGGTCTGATGCTGAGAAAGGACATTTTTGCCTACTTTACCCATATGTTATTTTTTTACAAAAGAAGTTGCTAAAAAGTTCACTTCTGAAAACACCAAGAATTGAATTTAGTTCAACTACCACCAAGCTAAAGCAAAATGTATTTAAATGACTAGTTGATCTACATGTATTTCACTACATCACTGTACGTGAAGGTAGAGGACCCGCAAAGTTAATACACCTCACCTAAGCAGTGGTTCATGCCTAGATGGTAGACTGCCTGAGAGAAGTGAAGGCCAGTAGAGCACCACTCTCCTTGTTATGTATCATGTTCCAGGGCTGTGACAGAGACCTCGCAGAATAATTAGACAAGATATTTCAGGGGATGTATAAATGTGAAGCATCCGCTTGCGTTTCCATTCACTACCAAATATGGTAGTGAGAGAAAGCCAAGTGGCCGGCAGTGGGAGATGCTGGAGCAAGATGGATTTTGTCCGACATTCTGCAAATGTGTCATTTTCAACAGTTTGTCCTCAATACAGTTCTGTTCCCAAAGCTGCAATCTGTTACGAACAGAGTGGACTACGTTTTAAAGACTTTACCCTTTGCTAAAGTAAAAAAAAGGCATTGTTTAAAAGGAGTGCAAAGGCGGAGATATTGCACACGTGCACTTCAAAGTAGGCGTTCACTAACAGCGATATGCAAATATACACTACAACGCGCCAATAGTATCTCGCAAGCTCATGCTTGGCCTTGCCCAGCCCCTTGCTTGTTCTGCCCACTGACTCATTTGTTCTCATTTGAAATGACGGGCGGTGGTCTCTTAGTGTCTCCGAAGATTGTTATAACTAAACTGTCTTTCTGTTTCACCAAATACATTCTAACCTGGCTCTCTGTTTCAGGTGCACCATCCTCACCCTCCCAAGATGCACCTCTGCCATCAGACAGACCAGCTTCAGCCGTGACAGCAGTATCCTGATTGCAGTCTGTGACGACGCCTCTATCTGGCGCTGGGACCGCCTGCGATGAAGACAACATTGGCAACGAGCAACCTATTCTATTATGACGGACCAGTCACTTTGCTGTCAAGAACCAGAAACATTTTCCAGGGACACATTTTCTGTGTATAGTCTGCATCAGATCTGTCCAATGGAGGTGTTGTTTAACATCTCAGGAACCACTCCCAACATGACAACGGTGCTACAGGTCTGCACAGAAAAATGTGTGTCTGGAACCCACCAATTATTTTCCTTTTGTTTCCCTTCTCCGGGTTATACTTATACCAGCCCATCCTTATTAAATCCATGAGGGGGGTGAAAAGGTGCGCAATTTGGGGAGAAGGGTGGAGAATCAGACTACAACCCTGGAGCCCTTCAAGCTTTCTCTCCCCTTCTTGCTATTTAGTTCCCCTTTGCTTACTATTCACTTTTTAATGGGCTTTAATAAATGCTATTTTTCTAAAGGCTTCTTGTCTCATTCCGAGGTACTGAAGCTTGAAAACTCTAAGTAAATATATGGTCCCCTAAGCCCAGGCCATCTGAATGCATGGAGAAAATGAGTAGCGGGACAGTTTGGGTGTTAACTGCCCCAAAAGTGCATCTCATGCACTAGAAATGAAAGTTTTCAACATGAAAATAAATGAAGCATCTAGGATCCGCGTGTATGGGCAAGCTAAATATGTATGGCATAAAGTAGTGGTGAAAAGAGAATTTTAAGAAACGTTTAATATTGGACAAACATGTAGTAATTGTTGCTATAAAACGATATTTTCGTCTTCTGTGGAGGACCATTCCTGGACATTCTGGAGCAGAAAATGAAGTCTTTGGTCTTCTCTGTCCATGCCCCTTTATCATGGTTTTTAACACTGGTCTTGTCGAGACAACTCAAGTCTTCCAGAAATTAGGGTTTTGAGCCATGCGCCTCTGGAAGTTCTCATACCTGGGGAGAAAGATCAGAGGAGCACATGACTTTATGCTTTTGATTTAGGAAGCACATTCAGATCGTTTGCAGCGTCCATGCTTAACTGACTGATTGAGAAATTCCTCAAATGTTAGTTTCCTTGTAGGCAGCCCAATAACCACAGGTTCCTCAAACGTGGGTCAGGCAAATTGAAAATAATTGATTGGGTTAATTCAAGCAGGTGTTTAAATGGTCTGACTTTGAATAGGACCAACAGGGAATCATTTTACCATTTGAGGATGGAACTGGCAGGGATGAACATTTCTGAGGGGTTTGGAGTCATCTGCGACTGGGAAACGGCAAAAGACGAGGAGAAATTATACAAACTGTCCAGCATCTTCTGAGTGAACTGAGGAGAGAGAGTTGAGTTGGTCAGCTGAGTGTGTAGGTGCTCTTAGCAACATCAAAATAAAAGTCCTGCACATGTGCCACATGTGGACAAAAAGGAATAACTTGTGAGGATGTATTTTGACACGAGGTAAGCAGAGAGGAAGTGGGTCTACAATAGACCCATGTTTGAGAAGTCTCAATACCATCCTTTAGATATGGTCTCAAATACCCCCTGTCATAATGACCAACTGTTCTGCCCACTGACTGTTTGTGCAACCTAATACAATTGAACACAATGCTAGTGTGCCTGTAGAAAGTCTACCCCCCCTTGGATTTCTTCCCATTTTGTGTTAAAGATTCATGAAAAATAAGTGCCAATATACCATAATTTGTTAGAAACACCTCCGCAGCGATTACAGCTGTGAGTCGTCTTGGGTAAGTCTGAGCTTTGTACACCTGTATTGTGCAATATTTTCTCCTTTTCAAAAGTCAAACTCTGTCAAGGTGTTGGGGATCATGGCTAGACAGTAAGTCTTGCCATAGATTGTCTAGCAGATTTAAGTCAACTGTAACTTGGCCACTCAGGAACATTCACGGTCTTTTTGGTAAGAAACTCCAGTGTAGATTTGGCCTTGTGTTGCAGGTTGTCCTGCTGAAATGTGAATTCCTCTCCCAGTGTCTGGTATAAAGCAGACTGAAGCATGTTTTCCTCTAGGATTTTGCCTGTGCCTAGCTCCATCCTGTTTCTTTTCATCCTGAAATACTCCCCAGTCTTTGCTGATGTCAATCATTCCATGATGCAGCCACCAACCACCATGCTTGAAGATGAGGCAGCTACTCAGTGATGTATCAGATTTGCCAAAAAGTGTCTTCCTTTGTTGTGTTTTTCTCTCTCTCAGTATTACTTTAGTGCTTTGTCGCATACATGTGTATGTTTTGGAATCTTCTGTGTATTTGTATTCTTTTAACTCTAATTTAGGTCATGGGGTCACTACAATGTTGTTGATCCATCCTCAGTTCTCTCCCATTGAACTCTGTAGCGGTTTTAAAATCAGCAATGGCCTCATTGTGAAGTCACTGAGCAGTTTCCTTCCTGTCCTGCAGCTCAGTTCAGAAGGACGACTGCATCTTTGATGTATCTGGGTGGTTTAATACAGTGGTTCCCAAACGTTTAATAGTCCCGTACCCCTTCAAACATTCAACCTCCAGCTGCGTAACCCCTCTAGCACCAGGGTCAGCATGCTCTCAAATGTTGTTTTTTTGTCATCATTGTAAGCCTGCCACACACACACACTATACATTTATTAAACATAAGAATGAGTGTGAGTTGTCACAACCCAGTTCGTGGGAAGTGACAAAGAGCTCTTATAGGACCAGGGCACAAATAATATAATCATTTTGCTCTTTATTTAACCATCTTACATATCAAATTGTGAATAACTCACCACAGGTTACTTAGAAGGGTGTGCTTGAAAGGATGGACATAACTCTGCAATGTTGGGTTGTATTGGAGAGAGTTTGTCTTAAATCATTTCCCATGCATAGTCTGTGCCAGTATTTAGTTTTCATGCTAGTGAGGTCCGAGAATCCACTCTCACATAGGTACGTGGTTGCAAAGGGCATCTGCGTTTGCTAGGGCAGGATACTCTGAGCGCAGCCCAATCCAGAAATCTGGCAGTGGCTTCTGATAACATTTTCACTGAACTACTTGAATGCAATTTCGATGAGGCTCTCTTGTTCAGATATCGGTAAGTGGACTGGAGGCAGGGCATGAAAGAGATAACGAATCCAGTTGTTTGTATCATCCGTTTCGGGGAAAGTACCTGCGTAATTGCACATCCAACTCACTCAGGTGCTTCGCTATATCACATTTGACATTGTCCGGAAGCTTGAGTTCATTTGCACACAATAAATCATACAATGATGGAAAGACCTGTGTGTTGTCCTTGTTAATGCAGACAGAGAAGAGCTCCAACTTCTTAATCATAGCCTCAATTTTGTCCCGCACATTACTTATAGTTGTGGAGAGTCCCTGTAATCCTAGATTCAGATCATTCAGGCGAGGATTTAAATCACCCAGATAGGTCAGTCGTGTGACAAACTCGTCATCATGCTAGCAGTCAGACAAGTGAAAATTATGGTCAGAAAATAACTAAGCTTGTCTCTCAATTTAAAAAAGTGTCAATACTTTGCCCCTTGATAACCAGTGCACTTCTGTATATTGTAAAAGCATTACATGGTCGCTGCCCAGATCATTGCAAGGTGCAGAAAATACACAAGAGTTCAGGGGCCTTGCTTTAACAAAGTTAACCATTATTACTGTGGTGTCCAAAACGTCTTTCAAGCTGTCAGGCATTCCCTTGGCAGCAAGAGCCTCTCGGTGGATGCTGCAGTGTACCCAAGTGGCATCGGGAGCAACTGCTTGCACACGTGTTACCACTCCACTATGTCTCCCTGTCATGGCTTTTGCACCATCAGTACAGATACCAACACATCTTGACCACCAAAGTCCATTTGATGTCACAAAGCTGTCCAGTACTTTAAAAATATCCTCTCCTGATTTCCAAAAAGAGGATGTCTTCCTTAATTGACCCCCCATAAATATAACGGACATGTGCCAGGCCCGCCACGTCTGTTCATCCAGCTGTAACACATAGAATTCACTGGCTTGTATGTGAAGCAGTAATGGTTTCAAAACATATTCTGCCATGTCACTGATGCGTCGTGAAAGTGTTGTTTGATGAAGACATTGTCTGTATAGTTTTTTGGGCCTTTTCCCCCAGCATTGTTCCAGCCATATCCGCGGCAGCAGGAAGAATTAAGTCCTCCACAATAGTATGGGGCTTGCCTGTCCTAGCCACTCGGTAGCTCACCATATAAGACGCTTCTGGCCCCTTATTAATGGTATCTGTTGTCTGTCTGTTGTCTAATGTCTGCGCAAGAGTGAAGGTTTACTTTTGCACATATAACACACTGTGGCTGAGGAAAGGCACTACCAATAAGTGAACCCCAAATCAATGTAGTTCTCATCATATTTGCGCCTCTTCGATGGTCCAATGTCCCTGTCTGTTCGGTGCTTTCCCGGGTAAGGGGGCAGTAGCTCTTCGGCTGCATCAGATTCACATCCATTCTAGCTGGGCTAACAACAAATGTAGAATTACTGATGCTAGCATTGGATGTGCTAGTGGAAGCCGACCAACTTGTTGTTGACAGGTGCAGGTGTACTGCTGGTAGTAACAGTACTACCAGTAGAGTTGGTATGTGTCTATGGACATGTGCCTTTTTTACATTTGACCATTTATCAATTTTCGAGCAAACGGAATGAGCAGCAGCTATGTTTGGCTACATACGGACCGTTAGTGGAATTCCCGCGAGAGAGTACTGTTAATTATTTGACTAGTCTACCTGTATTTGACAGTGTTGTTATTTCACTGAACACTAGATGGTTTCATTTTATTTTTGGCAGTGAAGAGAGGCTACTCAGGTAAGAGAAAAAAACTCACCCAAATGTATAGCCCTGTTGGAATATATATAAATGGACTGTTTTAAAAAATGTGAAATCACATTTTTATTTGGTGTACCCCCGATGGCATTGCACGTACGTACCCCAGTTTGGGAATACCTGGTTTAATACATCATCCACAGCATAATTAACTTGATCATGTTTAAAGAGATATTCAATGTCTGATTTGTTATTGTTACCCATCTCCCAATCACTGCCCTTTGAGGCTTTCAAAAAAGCTACTTGGTCTTTGTAGTTTAATCTGTGCTTGAAATTCAATACATGACTGAGGGACCTTACAGATATATGTATGAGGGACAGAGGAAGGTGTAGTCATTAAAAACAATGTAAACCGTGTGAGTCCATATAACTTATGTGATATGTTAAACCAAATGTGACTTCTGGACTAATTTAGGCTTGCCTAAACAAAGGGGTGAATACATATGCAACAACTATAGTTTAGTTGTGTTTTTTGTTTTTTTACACGTGTAGAATTTTATTTTCACTGACAGTATTTTGTGTAGATCAATTACAATGAAATCTATCACTTTAAAAGCAAGGTGAAAAAAGTTGAAGGGGGTGTAGACTTTCCATAGGCACTAAATACACCCGTGTTGCTGGTACACAGCAATCAAACCAAGCAGCTTGAGTATTGACCCGTATACATATTATCAAAGGAAGGTCACTGATTATGTGCACTGCACTGCACTGCACTGCAAAGCACCCATAATGTTCTAACCTGCATAAAGGAGTCAACAGCGCACACAGTGGCACCTGATACAGGCGTCTGCTGGACCAGCTGCTCCAAAGGCTCAATAGACACACCAACTTGGGCCACGGAGGCAAGCCGAGGTACTGTCATAACTCCAAATGGATGCTCTCCACCCTCACCTATAGGAAGACAGCAGAAACACCAATGGTGTGTAACTTTTGCTCAACAGTTTACCCACCTTTTGCAAAAAAATGCATTGAAAGAAGAGGAAGGGTTCTTTTTTCCCACCACAACTGGCGATCAGTTTACCCACCACTACAGCACTAAAACACACATACTGAAAAAACACATTGTGACAACTACTAATGAAAGAAGGGCTTTATTAAATACATTTGAATGATACTCACCTGGTTTTAATTTAGATATTTTAAAGATGGCACTTGGTTTGTCATTGGTGATGAAACCCAGGAGCTGCCAGATCTGCCCACCGACAGGGTCCGGGAAGGAGAAGTAGACAGCTCCACCCATCCCCGCAGGGAAAGGCACTGTGCCCAACATGAACACCACTACATGGTTCACATTCTCATAGTCTGGTAGGTTGAAGACAAACTTGTCACCAGCAACCTGCTGGGCGTCAGTCTGGACCTAAAAGACAATTGTGACTCCTACTTGAGCTGGAGTTATTTCAAGAGGTACTTTTCATTTAATTAAAGGCACAATCTGTTTCTGTATTTCAGCAGTTTGACCCTGCCATTTTTTTGGTAAACTGATAATTGGGGTAGGTAGGGACCAGTGGAGGCTGGTGGGAGGGGCTGTAGGAGGATGGACTCAATGGATGGAATGGAACGGAGTCAAACTTGGTTTCCATATGTTTGATACCGTTCCACGAATTCCATTCCAGCCATTACACATTAAAATGAGCTTGTCCACATAGCTCCTCCCACCTGCCTCTGGTAGGGACATCATGATGTATCTCTTTTGGGACTCTTACATTCATAGACAGCCATGCTTGCAAGTCCATGGACCTGTCATGGTAGTAGGAAACATACTTTGAAGCTATACATTTTCTGTTTAGAATGACACCCCAAAACAACAAACATTTGAGTACAATTTGGGTTATGATACTAGCTAACTACGGTAAGAAAAGTTGTACAAGCTAAACAATGTACACAAAACCTCTGTCTCTGTTAAGCTCATATCATAGAGCATGTTTAACTAGCTATATTGTTCAAGAATCAATGGGTATATGTAGCCTACGAGTAGAAATGACTAGTCAGCAGCCGGGAATACAATAACACATTGTTCCTTCATACCAAATGTGTAGTTAGCTGTCATTTCAGTCCCAAGTTAGCTTGCTGCCGTTAGCAAGTTCCATACTTACCAATCTACCAGCAACCAAACATCCAAACATTGTAATGTCCTTGGTTTACTTTATATTTCGGTCAAGATGACTGTCTTGTACTTAATCGATAGCACCAGCTGAGTCCATTACACAAAACTCCCGAGAAAGTTAGCTTAGCTAACTCCAATGTTGTGTTACTTGTATATGTTCTGCTTCAGACCACGTGTATGCGATAACTTCCGGTTTGATTGACGTTTCAAAATAAAATCAACCAGAAAGAAAGTGCTAAAATAGTCATTAGAATGTGATAGAACGCTTGCGTGGTTCTAATAGGTAGGCTGTTTGTTTAAGAAGAAAAAAAAACATACAAAAAGAAAGCGCCAGAAAAAACAAATGTCTATAATCTAAGATAAATTGTATTGTGATGGGACTGCGGAAAAAAATACATCGTGTGGTTCCATGGAAGTATGAAAACAGAAATACTTAGTTCCGCGTAACCAACATAAGTGATACAATCCCGAAAGATCCATCCTATATCTCTCCCACAACTCTCCAGCCTTTACTTGCAGGTTTATATCTGGAATTGAAGGAGCCTTCAGTAGGAGTCAGTCAAAGGCTTCATTGTGTGGCCTATAAACCCGAGGATCTGTTCAAATCACTGATGCATGGCTCGGAGGAGAATGTTAGGGTGAATGTGAGCTGTTCGTCAAGGTCTGTGACCTCTGAGTCTTCTATATTCTTGGTTTGCTTGGAATTAATCCACATTTTAAACAACTGCCATGGAAGTCATGAGAATTCACCTATTATTGGCTTATTGGTCATCTAAAATGGGGAAATATTGGGAAATGTAACTTAGGCTTCGTTTCATTGAAGAGTATTGCATTTTATTGAAGCTGGTTGCACTGGGTTGAGCAATGTTTGTTGATATGTCAATATAGATTGAATAGAACCAATGCCTGCCACAATTAATCCATTATTGTCAGCCAGGCCATAGTCACCAATATCGAATTACTGTCACCAAAAGCTGCCAAGGTAAACCTACACCCCCCCTAACTATGACTATGTGGACTTTTATAATCACACTCTATCAAACTCTATTGGTTTATACTATAGCTTTCTCTTTCCATGAAGTCAAGCACTCCAGCATTCCAGTGATGTGAGGGTTTAGAGTTGACATCATCCATTACAGACTAAATTGGATAACTGTGACTTGTGTCATGTGGCTCATCCTGTTCGGGCTGGAGTTGTCCATTGTTGTCTTTCCTTCAGATCCGTTCTCTGAAGAAGACTGCAGAAGGCCCCTGATCCAACTGGAAGTTTACCATGTATGGATCCACATGGCCCACTAAGTGGATGAGGAATTACCTGAACTATGTGAGTCATCTGGATACATTGTTACCTCTATGTGTTGACATGTTCATGTTATTATCAGGCTTCAGACTACTTCTGAATTCAGAAAATCTCTATACTCTGATCAATGGCTTGGGTCAATAGAGAATAGACAGTTGTGCTATATTTGAGACAACTTCAAGCATATGGGTTGTCGAGACATTCATTCATATCCTTCATAGAGCCTTTATTCAATATATATTATGTGTGACATTGTTGTTGAATAGTATGTCATACTCATATCGCAGACATATTAATAATATCTGCTTCTGCAATTAACTTATTAAAAAAAATGTAAAACATTAAAGTATGACAATTAAACAACTGTATGTATTAGTGTAATTGAAAAATAACGACAAGTTATTTTTATGCATTTACCATTCTGAAAAGGTTATTTTGAATTCACAGAGTAGGTTTAGGCTAGGCTATGCTGAAGGTGTGAGTGTAGGATTATATATGCATGTTTGTAGCTAATACGTGACACAGCACCGAGTTTGCTACGTTGTTGCACTCGTTTCCAGTATAAAGTGCAACGGGAGGGGCTTTGCGCGCGTCCTCTTCTAGCCAGGTAAATGATCTACAATACACGCTGTATCTGCACTACACTACAGTACAGTAACACAATCACCAAACTAAGTGCCCAGTGAAACACTGTCATGGGTTTCCGTGTTACTGTGGGGGTTCCACAGCTGTGCTGTGAATTGTTACGATCATTCAAGTGACCACTGCTTTTTTACTTGTATTATTACGTGTTATTAATTGACCGTTATTTATATATTTTTATTTCTCTCTGCATTGTTGGGAAGGGTCCGTAAGTAATAATATCACAGTTAGTCTACACCTGTTGTTTATGAAGCATGTGACGAATGAAATTCGATTTGTCCAAGAGCTGGGCGCAAAAGAAAGGCATTGCCAGAGACCGAGGTAACCGCAAGCAGTGCGACTGGACTTCAATCATGTGCACAGCTCTGCACTCTGCGCTCTCTGACATTATAGTGGCGTGTTGCCGAATAGGAACGTGAACCACGAACTTTTGCCCTCGATGGGTGTTGTGAGAAACAAATAAAGAACCACAGAGAAGTGACCATGTTTTCGCAAAATCCGATAAGTAGCCTTACTAAATATGTTTCGAAGCCGTCAGTCGTGGGACAGGTAGAGGTTTGTATGGTTGAATGTCAGTCGCCTTGCGCTGTTAGGACAGCTGTACCAGACGGACAAACCGCAGACCATGGGAGGGTAGCAAATCAGGCTGATCTAAAGGTAAGAAGAAACCGGTCAGTTAGTGTTTAACTGTTTACATTTAAATGTATATTCCCATTTTAGATATACATGTATGGAGTTATACTGCTCACAAAAATTCTGAATTTATTTATAAATTCTGAATTGATGTATTTGAAATCTGTGAAAAAATAGTTTTGAGCCACGAAAGTCCGACCATGTTGTGTGTTCATATCACATCTATCCCTTGACCCTTTGGTTTGAGGTTACTACTGTACATAGAAAGCTCTCTCTCCGTTGACATTCCCATCAACAAACATGGAGTATCTTAGTATTTGTTTAACAGACAGTGTGAGCTGTGGCTTTCCTCATAGGACATACAGTAATGTAGGCTAATATACAGTAATGTAGGCTAATATACAGTACTGTAGGCTAATATACAGTAATGTAGGCTAATATACAGTAATGAAACAAATATTGTAAAAATGTATTGCCCACATGTGACACAAGGTCAGGAGTTCATATTGATCAGGTGAGGTGGTGTTATTTCTTATTGTATGGTAGACTGCAGTTTTACCATATTAAAAAATGGCATTGGTGGTGTTCACAATGACTGCCAATGCACCGAATGCTCCCTGGCCTCTCCTCTCCTCCTCTTAGCCTGGGTGTCAGATCCAGATGAGCGTTGACTCTAAGCAGAGTCACATTGTTACCGTGTGAGCAGGGTTACTTATGGTCACGTGGGCCTGGAGCTTCTAGTAATCCATGGGTCTTTCAACACACTTGTTTTACACCAGCAGTCTCTGGTCTGTGTGCTCCATCCTCATACAGTGGATGACCAGAAGTACTGTACGTTCCCAGAGTGGGCCACTAACGATGTTGACACTGGAGAATTCATTGTGAAGCAGTGGTGACCTAACTTGTCCTCTGCTTCAAGCCTTTTTAAGGGCCGGTCACAAATCTAACTCAAGATTTCAAGGAGCTGATTGCAATCAGCTTTTTATGGCATCCAGTATTTAAAGGGCTATAAAAAACGTTGCTGCTTCGACTTCTGAAAACACTGAGCCTACATATAACTGACATGATCAAGTATGTGCATCTCAATCTTTTCTCTCTCTCTTGCTCTCGTCCTCTACCTCTCTGACACTCTCTTAAGGAGAAGATGTGTCCCTGTGAGGCCTGGTGTTCCCAGAAGCGGACCTATGAGAACCTGGCCTACGAGCCTGGGAGTCAGAGTGAGCTCTACCCCCAACCTAAGGCCCTCTCCCGGGCTGTTTTCCAGCTCTCTGGCCTCACCCCCAAGTCCTCCATCCAGGCCATCGAGAGCCACATCGCTAGCCTGAAGGGAGTGGTGTCTGTCAACTTCTCTGTTGGCCTGGCTCAGGTGGACTATAACGCGTCATCTATCTCTACCAGGGAGTTATCTCTGGAGATCCAGGCCATGGGCTACGGCGTCGTGGACGTGGCTGGGGAAGAGGTGACTAAGACCGGGGAGACGGAGGCCACAGAGTCCCTGACGAGGATCAGGGTGAAGGGTATGACATGCCAGTCCTGTGTGCGCTCCATCGAGGGACGGATAGGGACTCTGCCTGGGGTTCTGCACATCAAGGTGTCTCTGAGCGATCAAGAGGCAGTAGTACAATTTCAGCCCCACACAGTGACATCTGAGGAGGTAAAGGAACAGATTGAGAACATGGGATTTGGTGCAACTCTTACGAACAAAGACACGAGTATAGATTGTGGTCAAGGGGAGACACCTGTGTCATCCTCCATCTTGGATTCACTGACTCAGACGTCTGTCATTGGGATTGTAGGGATGACCTGTAATTCATGTGTCCAGTCCATAGAGGGCAAGATCTCTGAGATGACTGGGGTGTGTTCTATAGCGGTGTCATTAAAGGAGGAACAGGGGACCGTCACCTTTGACCCCAGTCTGACTCAGCCAGAGGAACTAAGGGCAGCCATTGAAGACATGGGATTTGATGCTTCACTCATAGGTATGCTTAATATGTTTATTTCACCTTAGAAATTGAACAAAAATCACAACTACACTTTTCTAATCAGACATTTCATTCATGTAATATGGGGAGGGGGGCTCAACTGAGTTGGTACATTTTGGTATAGAATGCAGAGAAATGGATTACTTCAACATTCCAAACTCACCAAATTGGCAGTCTCACAGCGGTGGGCATACAGTAATACTGCTTTCAATGGACAATGCTGTTCAAAGCATTCTATTTCCATCCAGCCTTGCTATTGGTGGAGAGTAGGCAGCACTTGTGCACAGGTCTCCTTGGAAACGAGACAAGTGTGCTTTCTAGTGTGGCATCAAGTGTTCTTGAATTACCCAGACTTGGGGCCGGTAAAACAAGCTTATAAACGGATTATGAACCGGTTTGGTTCTTTTATGTCACCCCCCTTACACTGAAAGCACTCTCTCTCCATCCATGCATAACCCATCCAACCAACGGTCTTGTTAATACACTGCTCAAAAAAATAAAGGGAACACTTAAACAACACAATGTAACTCTAAGTAAATCACACTTCTGTGAAATCAAACTGTCCACTTAGGAAGCAACACTGATTGACAATAAATTTCACATGCTGTTCTGCAAATGGAATAGACAACAGGTGGAAATTATAGGCAATTAGCAAGACACCTCCAATAAAGGAGTGGTTCTGCAGGTGATAACCACAGACCACTTCTCAGTTCTTATGCTTCCTGGCTGATGTTTTGGTCACTTTTGAATGCTGGCGGTGCTTTCATTCTAGTGGTAGCATGAGACGGAGTCTACAACCCACACAAGTGGCTCAGGTAGTGCAGCTCATCCAGGATGGCACATCAATGCGAGATTTTTTTATATATTTTTTTTATTTCACCTTTATTTAACCAGGTAGGCAAGTTGAGAACAAGTTCTCATTTACAATTGCGACCTGGCCAAGATAAAGCAAAGCAGTTCGACACATACAACGACACAGAGTTACACATGGAGTAAAACAAACATACAGTCAATAATACAGTAAAAAAAAAACAAGTCTATATACAATGTGAGCAAATTAGGTGAGAAGGGAGGTAAAGGCAAAAAAGGCCATGGTGGCAAAGTAAATACAATATAGCAAGTAAAACACTGGAATGGTAGTTTTGCAATGGAAGAATGTGCAAAGTAGAAATAAAAATAATGGGGTGCAAAGGAGCAAAATAAATAAATAAATAAAATACAGTTGGGAAAGAGGTAGTTGTTTGGGCTAAATTATAGGTGGGCTATGTACAGGTGCAGTAATCTGTAAGATGCTCTGACAGTTGGTGCTTAAAGCTAGTGAGGGAGATAAGTGTTTCCAATTTAAGAGATTTTTGTAGTTCGTTCCAGTCATTGGCAGCAGAGAACTGGAAGGAGAGGCGACCAAAGAAAGAATTGGTTTTGGGGGTGACTAGAGAGATATACCTGCTGGAGCGTGTGCTACAGGTGGGAGATGCTATGGTGACCAGCGAGCTGAGATAAGGGGGGACTTTACCTAGCAGGGTCTTGTAGATGACATGGAGCCAGTGGGTTTGGCGACGAGTATGAAGCGAGGGCCAGCCAACGAGAGCGTACAGGTCGCAATGGTGGGTAGTATATGGGGCTTTGGTGACAAAACGGATAGCACTGTGATAGACTGCATCCAATTTGTTGAGTAGGGTATTGGAGGCTATTTTGTAAATGACATCGCCAAAGTCGAGGATTGGTAGGATGGTCAATTTTACAAGGGTATGTTTGGCAGCATGAGTGAAGGATGCTTTGTTGCGAAATAGGAAGCCAATTCTAGATTTAACTTTGGATTGGAGATGTTTGATATGGGTCTGGAAGGAGAGTTTACAGTCTAAACAGACACCTAAGTATTTGTAGTTGTCCACGTATTCTAAGTCAGAGCCGTCCAGAGTAGTGATGTTGGACAGGCGGGTAGGTGCAGGTAGCAATCGGTTGAAGAGCATGCATTTAGTTTTACTTGTATTTAAGAGCAATTGGAGGCCACGGAAGGAGAGTTGTATGGCATTGAAGCTTGCCTGGAGGGTTGCTCAATTGGTCCATAGCATCAATGATGTCTTTGATGTGGCAAGAAGGTTTGCTGTGTCTGTCAGCGTAGTGTCCAGAGCATGGAGGCGCTACCAGGAGACAGGCCAGTACATCAGGAGACGTGGAGGAGGCCGTAGGAGGGCAACAACCCAGCAGCAGGACCGCTACCTCCGCCTTTGTGCAAAGAGGAGCAGGAGGAGCACTGCCAGAGCCCTGCAAAATGACCTCCAGCAGGCCACAAATGTGCATGTGTCTGCTCAAACGGTCAGAAACAGACTCCATGAAGGTGGTATGAGGGCCCGACGTCCACAGGTGGGGGTTGTGCTTACAGCCCAACACCGTGCAGGACGTTTGGCATTTGCCAGAGAACACCAAGAGTGGCAAAGTCGCCACTGGCGCCCTGTGCTCTTCACAGATGAAAGCAGGTTCACACTGAGCACATGTGACAGACGTGACAGAGTCTGGAAACGCCGTGGAGAACGTTCTGCTACCTGCAACATCCTCCAGCATGACCGGTTTGGCGGTGGTTCAGTCATGGTGTGGTTCAGTCACAGCCCTCCATGTGCTCGCCAGAGGTAGCCGGACTGCCATTAGGTACCGAGATGAGATCCTCAGACCCCTTGTGAGACCATATGCTGGTGCGGTTGGCCCTGGGTTCCTCCTAATGCAAGACAATGCTAGACCTCATGTGGCTGGAGTGTGTCAGCAGTTCCTGCAAGAGGAAGGCATTGATGCTATGGACTGGCCCACCCGTTCCCCAGACCTGAATCCAATTGAGCACATCTGGGACATCATGTCTCGCTCCATCCACCAACGTTGCACCACAGACTGTCCAGGAGTTGGCGGATGCTTTAGTCCACGTCTGGGAGGAGATCCCTCGGGAGACCATCCGCCACCTCATCAGGAGCATGCCCAGGCGTTGTAGGGAGGTCATACAGGCACGTGGAGGCCACACACACTACTGAGCCTCATTTTGACTTGTTTTAAGGACATTACATCAAAGCTGGATCAGCCTGTAGTGTGGTTTTCCACTTTAATTTTGAGTGTGACTCCAAATCCAGACCTCCATGGGTTGATAAATTTGATTTCCATTGATCATTTTTGTGTGATTTTGTTGTCAGCACATTCAACTATGTAAAGAAAAAAGTATTTAATAATAATATTTCATTCATTCAGATCTAGGATGTGTTATTTTAGTGTTCCCTTTATTTGTTTGAGCAGTGTATGTTGTGTTCTTTTCTCCTGAAGAATCTGGTTCTGCAGAAACTCCAACAACCCCTCCCCTTCAAAGACAAAAGACTCCCCTTTCCCCCCACTCCCCCAGAATGGCTCACAGTAGCTTTGGCTCTACCAATACTTCCATTAATGGTAGCTCTGGCTCTACCAAGACTTCCATTAACGGTAGCTCTGGCTCTACCAAGATGGCCACTGCTGGTGAGGAGGGGAAGGTTCAGAAGTGCTTCATCCGTGTGACAGGCATGACCTGTGCGTCCTGTGTGGCCAACATTGAGAGGAACTTAGTCAAACACAGAGGTGGGTGATGTTATCCTTTAGGTCACTGTCATTTCCCGTAGAGTCACTAAGCAGAACGCTTGACCTGGCAGTACAGTTTCTATCATGAGGATAAACAAGTATTTTGTGGTGATGCCACTTTCCCTGGTTAGGGGTTAACTGCACAACATTGTGTGTGGTGTGTGTGTGTTCCAGGTGTCATCTCAGTGCTGGTTGCCCTCATGGCTGGTAAGGCGGAGGTGAAGTATGACCCTGGTATTGTTGATGCCAAGCGGATAACACAGCTCATAGAGGGTCTAGGCTTCGGTGCCACACTGATAGAGGACAATGCTGTTATGGATGGGAAACTGGACCTCTCTGTGAGTCCTCTCATTGGCTGAGAGAACATGGAGACAGAAGAAATACATTAAATGCTTGGCTAAATACATTTCTATGCTTGGCCAAATACATTTCTATGCTTGGCTAAATACATTTCTATGCTTGGCCAAATACATTTCTATGCTTGGCTAAATACATTTCTATGCTTGGCTAAATACATTTCTATGCTTGGCTAAATACATTTTCTTTGATGTTTAGTCCAGTACTACATTGTGCCAACGTGTTGTCTGGTACAGCTGCATTAAGTTTAAATTAGTTTTGCTCATCTCATGTGTAGGTAACTGGGATGACATGTGCGTCATGTGTCCATAACATTGAGTCCAAACTCACCAGGACCAAAGGGATTCTAGAAGCCTCAGTTGCACTGGCAACCAATAAAGCCCAGATAAAGTTTGACCCAGAAGTGCTTGGAGCTCGTGACATCATCAGAATGATTGAGGTAGCTAGCTATAAGTTGACTTTGCTGTCATGTCTCTTTAAATTTTGTTGCTAAATTAGTTTTTCCATTACCAACATCTTGTAATTGTTTTGATCACCTATATATTCACATTGTGCAATTACAGTGTTGGTACATATTCTTACCCATATTTACAACTGTAGTAACTCTGTCTGTTCTAGGGGCTGGGCTTTGGGGCGTCTCTAATGAAAGCTGAAGGCTTTGGGAACAACCTGGATCATGGGGAAGAGATTCAACAGTAAGTATCTGTTTTGGTGGTCTGTAGATTCTGACTTGAGATAGGTGTTTTTGAATCAACCTTGAATTCTTTTAACACACTCTCCTCTCTGCATGCGTCCTGCGTGTGTGTGTGTGTGTGTTCCAGGTGGAAGAACTCGTTCCTGTTCAGTCTGGTGTTTGGGGTGCCAGTGATGGGCTTGATGATCTACATGATGGTGATGGACAGTCAGCACGGGGAACACGGTGGCTCTATGCCTGAGGAGCAGAACCTTCTCCCAGGCCTCTCCCTCCTCAACCTGGCCTTCTTCCTGCTCTGTACACCTGTCCAGGTATAATAAGACCCTACCTAGCCCTGCTACTGGCTCAGTCTCAGTACTGTAGATGTGTCTTTGACCCCAGATACTATAGGACCCTACCAAGCCCTGCTACTGGCTCAGTCTCAGTACTGTAGATGTGTCTTTGACCCCCAGATACTATAGGACCCTACCAAGCCCTGCTACTGGCTCAGTCTCAGTACTGTAGATGTGTCTTTGACCCCCAGATACAATAGGACCCTACCAAGCCCTGCTACTGGCTCAGTCTCAGTACTGTAGATGTGTCTTTGACCCCAGATACAATAGGACCCTACCAAGCCCTGCTACTGGCTCAGTCTCAGTACTGTAGATGTGTCTTTGACCCCCAGATACTATAGGACCCTACCTAGCCCTGCTACTGGCTCAGTCTCAGTACTGTAGATGTGTCTTTGACCCCCAGATACAATAGGACCCTACCAAGCCTTGATACTGCTTATCTACTGTATGTCGTAGTCCATTATATAATAACTGTACGTCACATTTCTCTCTCTCTTCATACCTCTCTTTCTCAATCTCTCTCTGTTTCTCGCTCTCTCTCTTCGTACCTCTCTTTCTCAATCTCTCTCTGTTCCTCGCTCTCTCTCTTCGTACCTCTCTTTCTCAATCTCTCTCTGTTTCTCGCTCTCTCTCTCTTCCTACCTCTCTTTCTCAATCTCTCTCTTCGTACCTCTCTTTCTCAATCTCTCTCTGTTCCTCGCTCTCTCTCTTCATACCTCTCTTTCTCAATCTCTCTCTGTCTCTCGCTCTCTCTCTTCATACCTCTCTTTCTCAATCTCTCTCTGTCTCTCTCTCTCTCTCTTCATACCTCTCTTTCTCAATCTCTCTCTGTCCTCTCTTTCTCAATCTCTCTCTGTCTCTCTCTCTCTCTTCATACCTCTCTTTCTCAATCTCTCTCTGTCTCTCGCTCTCTCTCTTCATACCTCTCTTTCTCAATCTCTCTCTGTCTCTTGCTCTCTCTCTCCTCCTCTTTCCCTCCCCCACTCCTCCATCAGATCTTCGGGGGTCGTTATTTCTACATCCAGGCGTACCGCTCGTTGAGACACCGCACGGCTAACATGGACGTCCTCATCGTCCTGGCAACCTCCATCGCCTACATCTACTCAGTTGTGGTCCTCATTGTGGCGATGGCAGAGAGAGCCAATCAGAGCCCTGTCACCTTCTTTGACACCCCGCCCATGCTCTTCGTCTTCATCGCCCTGGGCCGGTGGCTGGAGCACATAGCAAAGGTAAAGCTATTCTACCCTACTCTATTCTACTCTACTCTATTCTATTATGCTATATTTTACTCTATTCCATTCTATTATATTCTACTCAATTGTATTCTACTCTACTCTGCTCTATTCCATTCTACTCTATTCCATTCTACTCTATTCCATTCTACTCTATTATTTTCTACTCTATTGTACTCTATTCCATTCTACTCTACTGTACTCTATTCCGTTATACTCTACTCTATTCCATTCTACTGACCTCTATTCCATTATACTCTATTATTTTTACTCTACTGTACTCTATTCCATTATACTCTACTCTATTCCATTCTATTATATTCTACTCTATTCCATTCTACTCTACTCTATTCCATTCTATTATATTATACTCTATTCCATTCTATTCTATTATATTCTACTCTATTCCATTATACTCTATTATTTTTACTCTACTGTACTCTATTCCATTATACTCTACTCTATTCCATTCTATTATTTTCTACTCTATTCCATTCTACTCTATTCTACTCTACTCTACTCTACTCTACTGTACTCTATTCCATTATACTCTATTCCATTCTATTATATTCTACTCTATTCCATTCTATTATATTCTACTCTATTCCATTCTACTCTATTCTACACTACTCTATTCCATTCTACTCTGTTCTACTCTACTCAATTGTATTCTACTCTACTCTGCTCTATTCCATTCTACTCTATTATGTTTTACTCTATTCCATTCTACTCTGTTCTACTCTACTCTATTCTACTCTATTCCATTCCACTCTATTCTACTCTACTCAATTCCACTTTCCTTTACCTGGACCACAGCTAAAGTCCTTTTGGTTGGAAGTACTTCTGCTGCTCTCAGCTTTATGGATGGTGGATCACCAGGGTTATTCTAGGTCATATCTGATCAGTTTTTGTGGCATTTATGGTCATATGATTGTGTTATTATGGTGTCAGTGTGGGAAAGCAATCACCAGACTACAGGCTGAAGACTTATGCTGAGGTCGGCTGGTAATTCCCAGGTTTAATCAACACCTACTCACGTCATTGCCTCTGTGTTTCCTGTTCCTGTTCTGCAGAGCAAGACATCTGAAGCACTGGCCAAGCTGATGTCACTGCAGGCTACTGATGCCACTGTGGTCACGTTAGGTCCTGACCACTCCATCCTCAGGTGAACCTAAACCCAGCTTCATTTTCCCACAGTGAACACATTTTATGTGATGTTTATTTTTATATTGGCCTCATATAATCAAACCTGCCATAGTCTGATTTCTTTACAATCTGTTTATAGCTGTGTCCATAAACTATTCTGAGAATACTTCACCACAATAAATCAGTACTGTGTCTGTGCTGTGTGCGTGCGTGTGTGTGTCTGTGCTGTGTGCGTACGTGCGCGTGTGTGTCTGTGCTGTGTGTGTCAGTGAGGAGCAGGTGTCGGTGGAGCTGGTCCAGAGAGGAGACATAGTGAAGGTGGTGCCTGGGGGAAAGTTCCCCGTGGACGGGAAGGTGATCGAGGGAAGCTCCATGGCAGATGAGTCCCTCATCACAGGTAAGAACCGTTTTGTTGGGGAGCCAATGGGCCGTAGTGGTTTACTGTCATTATGGTCCTTTTGTGGTCTATTGGTGATTGACTGTGTTGTAGTGAAGGGTAAAGGCATGTAAATGCACCTTTTTTATTTAACAGTAGCAAAATACCACTACATGACCCACCTAGTGTGGAGAAATGCATTGAAAATATAGGTAGCATTACTCTATTCACCGCTAACGACGATCGTTGTCATTGTGGTCATTTAGTGTCTGTATCGGTGGTTGCTGGTAGTCATTGTGGTCATTTAGTAGTCTGTATCGGTGGTTGCTGGTAGTCATTGTGGTCATTTAGTAGTCTGTATCGGTGGTTGCTGGTAGTCATTGTGGTCATTTAGTAGTCTGTATCGGTGGTTGCTGGTAGTCATTGTGGTCATTTAGTAGTCTGTGTCGGTGGTTGCTGGTAGTCATTGTGGTCATTTAGTAGTCTGTCATGGTTGCTGGTAGTCATTGTCATTTAGTAGTCTGTATCGGTGGTTGCTGGTAGTCATTGTGGTCATTTAGTAGTCTGTGTGGTGGTTGCTGGTAGTCATTGTGGTCATTTAGTTTAGTCTGTATCGGTGGTGGTTGCTGGTAGTCATTGTGGTCATTTAGTAGTCTGTATCGGTGGTTGCTGGTAGTCATTGTGGTCATTTAGTAGTCTGTATCGTAGTCTGTTGCTGGTAGTCATTGTGGTTGCATTTAGTAGTCTGTATCGGTGGTTGCTGGTAGTCATTGTATTCATTTAGTAGTCTGTATCGGTGGTTGCTGGTAGTCATTGTGGTCATTTATTAGTCTATCGGTGGTTGCTGGTAGTCATTGTGGTCATTTAGTAGTCTGTATCGGTGGTTGCTGGTAGTCATTGTGGTCATTTAGTAGTCTGTATCGGTGGTTGCTGGTAGTCATTGTATTCATTTAGTAGTCTGTATCGGTGGTTGCTGGTAGTCATTGTGGTCATTTAGTAGTCTGTATCGGTGGTTGCTGGTAGTCATTGTATTCATTTAGTAGTCTGTATCGGTGGTTGCTGGTAGTCATTGTATTCATTTAGTAGTCTGTATCGGTGGTTGCTGGTAGTCATTGTATTCATTTAGTAGTCTGTATCGGTGGTTGCTGGTAGTCATTGTATTCATTTAGTAGTCTGTATTGGTGGTTGCTGGTAGTCATTGTATTCATTTAGTGTCTGTATCGGTGGTTGCTGGTAGTCATTGTATTCATTTAGTAGTCTGCTGGTGGTTGCTGGTAGTCATTGTATTCATTTAGTAGTCTGTATCGGTGGTTGCTGGTAGTCATTGTATTCATTTAGTAGTCTGTATCGGTGGTTGCTGGTAGTCATTGTATTCATTTAGTAGTCTGTATCGGTTGCTGGTAGTTTGTATTCATTTAGTAGTCTGTAGTCTGGTAGTCATTGTATTCATTTAGTAGTCATTTAGTATCTGGTGGTTGCTGGTAGTCATTGTATTCATTTAGTAGTCTGTATCGGTGGTTGCTGGTAGTCATTGTATTCATTTAGTAGTCTGTATCGGTGGTTGCTGGTAGTCATTGTATTTAGTCTGTATCGGTGGTTGCTGGTAGTCATTGTGGTCATTTAGTAGTCATTTGGTTGCTGGTAGTCATTGTGGTCATTTAGTAGTCTGTATCGGTGGTTGCTGGTAGTCATTGTATTCATTTAGTAGTCTGTATCGGTGGTTGCTGGTAGTCATTGTGGTCATTTAGTAGTCTGTATCGGTGGTTGCTGGTAGTCATTGTATTCATTTAGTAGTCTGTATCGGTGGTTGCTGGTAGTCATTGTGGTCATTCTAGTGGTTGCTGGTAGTCTTGTATTCATTTAGTAGTCTGTATCGTGGTTGCTGGTAGTCATTGTATTCATTTAGTAGTCTGTATCGGTGGTTGCTGGTAGTCATTGTATTCATTTATTTAGTGGTTGCTGGTAGTCATTGTATTCATTTAGTAGTCTGTATCGGTGGTTGCTGGTAGTCATTGTATTCATTTAGTAGTCTGTATCGGTGGTTGCTGGTAGTCATTGTATTCATTTAGTAGTCTGTATCGGTGGTTGCTGGTAGTCATTGTATTCATTTGTAGTGGTCTTGTATCGGTGGTTGCTGGTAGTCATTGTATTCATTTAGTAGTCTGTATCGGTGGTTGCTGGTAGTCATTGTATTCATTTAGTAGTCTGTATCATTGTATTCATTTAGTAGTCTGTATTAGTGGTTGCTGGTAGTCATTGTATTCATTTAGTAGTCTGTATCGGTGGTTGCTGGTAGTCATTGTATTCATTTAGTAGTCTGTATCGGTGGTTGCTGGTAGTCATTGTATTCATTTAGTAGTCTGTATCTGTATCGGTGGTTGCTGGTAGTCATTGTATTCATTTAGTAGTCTGTATCGGTGGTTGCTGGTAGTCATTGTATTCATTTAGTAGTCTGTATCGGTGGTTGCTGGTAGTCATTGTATTTAGTAGTCTGTAGTCTGTATCGGTGGTTGCTGGTAGTCATTGTATTCATTTAGTAGTCTGTATCGGTGGTTGCTGGTAGTCATTGTATTCATTTAGTAGGTTGCTGTAGTCATTGTATTCATTTAGTGTCTGTATCGGTGGTTGCTGGTAGTCATTGTATTCATTTAGTAGTCTGTATCGGTGGTTGCTGGTAGTCATTGTATTCATTTAGTAGTCTGTATCGGTGGTTGCTGGTAGTCATTGTGGTCATTTAGTAGTCTGTATCGGTGGTTGCTGGTAGTCATTGTATTCATTTAGTAGTCTGTATCGGTGGTTGCTGGTAGTCATTGTATTCATTTAGTAGTCTGTATCGGTGGTTGCTGGTGTCATTGTAGTCATTTGTATTCATTTAGTTCTGTATCGGTGGTTGCTGGTAGTCATTGTATTTAGTAGTCATTTAGTGTCTGTTGGTTGCTGGTAGTCATTGTATTCATTTAGTAGTCTGTATCGGTGGTTGCTGGTAGTCATTGTATTCATTTAGTAGTCTGTATTGGTTGCTGGTAGTCATTGTATTCTTTAGTAGTCTGTATCGGTGGTTGCTGGTAGTCATTGTATTCATTTAGTAGTCTGTATCGGTGGTTGCTGGTAGTCATTGTGGTCATTTAGTAGTCTGTATCGGTGGTTGCTGGTAGTCATTGTATTCATTTAGTAGTCTGGTGGTTGCATTTAGTAGTCTGTATCGGTGGTTGCTGGTAGTCATTGTATTCATTTAGTAGTCTGTATCGGTGGTTGCTGGTAGTCATTGTATTCATTTAGTAGTCTGTATCGGTTGCTGGTAGTCATTGTATTCATTTAGTAGTCTGTATCTGGTTGCTGGTAGTCATTGTATTCATTTAGTAGTCTGTATCATTGGTGGTTGGTGGTTGCTGGTAGTCATTGTATTCATTTAGTAGTCTGTATCGTGGTTGCTGTAGTCATTGTCTGGTAGTCATTGTATTCATTTAGTAGTCTGTATCGGTGGTTGCTGGTAGTCATTGTGGTCATTTAGTAGTCTGTATCGGTGGTTGCTGGTAGTCATTGTATTCATTTAGTGTCTGTATCGGTGGTTGCTGGTAGTCATTGTATTCATTTAGTAGTCTGTATCGGTGGTTGCTGGTAGTCATTGTATTTAGTAGTCATTTAGTAGTCTGTATTTTGCTGGTAGTCATTGTGGTCATTTAGTCTGTATCGGGTTGCTGGTTGCTGGTAGTCATTGTATTCATTTAGTAGTCTGTATCGGTGGTTGCTGGTAGTCATTGTATTCATTTAGTAGTCTGTATCGGTGGTTGCTGGTAGTCATTGTATTCATTTAGTAGTCTGTATCGGTGGTTGCTGGTAGTCATTGTATTCATTTAGTAGTCTGTATCGGTGGTTGCTGGTAGTCATTGTATTCATTTAGTAGTCTGTATCGGTGGTTGCTGGTAGTCATTGTATTCATTTAGTGTCTGTATCGGTGGTTGCTGGTAGTCATTGTATTCATTTAGTAGTCTGTATCGGTGGTTGCTGGTAGTCATTGTGGTCATTTAGTAGTCTGTATCGGTGGTTGCTGGTAGTCATTGTAGTCATTTAGTAGTCTGTATTCGGTGGTTGCTGGTAGTCATTGTATTCATTTAGTGTCTGTATCGGTGGTTGCTGGTAGTCATTGTATTCATTTAGTAGTCTGTATCGGTGGTTGCTGGTTGTCATTGTATTCATTCAGTAGTCTGTATTCATTTAGTAGTGGTTTGCTGGTAGTCATTTAGTCAGTCTGTATCGGTGGTTGCTGGTAGTCATTGTATTCATTTAGTAGTCTGTATCGGTGGTTGCTGGTAGTCATTGTATTCATTTAGTAGTGGTTGCTGTCATTGTATTCATTTAGTTGCTGGTGGTTGCTGGTCATTGTGGTCATTTAGTAGTCTGTATCGGTGGTTGCTGGTAGTCATTGTGGTCATTTAGTAGTCTGTATCGGTGGTTGCTGGTAGTCATTGTGGTCATTTAATAGTCTGTATCGGTGGTTGCTGGTAGTCATTGTGGTCATTTAGTCGTCTATCGGTGGTTGCTGGTAGTCATTGTGGTCATTTAGTAGTCTGTATCGGTGGTTGCTGGTAGTCATTGTGGTCATTTAGTAGTCTGTATCGGTGGTTGCTGGTAGTCATTGTGGTTCTTTGGTGGTCTACCATGGTTGATGGGGTGGTCAATGTTCTCTCTGTGGTCAGGTGAGCCCATGCCTGTGAGTAAGAAGCCCGGCAGTTCAGTGATAGCTGGCTCCATCAACGCCCACGGATCTCTACTGGTGCAGGCCACCCACGTAGGAGCAGACACCACCCTCTGTCAGATAGTCAAACTAGTGGAGGAGGCACAGACATCCAAGGTAAACAAACCACTTTATGGCCAAGGTCAAGACGGGACGTCTTTGATTGTAGGCTACAATTACCTGTGTAAGTTACAATATAATCAGTTATTGATGATATTTTGTAAGTATCTGAAACATCTCTTGTTGGACTAGGCCCCCATCCAGCAGTTTGCAGACAGACTGAGTGGATACTTTGTACCCTTCATAGTCATTGCCTCAGTGCTAACACTGCTGGTCTGGCTGCTGATCGGCTTTGTCAACTTCCATGTTGTGAAGGAGTACTTTCCTGTGAGTAACCACAAGAGCTTATCAAACTCATAACAAAGCCTTGTGGCATTGATGTACTTTCTGAATGAAAAGACTAGTTCTGAATCATATTGTTTGTGTGTTTCTGTTTGTGTGTTTTTAACCTCACAGGGTTACGATGAGAACATCCCCAAGACAGATGTTATTGTCCGCTTCGCCTTCCAGGCCTCCATCACAGTCCTGTCCATCGCCTGCCCCTGCTCTCTGGGCCTGGCGACCCCGACAGCTGTCATGGTGGGCACGGGGGTCGGAGCCCAGAACGGCATCCTCATCAAGGGAGGGGAACCGCTGGAGATGGCCCACAAGGCAATGCACCTCTATTTACTACCTCCCAACCGAAACATACTTCCCGTAAACGTCCAGTGTTTTCCAAACTGTATTGTGGGCCGGGTGCAGGGTAGAGTCGGTTATGGTGACTTGGTGTGAAGCTGAACATGTATGACAGGCGTTTTCCACTGCTCTAACCCTAACAGCCACAGCTAAAGCTACCAGCAGTAACACAGAAAGAAAATGACAGTGTTTTCCGCTCCCTCCTTTCCTCCCATTCAGATCGGTGCAGTGATGTTTGATAAGACAGGCACCATCACTAACGGTGTCCCGCGGGTGACCAGGGTGTTGGTGCTGTGGGAGAGGGCACGGCTACCCCTGCGTAAGGTCCTGGCACTGGTGGGCACAGCGGAGGCCAGCAGTGAACACCCACTGGGGATGGCTGTGGCCAGGCACTGCAAAGAGGTGAGGGTATTTCATTGATATCTACCAGGTATCTGTGCTTTAGCCGCTGTATAAACACAAACAAGGTCATTCTCTCCACTTTACCCTGGAATTATTCTCCAGGTCGTTGATATAAATGAGAATGAATGTTCACAGTCAACTTACCTAGTGAAGTAAGGGCTCAATATAATGAAATAAATAACTAGTGTGAGCGAGCGCCTGTCCGTATGTATATCAGGAGCTGGAGACAGATGTTCTGGGTTCCTGTAAGGACTTCCAGTCGGTGCCAGGCTGTGGGATCAGCTGTAAGGTGTCTAACATTGAGGAGGTACTGCTGGAGGGTGACCAGGACTCCTGTCATACCCAGGTCACACTGCAGGGGGCCACGACTGATGAGAGCAGCCTGGTCGGCGATACTGTGTCAGTGTCAGTGTCAGGTCAGTGTTGCTTTACAACATCACGGTTTTTACCCCTTTACTTGGTGGTCGTACTCATGATGTACAGTACCAATCAAAAGTTTGGACACACCTACTTATTCAAGGGTTTTTCTTTATTTTTACTATTTTCTGCATTGTAGAATAACAGTGAAGACATCAAAACTATGAAATAACACATATGGAATCATGTAGTAACCAAACAAAGTGTTAAACAAATCAAAATATATTTTATACTCTTCAAAGTAGCCACCCTTTGCCTGGATGGCAGCTTTTCACACTCTTGGCATTCTCTCAACCAGCTTCATGCGGAATGCTTTTCCAACAGTCTTGAGGGAGTTCCCACGCATGCTGAGCACATGTTGGCTGCTTTTCCTTGACTCTGCGGTTCAACTCATCCCAAACCATCTCAATTGAGTTGAGGTCGGGTGATTGTGGAGGCCAGGTCATCTGATGCATACTCCATCACTCTCCTTCTTGGTCAAAAAGCCCTTACTGCCTGGAGGTGTGTTTTGGGTCATTGTCCTGTTAAAAAACAAATGACAGTCCCACTAAGCTCAAACCAGATGGGATGGCGTATCGCTGCAGAATTCTGTGGTAGCCATGCTGCTTAAGTGTGCCTTGAATTCTAAATAAATCACTGACAGTGTCACCAGCGAAAGCACCATCACATCACCTCCTCCATGCTTCACGGTGGGAACCACACATATGGAGATCATCTGTTCACCGACTCTGCATATCACAAAGACCAAATCAAATCAAATCAAATTTATTTATATAGCCCTTCGTACATCAGCTGATATCTCAAAGTGCTGTACAGAAACCCAGCCTAAAACCCCAAACAGCAAACAATGCAGGTGTAAAAGCACGATCAGGGTGTGACAGGTGGACTGTCGTTTCTCTTATTTGAGCTGTTCTTGCCATAATATCTTCTGTATACCACATCGTCACAACACAACTGATTGGCTCAAACGCATTAAGAAGGAAAGAAATTCCACAAATTAACTTTTAAGAAGGCACACCTGTTAATTGACATGCATTCCAGGTGACTACCTCATGAAGCTGGTTGAGAGAATGCCAAGAGTGTGCAAAGCTGTCATCAAGGCAAAGGGTGGCTACTTAGAAGAATCTCAAATATAAAATATATTTTGATTAGTTTAAAACATTTTTGGTTACTACATGATTCTATATGTGTTATTTCATAGTTTTGATGTCTTCACTATGATTCTACAATGTAGAAAGTTGTCTAGCCTTGAAGTCCACTCCATTGCCAGTGGTGTTTTGTGTGTTGTCCAGGTGCCTCTGCTAGCCCCTCCTATTCAGTCCTGATCGGGAACAGAGAGTGGATAAGGCGGAACGGGCTTCATGTAGGAGCTGACGTGGATGACGCCATGTCCAGCCATGAGACCAAGGGCCAGACAGCCATCCTGGTAGCTATAGATGGTACAGTCTCATTCCAATGACAGACATTTACATTTGAGTAATTTAGCAGACCTGTTTTCCAGAGAGACTTACAGTTAGTGCATTCATGATAGCTAGGTGGGACAACCACATACATATCAGTCATAGTAAGTACATTTTTCCTCATTAAAGTAGCTATCAGCAGAGTCAGTGCTGGTAAGTGGAAAAAGTCAAGTGCGAGTGTTAGTTCACGGAAGGTAGTTTTTTTGGGAGGGGTGTCCAACAGAAGAAAAGCCTTCTATGACCCTCAGGACTGTGTCCTACTCCAACAGTGGTTTATCTATGACCATCAGGACTGTGTCCTACTCCAACAGTGGTTTATCTATGACCCTCAGGACTGTGTCCTACTCCAACAGTGGTTTATCTGACCCTCATGACTGTGTCCTACTCCAACAGTGGTTTATCTATGACCCTCAGGACTGTGTCCTACTCCAACAGTGGTTTATCTATGACCCTCAGGACTGTGTCCTACTCCAACAGTGGTTTATCTGACCCTCATGACTGTGTCCTACTCCAACAGTGGTTTATCTATGATCCTCAGGACTGTGTCCTACTCCAACAGTGGTTTATCTATGACCCTCAGGACTGTGTCCTACTCCAACAGTGGTTTATCTATGACCCTCAGGACTGTGTCCTACTCCAACAGTGGTTTATCTATGACCCTCAGGACTGTGTCCTACTCCAACAGTGGTTTATCTATGACCCTCAGGACTGTGTCCTACTCCAACAGTGGTTTATCTATGACCCTCAGGACTGTGTCCTACTCCAACAGTGGTTTATCTATGACCCTCAACAGTGACTGTGTCCTACTCCAACAGTGGTTTATCTATGACCCTCAGGACTGTGTCCTACTCCAACAGTGGTTTATCTATGACCCTCAGGACTGTGTCCTACTCCAACAGTGGTTTATCTATGACCCTCAGGACTGTGTCCTACTCCAACAGTGGTTTATCTATGACCCTCAGGACTGTGTCCTACTCCAACAGTGGTTTATCTATGACCCTCAGGACTGTGTCCTACTCCAACAGAGGTTTATCTATGAGGTACATACACTGAACATGGGATATGTGTCAATCCCCTGCGTCAACCTCACCGTTCTGTGTCGGGGACATGTTCCATCTCCTCTTCCTATGCCCTAGGTGTACTGTGTGCCATGCTGGCCATAGCAGACACAGTGAAGACCGAGTCTGCCCTGGCTGTCCATACTTTACTCAGCATGGGGATAGAGGTGGTCATGATCACTGGGGACAACAGACGTACTGCTAAGGCTATAGCCACACAGGTAAGAGAAAGATCGAGACCGCACGCATGCATGTGCAGCACATGGGGATGTGGGAAACTCCTCAGCCTGAAGGGTCGCAACTTGTGCTGCCAAATTGTACATTTTATTGTGGCACCGACTGGTAAGACTCTTTGGGAGGGCCGTCACGTGTGCTAGCAAGACAGAGGTTCTGGGTTCGAGTCTTGGTGTGAGCTGAATCAGGAGGAACCACACACACACGTCTGAATTGTGTCTCTGTCCCTCCTCCAGGTGGGCATCAGGAAGGTATTTGCGGAGGTGCTGCCGTCCCACAAGGTGGCCAAGGTGCAGGAGCTGCAGGAGAGGGGTCTGAGGGTGGCCATGGTGGGTGACGGGGTCAACGACTCGCCCGCCCTCGCCCGCGCCGACGTGGGCATCGCCATAGGGACGGGCACAGACGTGGCCATAGAGGCAGCTGACGTGGTGCTGATCAGGGTGAGGAGCAGAGTGGGGTGTGGTTGGGATGTTACCTACATCCTAGTTACATGTGTTGTGATGTACTTGAAAGGGAGAGATGAGGTCTCCTGGGTGTATTTTCTGTTTTTTTTCTCCTTTCTACGTAGAATGATCTGTTAGACGTGGTGGCCTGTATTGAGCTGTCCAAGAAGACTGTTCAGAGGATACGCATCAACTTTGTCTTCGCTCTCATCTACAACCTGGTAGGGATTCCCATCGCCGCAGGTGAGTAACAAATCATATTTTATTGGTCGCATACACATATTTAGCAGATGTTATTGCGAGTGTAGCAAAATGCCTGTGATCCTTGCACCAACAGTGTAGTTGTGTGTGTGTAGTAAAGCTGGGTTGCACTGTACCCATCCAGGTGTGTTTCTGCCCGCTGGTCTGGTCCTACAGCCATGGATGGGTTCAGCAGCTATGGCAGCTTCCTCTGTGTCTGTGGTCATCTCTTCCCTGCTGTTGAAACTGTGAGTGTATGCTTCTGCCTCTCTGTCTGTCCGTCCTTCCATCTATCTCCCTGTCTGTTGGGGATTTTGCTGTGTATTTATTTCAACCAATCAAACTTGCCCTCCTAGATGTTTTGCATACCTTTCAACATCCCAGATGGGAACTTTTACAGGACGTCATGCAAGCATTTTTATACCACTTTTCATGCACCAAAATCTCAATCTCTTCACTGTAAACTCGGTCCATTGAGAAGCGTTTCCATAGTAACCTGAGTAAAGTAGCGTGTGCCTGTAGAACAGCCCAGGGCACCGTGTCCAGAGTGTCTCTGTTGCAGCAGCCCACTCACTGAACACTACACAGACTGAACACAGTGCACTTTGACCTCTCAGCTGTATCTAGTTCACTATTTGGAACCATTCCAACTCCCTCTTTATTTATGGAAAACAGTGTAAATGTCTCAATCTTTCTCCTTTTCTGTTTCTTACATGCCACATGTTTTCATGTCATGTTTGTCTTACTCACTCACACGTTATTCTGCCTATATGAACACGCCACTTGTCCGTTTCAGGTCAAGTCTCTGTCTCTACACTTTTCTCCCCATCCTCCTCATACTCTCGTTTACTCATTCAAATATTTTTTATTGAACACGCACCAGAATGGTGTATAGGTATAAAAGACAAGTCTGCAATTCTTATTTAAACATAAAAGAGCAGACAGGAACAACAAGACCCAGAGTTCTGGGTACAAAACAAATATTACAAAACAAGACATAGAGAACAAGGACATGTAGAAAGAAAGAGGGTAGATGTCACCCCCCTTATCCCCCCCCCCCCCCCCCTATTCCCCCCTATTCCCCTCCCAACTGCTCGGGTGGCAGGGCCAGCACATGCTGCCTAAAGGTAGATTAAAATATTAGAATTGAGAGTGGGTTAAAATGTACAAATCCACAGCGCCGACTGGTCCAAGTAAGAGAGGAAAGGCTGACAGATTTGATCAAATGTTAGAATATATCTCATTCTTTGTAAGTGTACACTATTTGCCAATTCGCTAAGCCATAATTTGGTAGAGGGAGCTTCCCTCCTTTTGCTCTCTCTCTTACTAAAACTGACCTCAGTCCTCTCCTGATTCTGCCTGCTCCAGGTATAAAAAGACGTCAATCGAGACGTATGAGTTCCGGGCCCAGGGGAACATGAAGAGCCTGAGCCCCAGCCAGGTGAGCACCCACGTGGGTCTGGACGACCGGCGACGCACCCCTCCCTCCCTCCGCGGCGCCTGGGAGCGCCTGAGCCAGGGCAGCCTCCTCTCCCTGCCCATCTCCCGCTCCAGCCAGCCGGCCAGCCGAGGTCCATCCACCCCCTCTCTCCAGGACCGCTGCTCCCTGCTGGACCACGAGAAGGAAGTGGGCCTCGTAGTGTAGCAAGGTGCCAGGTAGAGGACATTCTGTCGAAAGGGAAACTGCCTGTCCTATGGAAACCATCTGATGGAAAAGTCCAAGGGAAACTGTCCACATTCCTTAGTCTCATCCTCTTCATGTCAATTAGATGTATTTTAATATTTGACTGAACCATAACTGAGAAATAAATCAATACCTAGAAGTTAATCATTCACAAAGTTACTTTCTTTAAATCTTTCAAGACACTTTTTATCACAAGCGGTTAAACAATATGGCTCTTCAGTTTACATTATGAGGAAATGTTATTCATTGTGAACTTTTTTTAGGGGGATTGTCATGTGTGGTTTGCCCACCTATTGTCTGTTTTGAGTGTGTTCTAATGATTCATTTGTCTCCTTTGTCCCTGTAGTCCAAATATATTTCAGTAAAATCCACCAACGTTTCTGCTTTGTACTTCCCTTGACTTGTTTGCGTAGCCCATCTCATTAAGGTTTTTACAAAACATCTGTAGGTAGCCTGCGAGATGAAAAAACAGGATTTTAGGCGCAAGATTCAGAGAAACGTATTTGGACAATATTCCTCCTATTCATGAGAACATTGCACTCGCCCATGCAGTTGTTTTAATAAACTACTCTGCGGGGACGTGGGAGGGCGAGACTCTCCCTGATAAAAGGAGAGGGGCTCAAGAATACAGTTTCACAGAAGATGCTCAACTGAAACCGTCTCCTGGTTCCACTTGTTTTGTTGTGCACTGATTTAGAAACAGATCTTGACACACGTTGCAGACTATTTCAGGAAGACCAGAAGGGAAGTCATTCTGAATTGGTGGAGTTTTTATATTATTAACAAGTATTTGTGGAGATCATTTTTAATTCTATCTAAACAATAGGCTAACCTTTTTGTCTCTGCGTTGGCATAATTGACCATCCAAGTCATTCAATATAGCCTTTACGCTTATTTCAATTGGATGTGCATGGTTACCAGTTTTCCAGTACGCTCTCCATCTGTTTTCTGGTCAGTGTGGATGCAAAATAATGTTCAGGTGGATATTAGGTTCTAGGTGACTGTAAGGGAATTCTGCCCTATGCACACAAGAGACCACAGGAAAACTTCTTTGATCAGAGGTTTTGTTAAATAAGGATTGCAACCCGGAGCACACACTTACAGCAATTTACAAGCAAGACACTCAGTTCTAAAGATGGTGTTTTCCCTTTTATCCCACACTATAGTTCACCCCGCCCAGGGTGATGTCCCTTAACTTTAATACCATATAAGCTCATCATTTTCTCTCCGCTGGGCGGAGTTCAGTTTATTGTGTTATTGGCAGTTAGTTTCCCAATCCTTCTTCCTCTTATTGCTATCAGAAGTAAGACTGGAACATGGCATCAACAGAAACTGGCTAAGTTCCCTTTATTTATCTGTTATCAAATTGTATTTGTCACATACACATGGTTAGCAGATGTTATTTGTCACATACACATGGTTAGCAGATGTTAATGCGAGTGTAGTGAAATCCTTGTGCTTCTACTTCCGACAATGCAGTAATAACCAACGAGTAATCTAACCTAACAATTCCACAACTGCTACCTTATACACACAAGTGTAAAGGGATCAAGAATATGTTCATAAAGATATATAAATGAGTGATGGTACAGAATGGCATAGGCAAGATGCAGTAGATGGTATCGAGTACAGTATATACTTATGAGATGAGTAATGTAGGGTATGTAAACAAAGTGGCATAGTTTAAAGTGGCTAATGATACATGTATTACATAAATATACAGTAGATGATATAGAGTACAGTTTATACAGTGGGACAAAAAAGTATTTAGTCAGCCACCAATCGTGCAAGTTCTCCCACTTAAAAATATGAGGCCTGTCATTTTCATCATAGGTACACTTCAACTATGACAGACAAAATGATTTTAAAAAAATCCAGAAAATCACATTGTAGGATTTTTTTATGAATTTATTTTTAAATTATGGTGGAAAATAAGTATTTGGTCACCTACAAACAAGCAAGATTTCTGGCTCTCACAGACCTGTAACTTCTTCTTTAAGAGCCTCCTCTGTCCTCCACTCGTTACCTGTGTTAATGGCACCTGTTTGAACTTGTTATCAGTATAAAAGACACCTGTCCACAACCTCAAACAGTCACACTCCAAACTCCACTATGGCCAAGACCAAAGAGCTGTCAAAGGACACCAGAAACAAAATTGTAGACCTGCACCAGGCTGGGAAGACTGAATCTGCAATAGGTAAGCAGCTTGGTTTGAAGAAATCAACTGTGGGAGCAATTATTAGGAAATGGAAGACATACAAGACCACTGATAATCTCCCTCGATCTGGGGCTCCACGCAAGATGTCACCCTGTGGGGTCAAAATGATCACAAGAATGGTGAGCAAAAATCCCAGAACCACACGGGGGGACCTAGTGAATGACCTGCAGAGAGCTGGGACCAAAGTAACAAAGCCTACCATCAGTAACACACTACGCCGTCAGGGACTCAAATCCTGCAGTGCCAGACGTGTCCCCCTGCTTAAGCCAGTACATGTCCAGGCCCGTCTGAAGTTTGCTAGAAAGCATTTGGATGATCCAGAAGAAGATTGGGAGAATGTCATATGGTCAGATGGAACCAAAATATAACTTTTTGGTAAAAACTCAACTTGTCGTGTTTGGAGGACAAAGAATGCTGAGTTGCATCCAAAGAACACCATACCTACTGTGAAGCATGGGGGTGGAAACATCATGCTTTGGGGCTGTTTATCTGCAAAGGGACCAGGACGACTGATCCGTGTAAAGGAAAGAATGAATGGGGCCATGTATCGTGAGATTTTGAGTGAAAACCTCCTTCCATCAGCAAGGGCATTGAAGATGAAACGTGGCTGGGTCTTTCAGCATGACAATGATCCCAAACACACCGCCCGGGCAACGAAGGAGTGGCTTCGTAAGAAGCATTTCAAGATCCTGGAGTGGCCTAGCCAGTCTCCAGATCTCAACCTCATAGAAAATCTTTGGAGGGAGTTGAAAGTCCGTGTTGCCCCAAAACATCACTGCTCTAGAGGAGATCTGCATGGAGGAATGGGCCAAAATACCGGCAACAGTGTGTGAAAACCTTGTGAAGACTTACAGAAAACGTTTGACCTCTGTCATTGCCAACAAAGGGTATATAACAAAGTATTGAGATAACAAAAGTTTATTGACCAAATACTTATTTTCCACCATCATTTGCAAATAAATTCATTAAAAATGTGATTTCCTGGATTTTTTTTCTTCATTTTGTCTGTCATAGTTGAAGTGTACCTATGATGACAATTACAGGACTCTCTCATCTTTTTAAGTGGGAGAACTTGTACAATTGGTGGCTGACTAAATACTTTTTTGCCCCACTGTACATATACATATGAGATGGGTAATGTGGGGTATGTAAACATTATATTAAGTGGCCTTGTTTAAAGTGGCTAGTGATACTTTTTTTTTTACATCAATTTCCATTATTAAAGTGTCTGGAGTTGAGTCAGTATGTTGGCATCAGCCACTCAATGTTAGTGGTGGCTGTTTAATTAACAGTCACATGGCCTTGAGATAGAAGCTTTTTTTCAGTCTCTCGGTCCCAGCTTTGATGCACCTGTACTGACCTCGCCTTCAGGGGAGGTGACCAAGAACCCAATGGTCATTCTGACAGGGCTCCAGAGTTCGTCTGTGGAGATGGGAGAACCTTCCAGAAGGACAACCATTTCTGCAGCATTCCACCAGACGGAAGCCACTCCTCAGTAAAATGCACATGACAGCCTGCTTGGAGTTTTCCAAAAGGCTCTCGACATTTTGAAATGTTGCGTAGCCTAATTCTAGATGTTTTTTCTCTTTCTACCCTCTCCAGCTAGGCTACTCTGACCCCCTGGGGAAGATACAGGGGCAGGGCAAACACTTTCATCCAGGAATCAGGATGTAACTGTTTGACCAAATTAAGGTTTTAGCTGCCCCCAAAATAGAAAGTATTGAGTGAAGTGAACAGACAGAATTTGTAGCTGTCACAGATGCAACCACATCCAAGCATGGGAGAAGTATGCCTACTTTCTACCTCTCCACTTTATCTACCAGCTCACGTTTGTTTCCTATGTTTTAGGCCTAGTGCTTGGGCTATATGACGCATTATATTCCTTGCTATATTTGACAACATTGTTTGAAAGGTGTTGAAGTTGGGTATAACATGCCAGCGGGTGATAAGATAGTATGCTGAATATTTTACGCATTGGCCCGCCCTAGACTATAAACCAGCAGCGCAGTTAATACCTAGACCTATGTGGATTGCTGCATGTTGTAAAATGAATGAGTATTGTGATGCATAATTGCAATAGTACTTTGGAATGTCCAGTCAATGAGCATTATGATTAAGGCCAACTAGTCATTCTACAGATCGGTGCTTGATGACAGCATCATCTCTCGTAGTAACGGTGCCATTTCAAAAACCGGGGAAATAATCAAACAACCATCTGCTAATAAAACAAGAAAGACTTTAAAGTTAGTTGGAAGCGCTCGTTTTTATTTCGAAGACTTGCAGCCGAAAGGACAATAACCAGGTATGTCAGGAATCTAAGGTCTCCGGAGCCTTTGCCAACTTTCTTAACGTCCCCCCCTTCTCCCCCTTGCCAACTCTCCTCTTGCGCCTAACGGTTTAAGAATATTGGTATATCCAGAAACCAAAAAGCTGAACAGATATACACATTTTTTATTTGGAGGAAGGGGGAATTGCATTGAATCAAGTTCTTACGGAAGGTAAGGAAGGGATCCAATGTGTCAACGTTTTAAATAAATAGCCTACATTGTTAGGTCTACATTTAATTTTCAGGGACAGATACAATGATTACAATGTCTCAATATTTTGTTATCCTAATCTACTTATTTAACTCAATACTGCCTAAAAAACTCTAAACCATCTAATAATAAAAAGACAAAGTCGTAACAGTTTTAGTTAAACGCCCATCTTTTATTTAAGCAGACTTTTAACATCTCTGCACTACCAGTGGTGGAGTCTGGAGTGAGAACCGGTAGGGGGCGGTTAGTTCAGGTAGGTTACCCGGCCTGTCTAACGCCTCCTGCGGCCTCCTCTCCTGCGACGCCGGGACACCCTGGGGCGACGGCGCCTGCGGATACGGCGGCTGGCTCTGCGTCTTCTGGGCATAGTGATTGATAGATAAGACTATGAATGACTTTGAGATGTGCCGGGGGTCCCTTTTATAGGGCTGGAGGTGGGCGGGAGTTACGTCATCATGGGATAAACGATGACGCAATAATTATTAATGACAATTAGAATTTTGAAAAGTCCTGTTATAAGTGAGGTCATAGTAGCATAGTCAGGATGATGCAATAGTCACTGTGCCATTCCAAACACAAAAACCGGAAAAATACAAAACACAGTGGAATATAAATTGGATAATCAGATGTGTTAGGTAATATGACAAGCTTTGCTTGAGCCTAAAATGAAGAAGAAGAAAAATTGTCCCAAAGTTGTAGGAGACCTTCCTGCAGCTTAGAATCCTTAGCACATGCCTATTATAATATACATATGACAATATTTGAGGATGACAATAATTAATTATAGTACACAATTTCTGAAATATCACATGCCTTCACTTTTATTTTCCTGCATAAGTAAAATCAGGATTATGCCTCTACTGCCATTCATTCGAATTAGACTGGGTTGGATTTCTCCCTGACCAATATGGCTGCCATTTTCATCCCATTATGGAACTTTGTGGGCTAGGAAAAACTCCCTAGAAAGGCTGGGAACCTAGGAAGAAAGCTAGAGAGGAACCAGGCTCTGAGGGGTGGCTAGTCAGTCCACTTCTGGCTGTACTAGTAGGAGATTATAAGAGAACATGGCCATTAAGGCCAGATCGTTCTTCAAGATGTTCAAATGTTCATAGATGACCAGCCAGGTCAAATAATAATCACAGTGGTTATAGATGGTGCAAAAAGTCAGCACCTCAGGAGTAAATGCAATTTGGCTTTAAATAGCTGAGCATTCAGAGGGGGAGACAGAGGGAGAGAGACAGAGGGAGAGAGACAGAGGGAGAGAGACAGAGGGAGAGAGAGACAGAGGGAGAGAGAGACAGAGGGAGAGAGAGACAGAGGGAGAGAGAGACAGAGGGAGAGAGAGACAGAGGGAGAGACCGAGGGGGAGAGGGAGAGACCGAGGGGGAGAGGGAGGGAGAGAGAGAGAGGGAGAGGGAGAGAGAGAGAGGGAGAGGGGCGAAGCAGCAGGTCCGGAACAAGCAGAAACTCAGCAGCATGACCAGGTGGACTGGGGCCTGACAGCCAGTAGTTGTCAGGCCAGGTATTCCTGAGGCATGGCCCTAGGGCTCAGAACCTCCAGGAGGGGAGAGAGAGATGGGAGAATTAGAGGGAGCACACTTAAGATCACAGGTGACCAGATAAGACAGGAAATTACACCAGATAGGACAGACTGACACTAGTCCTCCAGTACATAGACTATTACAGCATAGATACAGGAGACTGAGACAGGGGGGTCTGGGGAGATGCACTTATTGGTTTTGGTGCTGTATTTGTTCTATTGAGTTATGTTGGTAAACTAATGAACTATTGATGATGTTTAACCCCTGCAGGTGTGAAGTCTATAGACGACTGCCCTGTTCAGCCAATGATTCCTCTCTACCTGCTGGTGGGTGGGGTTATTGGCAGTGTAAAGGTAATGGATGTGTTCCAGATCATAGGTTGTAATGTGGCAACAGGAAAGTAGAACAGGTTCCAAACACGTCCAGGCTGTAAAAATTATAGACAGTGCAAAACAATATGTAAGGAAGGCAGGCACTGTCGCTCTAGTGTTCACCCCAATCTGACCCATGACCTCTGACCCTGAACCTTCCAGGTCACGCTGCTCCTGTACGACACCACCCGCATGAGGTCGCTCATCTCCAAGTCGGTCGTCATCGGCGACGACGATGCCGACGAGTATCCATGGAGACAGAACGCAAACAAGTACTACGTGCACGTCATCCTCAGCCTGTTCTTGTTCGTCTGGTTCCTCCTGGGGAACTACTGGGTGTTCTCTGTGTTCCAGCCTAACTTCATCACACCCTTCCACCAGCCACAGGACTACTGCAGGAAGTCTCTGTACCTATTTGCTGTGTTTGTGTTGACGCTCAGCCACACCGTGCTGCTCCTGCTACTCTGCTGTGGGGTCTGTGTACACGTCTGCTCTCAGACCAGCACCAGGGACGACTACGGGGATAGTGATGAAGACTGAGTGACTGACTGGCTGGCTGGATGACTGACTCAGAGAAGCATACAGATGTAGGATTTTAATTTGATCATCCTGTTTTCGCAGGAATGTTCTTGCGCAGCAGGAAATACAAGCTTGTAGTGTATCTGAGTTTTAAAAGGGCTTCTGAAGTTTGTAATTTCCACCTTGAAATTTCAGACTTGATTTTCCCTCACAAAAATTATACTGTAATGTCCAGTAATTATAATCCACATAATCATTTACATTTCCTGTTTCCTGCTGTAGCAAACTGTCTCAAATAAAGATCCTACATCTGTACAGAAAGATTGTGGAGCACTGGGGCATTGCAGTTAGATGGTTCTGTAGTTAGTAGAACAGTGGGGCATTGCAGTTAGATGGTTCTGTAGTTAGTAGAACAGTGGAGCATTGCAGTTAGATGGTTCTGTAGTTAGTAGAACAGTGGAGCATTGCAGTTAGATGGTTCTGTAGTTAGTAGAACAGTGGGGCATTGCAGTTAGATGGTTCTGTAGTTAGTAGAACACTGGGGTATTGCAGTTAGATGGTTCTGTAGTTAGTAGAACAGTGAAGCTTTGCAGTTTGATGGTTCTGTAGTTAGTAGAACAGTGGGGCATTGCAGTTTGATGGTTCTGTAGTTAGTAGAACAGTGGAGCATTGCAGTTAGATGGTTCTGTAGTTAGTAGAACAGTGGAGCATTGCAGTTTGATGGTTCTATAGTTAGAAGAACAGAGCGAAAGGTGAGGTTGGGTGTGTAACGTTGGGGAGATATGAGCGCAGGGAAAGACTCATCTTAGCATAACTAACAGAAGTTCTAGGCCTCTATATGTGACCTAGACAGTTGCACGAGGAAAGAAGAGTCATTCTGGTGGCAGCTCCCAAACAAATCTGTGAAATCTACATGTATCATATGTAACCACACAGGTGGGCCTAGGAGCCTGTTGTTAACTTGACTGCATCATGTGTGGGTGTTTTTGTGCAATGTAATTGTCTTTTTAGATATTAAATTACACAAATGAAACATGTGCTACAATTCTACATCTGTTTCATGTACTTTGTAGGGTCTGAAATGAATTTACAAGGCATGTTTTATATACAGTCCCAGATCAACATTTGATCAACACAGATGTCAGCATGTACAGTATATTGTGTTTAACTCAATGTAGGATTTTAGCACTAATATTTATTCATTCATGTTTGCATTTTCTATAGTATTTTAAATCATTTTGTTTGTCAGGAGGCAATGTGCACTGTTACATTAGGCTCTTGACTTGTGGAAGATAATTTTTGAACGCCGCCAATCTGACAGTACAGCAATACTACTGCACCATCTAGTGGTCAAATCAAGTACTATGAAAGCGTAATCTCACATTTACATTTACATTTAAGTCATTTTAGCAGACGCTCTTATCCAGAGCACGACAGCTCATTTTTTAAATGTAATTATAATCTTTAGTGGGTGTGATGAATAATCTCTCAATTGAATTGGTGTTCATTTTTTATCATAAGGACATTTGAATGCAAATAAATAATACATTTTTCAGAAGTCTTACACAATCATTCATGAAATCTATTTATTTTGGAGGCAGTAGCAAAATAGGCCATAAATTCCACTCTGATATGTCTACCCAAATCAGTTTGGACGTGCCTCCAAATCTAATTGGTCTATTCGAAGACGCTTCTGACGAGCTGTTAAAGGAAACGCCAATCCCTCACGCCATTGGCTATGCGCGCCCAATCCCTGCGCATTGGTTTGGTCTGTGCTATCTGGAATCCTTGGGACGTCCATTGACGTTGATATTTAAAATGGTTACTGTAGGTAAACCTTATGTTTAGGTAAAAGGGTAGGGACGTCCCAAGGATCCCAGATAGCAATGTTTGGTGCTGCTGCGTCATCAGAAGCAGTCTCACGCATGCGTCTCTGTGAGTTTAAGCGGTCGAAGTGTCAGCAGCTAGGTACAGGCAGCGGCAAAAGAAACCCAGCTACAGTCCAGTGCTAGCCCCGACCACCGCAAGGACACAGGGCACATGAACAGTAGAATGGCTGCGTCTTCGAGCAGGGTAATGCTGGGGCCACTCGTTGCTGCCATTGACCAGGGTACGAGCTCGACGCGGTTCCTGGTGAGTTACAACCCCCGCAGTCGCATTGAATGGTTCTTCTTGCCTAACGGTGAATGTCCTTTAAATAACCTAGTTAGACACCCGGTTGATTTCGTTATAACTCTCCGATTAGCTGTTTTAATGTAACCTATATAGCCGTACACATTCTATTCTAGTCCTATCGACCGAATGTTTGTGCTTTCTGCAGATTTGTTGTTTAGTAATCGTTCATTCATGCATGAACACGCAGGACTCTAGTGGGACAGTTCACTCAGTAATTTAGTAAATTAGCTAAGAAAATTGTCTTCCTCTTGGATGTCATTTCTGCCTGTAAATACTGCAAGGGTGGTTGGTGTCCAATCTCGGTTGTTACAGCCATTCGGCCTAAATCTCCAAATGGCTGGTGTGGTTGCAGGCTCTTTCTCCAGCAGAAATACTTGATTAAACACTAAGCACATGAACCTGATGGCTGGAGTGAAAGCCTGAACACACACACACACACACACACACACACACACACACACACACACACACACACACACACGCCCTTTGTTGATAGGACTATCCTGTTCTAATGTGTAGCCGCCATAGAAATGCTGAGTCTGTAATTCATTCATTGTGCAGAGCAGCACATCCTCCAGTGCCTGAAGTTTGTGTAACAGTAGGCTTGGAGGGACTCACTCTGTCCCAGTCCTCCCCCTGCTGCTATTCCCCTATGGCATCTTCTTACCCCACATTGAAACCAGCTGTTGTGTCCTACGGAAGCCAGTTTGGACCAGAATGGACAGGTTGACCGACGGGTCACCCCTAAAATCTCTAAATGTTTCACTAGCCCTCTGAAGGGAAGGCAGGGAAGGAGGGGTGTGTTTGTGTGAAAGCTAACAGGGACACTTTTTGATTTGTTAAAGAGCTATCTGTGTTATTGTTGTTACATTTCCTGGAGAGGTGTCTGCTGTTGAGGATACTACTGTGATTGGGCATGGAGCTGTCTGTTCCGTCTCCCTTAACACTGTCCCCTCTCCTCTCCCACAACTGATACATCATAACTCCGTCTCTCCCGTTGTCGTCCGTCTCTCCCGTTGTCGTCCGTCTCTCCCGTTGTCGTCCGTCTCTCCCGTTGTCGTCCGTGTTGTTTTTCAGTTCCACTCTGCGGTTTAGGTAGCAGAGATGCTTTGGTCCAGATGTTCACTCCTGTTCTCTCTTCTCATCCCCAGGTGTTCAATGCTAAAACAGCTGAGCTCCTCAGTCACCACCAGGTTGAGATCAACCAGAGTTTCCCCAAGGAAGGGTCAGTACATGCAGCCGTGTTGCCTCTACAAATCCCCTATTAGTTCCATTCAAACTGGATGACCTGTAACCTCTGAGGTCTATTAACCTCTGACCTTTAACCCTCTGTTTAGGTGGGTGGAGGAGGATCCCAAAGAGATCCTGCAGTCTGTGTACGAGTGTATGGAGAGAACCTGTGAGAAACTCACCCAGCTCAATATTGACATCTCCAACATCAAAGGTAAAACACACACACCACATACTGAACACACCCACGCAAACGCTTCCTCATATTACAGACTGTCACTTTCACTCACCAAACGTGAACCTTTCTAGCCATTGGAGTGACCAATCAGAGAGAGACCACGTTGGTTTGGGACAAAGAGACAGGCGAGCCACTCTACAATGCTATCGGTGAGATATGAATATGTGCCTGTGTTCACATCTCTTTCCTCATGACCTATAAAGCCATCATCTAAGGCCTGGAAGGATTTTAAAGACCCAGGTTGTGTTGGTTGTGTGCAGTGTGGCTGGACCTGCGGACCCAGTCGACCGTGGAGCGTCTGATCAACAAGACACCTGGGAGAAACAAGAACCATTTGAAGGTGAGACGCCGGGGAACACCGACTGCAGACAGTCATGTTTTATCTGGCCTAGTTTACCCGGATGTCAAAGGCAAATGTCCAAGAAACAATCCAACTATTCCAACTATCTGAAGTACAACAAAAGAATAAGCTCAGTTCTACCTCTCTGAGGTATGTGTTATAATTGTCCCCCCTCTCTGCTCAGCACAAGACTGGTCTCCCAATCAGTACGTACTTCAGTGCTGTGAAGCTTCGCTGGCTGATGGATAATGTGGACGAGGTCGCGGAGGCAGTCCTGACACACAGAGCCATGTTCGGCACCGTCGACTCCTGGCTCATCTGGGTAGGAGGGACACACCTCTTTAGATGGGGTTTATGATGTCTGTGTGTGAGTGGTAAGGATAGGAAAGGCCCACCATGGCCATCTGCCTACTCCAAGACAAGTTGTCCTCTGTGTTTCTGATTAGATCTTACATGTGTCCAGTATTGCCTGTGTCCCACCCCCCCACAGTGTCTGACGGGTGTCTGTGTTTGCCCCCCAGTGTCTGACGGGTGTCTGTGTTTGCCCCCCACACAGTGTCTGACAGGTGTCTGTGTTTGCCCCCCACACAGTGTCTGACAGGTGTCTGTGTTTGCCCCCACAGTGTCTGACAGGTGTCTGTGTTTGCCCCCCACAGTGTCTGACAGGTGTCTGTGTTTGCCCCCACAGTGTCTGACAGGTGTCTGTGTTTGCCCCCCCAGTGTCTGACAGGTGTCTGTGTTTGCCCCCACCCCCCGAGTGTCTGACAGGTGTCTGTTTGCCCCCCCACCCCCCAGTGTCTGACAGGTGTCTGTGTTTGCTGCCCCCTCCCCCCCCCCACAGTGTCTGACTGGTGTCTGTTTTTGTTTGCCCCCCACCCCACAGTGTCTGACAGGTGTCTGTTTGCCCCCCCACCCCCCAGTGTCTTGTCTGTTTGCCTGTTTTGCTCCCCCCTGACAGGTGTCTGACTGGTGTCTGTTTTGCCCCCCCCCACAGTGTCCTGGTGTCTGTGTTTGCCCCCCCCACAGTGTCTGACAGGTGTCTGTTTTTGCCCCCCCCCAGTGTCTGACAGGTGTCTGTTTTTGCCCCCCCCACAGTGTCTGACAGGTGTCTGTGTTTGCCCCCTGTTGACAGGTGTCTGTGTTTGCCCCCCACAGTGTCTGACAGGTGGTGTTTGACTGTCTGTGTTTGCCCCCAAAGTGTCTGACAGGTGTCTGTGTTTGCTCCCCTGACAGGTGTGTGTTTGACCTGTGTTTGCCCCCACAGTGTCTGACAGGTGTCTGTGTTTGCCCCCCCCCCCCACAGTGTCTGACAGGTGTCTGTGTTTGCCCCCCCCACAGTGTCTGAGGTGTCTGTGTTTGCTCCCCCCCCACAGTGTCTGACGGTGTCTGTGTTTGCCCCCCCACAGTGTCAGTGTCTGTGTTTGCCCCCCACAGTGTGTGTCTGTGTTTGCCCCCACAGTGTCCCCCCCCAGGTGTCTGTGTTTGCCCCCCACAGTGTCTGACGGTGTCTGTGTTTGCCCCCAACAGTGTCTGACAGGTGTGTGTTTGCTCTGTCTGACGGGTGTCTGTGTTTGCCCCCCACAGTGTCTGTGTCTGTGTTTGCCCCCCCCCAGTGTCTGACAGGTGTCTGTGCTTTCCCCCCACCCCCCAGTGTCCCTGTTTGCTCCCCCCACCCCCCCACAGTGTCTGACAGTGTCTGACAGGTGTGTCTGTGCCCCCCACAGTGTCTGACCTGTTTTTGCCCCCCACAGTGTCTGACAGGTGTCTGTGTTTGCCCCCCACAGTGTCTGACAGGTGTCTGTGTTTGCCCCCCCACAGTGTCTGACAGGTGTGTGTTTGACAGGTGTCTGTGTTTGCCCCCAAAAGTGTCTGACAGGTGTCTGTGTTTGCTCCCCCCCCCCTGTGTTTGCCCCCCACAGTGTCTGACGGGTGTCTGTGTTTGCCCCCCCACAGTGTCTGACAGGTGTCTGTGTTTGCCCCCCCACAGTGTCAGTGTCTGACAGTGTGTCTGTGTTTGCTCCCCCAACAGTGTCTGACTGTGTGTCTGACCCCCCAGGGTGTCTGTGTTTGCCCCCACAGTGTCTGACAGGTGTCTGTGTTTGCCCCCCTGACACAGTGTCTGTGTTTGCCCCCCCCCCACAGTGTCTGACAGGTGTCTGTGTTTGTGTCTGACAGGTGTCTGTGTTTGCCCCCCCACAGTGTCTGACAGGTGTCTGTGTTTGCCCCCACAGTGTCTGACAGGTGTCTGTGTTTGCCCCCCACAGTGTCTGACAGGTGTCTGTGTTTGCCCCCACAGTGTCTGACAGGTGTCTGACAGGTGTCTGTGTTTTGCCCCCACAGTGTCCCCCCCCACAGTGTCTGACAGGTGTCTGTGTTTGCCCCCACAGTGTCTGACAGGTGTCTGTGTTTGCCCCCCACAGTGTCTGACAGGTGTCTGTGTTTGCCCCCACAGTGTCTGACAGGTGTCTGTGTTTGCCCCCACAGTGTCTGACAGGTGTCTGTCTGACAGGTGTCTGTTTTGCCCCCCACAGTGTCTGACAGGTGTCTGTGTTTGCCCCCACAGTGTCTGACAGGTGTCTGTGTTTTCCCCCCCAGTGTCTGACCTGTGTTTGCCCCCACAGTGACAGGTGTCTGACAGGTGTCTGTGTTTGCCCCCACAGTGTCTGACAGGTGTCTGTGTTTGCCCCCACAGTGTCTGACAGGTGTCTGTGTTCGCCCCCCCCCACAGTGTCTGACAGGTGTCTGTGTTTGACCTGTGTTTGCCCCCACAGTGTCTGACAGGTGTCTGTGTCTGTGTTTGACCCCCACAGTGTCTGACAGGTGTCTGTGTTTGACCCCCACAGTGTCTGACAGGTGTCTGTGTTTGACCCCCACACAGTGACAGGTGTCTGTGTTTGACCCCCCCACAGTGTCTGACAGGTGTCTGTGTTTGCCCCCACACAGTGTCTGACAGGTGTCTGTGTTTGACCCCCACACAGTGTCTGACAGGTGTCTGTGTTTGACCCCACACAGTGTCTGACAGGTGTCTGTGTTTGACCCCCACACAGTGTCTGACAGGTGTCTGTGTTTGACCCCCACACAGTGTCTGACAGGTGTCTGTGTTTGCCCCCACAGTGTCTGACAGGTGTCTGTGTTTTCCCCCAGTGTCTGACAGGTGTCTGTGTTTCCCCCCAGTGTCTGACAGGTGTCTGTGTTTGCCCCCAGTGTCTGACAGGTGTCTGTGTTTGCCCCCACAGTGTCTGACAGGTGTCTGTGTTTGCCCCCACAGTGTCTGACAGGTGTCTGTGTTGACAGCCCCCACAGTGTCTGACAGGTGTCTGTGTTCGCCCCCCACAGTGTCTGACAGGTGTCTGTGTTTGCCCCCCACAGTGTCTGACAGGTGTCTGTGTTTGCCCCCCACAGTGTCTGACAGGTGTCTGTGTTTGCCCCCCACACAGTGTCTGACAGGTGTCTGTGTTTGACCCCCACAGTGTCTGACAGGTGTCTGTGTTTGACCCCCACACAGTGTCTGACAGGTGTCTGTGTTTGACCCCCACACAGTTTCTGACAGGTGTCTGTGTTTGACCCCCACACAGTGTCTGACAGGTGTCTGTGTTTGACCCCCACACAGTGTCTGACAGGTGTCTGTGTTTGACCCCCACACAGTGTCTGACAGGTGTCTGTGTTTGACCCCCACACAGTGTCTGACAGGTGTCTGTGTTTGACCCCACACAGTGTCTGACAGGTGTCTGTGTTTGACCCCCACACAGTGTCTGACAGGTGTCTGTGTTTGCCCCCCCACAGTGTCTGACAGGGGGGAAGAGTGGGGGAGTCCACTGCACAGACGTGACCAACGCCAGCAGGACCATGCTGTTTAACATCCACACCCTGGACTGGGACCCAGAGCTTTGCAAGTAGGTGAACGTCCAGTACATGGTGTACTCCCTCATACATGTCCATTCAGTGAGACAAACCATATCTTCTGTGTATTTACACCTGTTTTTGACACGTTCTTTCAGGTATTTTGATATTCCAATGGAGATTCTCCCAAAAGTGAGGAGTTCCTCAGAAATCTACGGCTTAATGGTAAGTCCCCATTGTCTTTGTGTGAATGTCTGAGGGTTGGGAGAAGGGGAATTATGAAGTGTTGCTCTGTCTATTCAACATGCTTATGATTATTATGTAACAACCGGTGGTTGGCTGTACTTCTATCCAATCATAAGCATTTATGAATCACATTCGTAGGGCATTTAGTCTGTTTTTCATAGTCTGTACTTGCTTGAGGTGTTTGAGGTGTTGTCACAAGCATTCTTTTGTGTGTGTCCCTGTTGTCTATAGAAAATATGTTCTAGCCTGGTGAGTATTGGGGTCCACATCGATGTCCTCATCACTGTTAATGCTCTGTCAGAATGTGATCCCCAGTCATCTTGCCTCTGTGTCAGTGACTGAACCATCCAAAGGTGCATTTCCAAGCCATTGAGAAGACAACGGTCAGATGTGTTGAGCAAGACTTTTGAAGGCTTTGAGACAAATATATTTATTTTTAGGGAGTTACGCCTCACCCTAAATGTACTTATATTGATTCCCCCCCCTTTATTGTATAGGATATAAAGCATTTTAAAAGTTTGGGTGAAACAGATTTTCATGGTACACACAATATATATATATATTACACACAAGAGTATGTGGACACCCCTTCAAATTAGTAGATTTGGCTATTTCAGCCACACCCGTTGCTGACAGGTGTATTCAATTTAGCACACAGCTATGCAATCTCCATAGACAAACATTGGCAGTATGGCACTGTCATAGGATGCCACCTTTCCAACAAGTCAGTTCGTCAAGTTTCTGCCCTGGTCAACTGTAAGTGCTGTTATTGTGAAGAGGAACTGTCTCGGGGCAATAATGGCTTGGCCGCGAAATGGTAGACCACACAAGCTCACAGAACGGGATCCTCGAGTGCTGAAGCGCGTAAAAAAAAATGTCTGTCCTCAGTTGCAACACTCACTACTGAGTTCCTAACTGCCTCTGGAAGCAACGTCAGCACAATAACTGTTTGTTGGGAGCTTCATGAAATGGGTTTTCATGGCCGAGCAGCCACACACAAGCTTAAGATCACCATGCACAATACCAAGCGTCTGCTGGAGTGGTGTAAAGCTCGCCACCATTGGACTCGGGAGCAGTGGAAACGTGTGAATCACGCTTCACCATCTGGCAGTCTGAACAATGAATCTGGGTTTGGTAGATGCCAGAAGAACGCTACCTACCCCAATAGGCAGGGTAGCTTAGTGGTTAGAGCGGGGTAGCTTAGTGGTTAGAGCGTTGCACTAGTAACCGGAAGGTTGCAAGTTCAAAACCCCTGAGCTGACAAGGTACAAATCTGTCGTTCTGCCCCTGAACAGGCAGTTAACCCACTGTTCCTAGGCCGTCATTAAAAATAAGAATTTGTTCTTAACTGACTTACCTTGTTAAATAAAGGTAAAAATAAATAAATAGTGCACACTGTAAAGTTTGGTGGAGGAGGAATAATGTTCTGGGGCTGTTTTTCATGGTTCGGGCTAGACCCCCTAGTTCCAGTGAAGGGAAATCTAAACGCTACAGCATACAATGATATTCTAGACTATTCTGTACTTCCAACTTAGTGGCAACGGTTTGGTGAAGGCCCTTTCAATGCCCCCGTGCACAAAGCGAGGTCCATACAGAAATGGTTTGTCGAGATCGGTGTTAGAGAACATGACTGGCCTGCACAGAGCCCTGACTTTAACCCCATCAAACACCTTTGGGATGAATTGGACCGCCGACTGCGAGCCAGGCCTAATCGCCCAACATCAGAGTCAGACCTCACTAATGCTCTTGTGGCTGAATGGAAGCAAGTCCCCGAAGCCCAGAAGAGTGGAGGCTGTTATAGCAGCAAAGCGGGGGGGGGGACCAACTCCATATCAATACCCATGGTTTTGGAATGAGATGTTCGATGAGCAGGTGTCCACATGCTTTTGTAGTGTATTTGTAGAATACATCTTGAGTAGTCAGGTCCGACTGAAACAGACACAGACATTCACCAAACCGTTCTGGATCAGATTGGAAATGTACTGGATGGGTGTGTGCTTCCTGCTCCTGTCGTGGCATGTCGCTCTGCTACTGTGGATGATGCCGCCCTACACCTTACTGCAATGCTCCACACCTTGCCCAGGTGTTCAGTGGGCTGCTGTCCACTTCCTGTCTGGCTGCTCCTCATCCTGTTGACATGTTTCTACAAGCTGTTCTGTAAATCTCTTCACTCTTCCACTCAGTCCCATTTCGGTCATCTCCGTTCCATTTCGATCCCTAGCCCCTTTTGGTGATTGAGGGTTATAGTGAGTTCAATGGGAGTGAAGATATTTGACTTGTGTGCCTTAAACCATTTGTCTCCAAGACAACATGTCTCCTTCATGCTCTTTGATTGGCTGCATCGAGAACTTCTGTTGGCTATAGCACCGTACTGTAGAGTAAAACACTTCTACAGTCTGTCTGTACACAAGCAACACTTCTACAGTCTGTCTGTACACAAGCAACACTTCTACAGTCTGTCTGTACACAAGCAACACTTCTACAGTCTGTCTGTACACAAGCAACACTTCTACAGTCTCTGTACACAAGCAACACTTCTACAGTCTGTCTGTACACAAGCAACACTTCTACAGTCTGTCTGTACACAAGCAACACTTCTACAGCAGCTTGAAACATCAAACTGACATGGCGTTTCATACAGGGAAGAGTCTTTCTTTGCTGGTTCTTGTGGTAACAGAGTTGGCCAGAATTTTACACTGTGAAGCTGGTTAATTTGTCTAACACGTTTTTGTTTCTTTGACAGAAATCGGGCTCTCTTAGTGGCATACCCATCTCCGGGGTAGGTTTTGAAATGTCCTGTCTTACTCTGTTCAAGGTCTCTTATAACATTTCCTGATGTTATGAGGAGTAATTGGCACCAATCTGAACGGTCTTTGTTTACAGTGTCTTGGGGACCAATCGGCTGCTCTTGTTGGACAGATGTGCTTTCAGGAAGGGCAGGCCAAAAACACGTAAGACTTCTCTCCATAAGGTTTTCATAGCTGGTGATAGAACCATATATTTGGGATGTACTGTAAGATAGTTTTGAGATATTTTTCTGTGACAAACGTCAGTGACCAGGTATGATTATCTTTCAGATATGGAACTGGCTGCTTTCTACTCAGAAACACTGGAACCAAGGTGATTTTCTTCCAAATCATCTTTAAAAAAAACTAAAAACGAATTTAAGATGTGGAACATTCATTTGTGACATCATTCAGCCTAGACAGGCATTTGCCTGTATCTTGAAAGATCTGTTTAACTGTTATCTTTTGCAGCCTGTCATGTCGGACCATGGCCTACTAACCACGGTGGCCTACAAACTAGGTCGAGACAAACCTGCCTGCTACGCGCTAGAGGTAGGCATGGATCATAGATTAAACTTGTACTGCACTATTATGCATTCATATCTGACCTGATCGGTCTGTTGTCAGTTCTATTTTCTGATTGGTCCTTAATTCCCCTACTGGTCTATGATTGGTCATTGCCAGGGCTCAGTGGCCATAGCGGGGGCTGTGGTTCGCTGGCTGAAGGACAACCTGGGGATCATTCAGACTTCCACAGAGCTGGGTAAGGGGAAGTCCTTCACAACACTAGTAGAGGGGTGTGTTCCAGAACACATCATGAGATAACTCTCTCTCGTCTCCATACCTCCCGTCTCCATACCTCCCGTCTCCATACCTCCCGTCTCCATACCTCCCGTCTCCATACCTCTCCTCCTTGTTTCCTTCATCCTCAGAGAAACTGGCGGCTTCAGTGGGCACGTCGTACGGTTGTTACTTTGTCCCGGCGTTCTCTGGTCTGTACGCTCCCTACTGGGAGCCCAGTGCACGAGGGTGAGTACTAGTCTTTAAATGAGCCCATTCTCTTTCCCTTACATTTGGTAAAGAAGGAACGTTAAATCAAGAAGTGTAAAATATCTCGCTCTCATACACAGGATAATCTGTGGTCTGACTCAGTTCACTAACAAGAGTCACCTGGCCTTCGCTGCATTGGAAGCTGTCTGTTTCCAGACTCGAGAGATCCTGGATGCGATGAACCAGGACAGTGGCATCCCTCTGACCCAGCTCCAGGTGGACGGGGGCATGACCTCCAACAGACTACTGATGCAGCTGCAAGCTGATATACTCTGCATCCCCGTTGGTAAGAGACTCTCTGTTTCTTTGTCTCTATAAGTCTGTCTTTCGCTCGCTCTCTCTCTTTCACACAAACTATGTTTATGTTAATATCCACAATGATGAGGAAGAATGTGTTTGTAGTGAAGCCCTCCATGCCTGAGACCACTGCCCTCGGGGCGGCCATGGCTGCGGGGGCAGCAGAGGGGGTCAGTGTCTGGAGCCTGCGTCCTGAGGACCTCAGTGAGGTCACCTCTGAGAAGTTTGAGCCACAAATCAACCCTGAAGGTAAGGGACAAGTAAAGCACTGTTCCCTTATTTCAATACTAGCAGTTCCTATTTGTTTGAACACAGACCTACAGTAACAGTCAAACGTTTGTACACACCTACTCATTTAAGGGTCTTTATTTATTTGTACTATTTTCTACATTTTAAAATAATAGTGAATTCAAACTATGAAATAACACATGGAATCATGTAGTAACCAAAAAAGTGTTAAACAAATCAAAATATATTTTATATTTTTCAAAGTAGCCACCCTTTGCCTTGATGACAGCTTTGCACACTCTTGGCTTTTTTATCAACCAGCTTCACCTGGAATGCTTTTCCAACTTGAAGGAGATCCCGCATATGCTGAGCACTTGTTGGCTGCTTTTCCTTCACTCTGCAGTCCAACTCATCACTCGTCCAAACCATCTCGATTAGGTTGAGGTCGGGTGATTGTGGAGGCCAAGTCATCTAATGCAGCACTTGTCACTCTCCTTCTAGCCCTTACACAGCCTGGAGGTGTGTTGGGTCATTGTCCTGTTGAAAAACAAATGATAGTCCCACTAAGCGCAAACCAGATGGGATGGCGTATCGCTGCAGAATGCTGTGGTAACCATGCTGGTTGTGTGCCTTGAATTCTAAATAAATCACTGTGTCAGCAGCAAAGCACCATCACACCTCCTCCTCCATGCTTCACGGTGGGAACCACACGTGGAGATCATCCGTTCACCTATTTTGCGTCTCACAAAGACACGGCAGTTTGAACCAAAAATCTCACATTTAGACTCATCAGACCAAAGCACAGATTTCCACCAGTCTAATGTCCATTGCTTGTGTTTCTTGGCCCAAGCAAGTCTCTTCTTCTTAGTGGTGTCCTTTAGTAGTGGTTTCTTCACAGCAATTTGATCATGAAGGCCTGATTCACGCAGTCTCCTCTGAACTGTTGATGTTGAGATGTCTGTTACTTGAACTCTGTGAAGCATTTATTTGGGCTGCAATCAGAGGTGCAGTTAACTCTAATGAATTTATCCTCTGCAGCAGAGGTAACTCTGGGTCTTTCTTTCCTGTGGCGGTCCTCATGAGAGCCAATTTCATCATAGCGCTTGATGGGCTTTTGTGACTGCACTTGAAGAAACTTTCAAAGTTCTTTAAATGTTCCAGATTGACTGACCTTCATGCCATAAAGTAATGATTTAAATAATAATATTTGACTAGGCAAGTCAGTTAAGAACAAATTCTTATTTATAATGACTGCCTGCTCGGCCAAACCCGGACGATGCTGGGCCAATTGTGCACCACCCTATGGTACTCCCAATCACGGCCGGTTGTGATAGAGCCTGGAATCGAACCAGGGTCTGTAGTGAAGCCTCAAGCACTGAGATGCAGTGCCTTAGACCACTGAGCCACTTGGGAGCCCTGTGATGGACTGTTTCTCATATTTGAGCTGTTCTTGCCATAATATGGACTTGATCTTTTACCAAATAGGGCTATCTTCTGTATACCACATCTACCTTGTCACAACACAACTGATTTGCTCAAACGCATTGAGGAAAACAATCCACAAATGTACTTTTAACAAGGCACACCTGTTAATTGAAATGCATTCCAGGTGACTACCTCATGAAGCTGGTTGAGAGAATGCAAAGTGTGCAAAGCTGTCATCAAGGCAAAGGGTGGCTTTTTGCAAGAATCTCAAATATAAAATATATTTTGATTTGTTTAACACTTTTTTGTTTTGGTAACTACATGATTCCATATGTGTTATTTCATAGTTTTGATGTCTTCACTATTCTACACTTTAGAAAATAGTTAAACCCTGGAATGAGTAGGTGTCCAAGGTTTTGACTGGTACTGTAGGTCAAAAGTCTCCATTTTGGAGGTAAGGGTCACCACTGTTACCTTAATGCTAGCAGTTCCTTTTGTGTGAACACAGACATGGGTCAAAGTATCTGTCTGTCTCTCTGTCTCTCTATGAACCCTGGAGGTCAGGGAGCCTATGGTAAGACAATATACATGAACCCAGCAAACTGCAAAATGTTTGCTGTTGTGCCCATGTGAATAAATGGGATGATGTATTTATTTCTGTCTCCCCCTCTCTCGTGTTCTCCCCCTCTCTCGTGTCTCCCCCTCTCTCGTGGTCTCCCCCTCTGTGCTCTGTAGAGAGTGAGTTTCGATATGCTCGCTGGAAGAAGGCCGTACAGAGAGCCATGAACTGGGAAACCACTGAACCCATCTCTAATGGAAATGGTAGGGACTGTTCTCCACTTCAATACTGACGGGTTTAATGTAGGCTGCTCCATAATAGCACCGTGTATAACAACCAGGGACAGTAAGACTGAACAGTGGCGCCCCTAATGAATACAGTGACAGACTGGGTGGCTGTTCCAATTCCTAAAAACACAGTCAACTTCTAAACTGAAAAAGTCCAAGAAATTGTCATCTAGAGTGGCGATGTTATTGTTGAGCTGTAGCCTGGTCCCAGGCCTGTTTGTGCTGTCTTGCCAACTCTTATGGTCATCATCACGCCAATAACCGTAGGAGTTGGCAAGACAGTAGAAATAAAGGGATCTTGGAACAGGCTGGTTAAGCTGTACCCAGAGGTGGTAATTCTGTGTCCTGCTGTTTCTCTCTCTCTCTCTCTCTGTCTGGCTTGAATTGGACCTGGGTTTGGGCATCGTCCAGGTGAAACTAGTATCTTCAGTAGTGTCCCACTGGGCTTTTACATTCTGGGTAGCATGTTCATGTTAATTGGAGCAAAATACATCACAGGTCAGTGTCTGCTTTAGTGTGGATGTGCTAACAGTGCATGAGAGAGGAAGTGTGTGTGAAACATGTACATGTACTTTGTATGAACAAAGATAAATGAATCTGACTGAACAGTGTGTGTGTGTACTCTATCATACAGACTAGCTTTTAGTTGATCTGAGGGATAAAGTGGTGTTTTCAAGTGTGTTTGTGGTTAATCTGTATCCTTTGCTCTAACTCTTGTCTTAACAAAGTTAGACTGACTAGCTAGTTCTCCCAACCTGCTGCTACTGCAACAATCACATGCTTTACCTGATCGTTTCTCCTGCAGTAACACCATAGCACCTGCTAGCTCTTCCTTCCAAGACTTAGCGATACTACCAGCTTGCATCAATTGCATGACATTACCCTGTAGTTTCAATCCCTGGCATTTATAGCAAAACATCCCCTCCTATGTGGCCTGGTGGTATTAAACTCTTTCTCTGTTTTGTTTTTACCCAGGCCACAAGTAGACTGTGGCCCGTGATGCATTGCAGTGGATCAGAAGGGGCGGGTCCAGGATGCGGGTCCAGCACCAATCCAACCGTTACCTGGGAACTGAACTGTTGGCCTGGAGCCCAGTAGCTGATGGGAACTGTAGTGTGGAATGGACCCAGTAATGAATAAATCTGGTGTTTAGGAATGATGTTGCTCTACATCCTAATGGACATTGCTCTTCTTGTGTGACTGTGGGGTGGTGAATATGGGATGGGTTGTGTATGCAATATCTATCCATGTCATTTTTGGTTCCTTGTTTTTTTGGGTCAACGATCAGTTTGTCGAAGGATATTCACTAATGTAGTGCTATTCACGGAACACAACTCTTCCTCATCTAATCCAAACACACAATCTGTCAATTGTAACATTGCCCTGCTGTCACTGTCACACATTCCTCACTTCACTGTTGTGCTTGAACGAGTTCTCCCAACGTTATCTTGGGTTCTGAACGAGTTCTCCCAACGTTATCTTGGGTTCTGAACGAGTTCTCCCAACGTTATCTTGGGTTCTGAACGAGTTCTCCCAACGTTATCTTGGGTTCTGAATGAGTTCTCCCAACGTTATCTTGGGAAGGTTGGTAAGGGCCTCACAATGAACTGCAATGTGGGTTTCTGGAGCACGTTCGATTTTGTTCTGTGTTTGTGTTGTATTTTTTTATTTTTTTTTATTTCACCTCTATTTAACCAGGTAGGCTAGTTGAGAACAAGTTCTCATTTGCAACTGCGACCTGGCCAAGATAAAGCATAGCAGTGTGAACAGACAACACAGAGTTACACATGGATATTAACAAGTCAATAACACAGTAGAAATAAAATGGGCAGTCTATATAATGTGTGCAAAAGGCATGAGGAGGTAGGCGAATAATACAATTTTGCAGATTAACACTGGGGTGATAAAAGATCAGATGGTCATCTAGAGATATTGGTGTGCAAACACACAAAAGTAAATAAATAAATAAATAAAATTAAAAAAAACAGTTGCCCTGACTGTCAGCTGCAGCATTCTGCTCGGATAGCTGATGTTTGAAGTTGTGAGGGAGATAAAAGTCTCCAACTGAGCGATTTTTTTGCAGTTCATTCCAGTCACAGGCAGTTATCTGGAACGAAAGGCGGCCAAATGAGGTTTGGCTGAGGGATGATCAGTTCACCTGCTGGAGCGTGTGTCTGGGTGTTGCCATCGGAAGTGAACTGAGATAAGGCGGAGCTTTACCTAGCATGGACTTGTAGATGACTGCAATGTGGGTTTCTGGCGACGAATATGTATGTAGATGGTATGTAAATGTATGTAAATGGTCTGAGAGATGAACCTTTTCTAACCCTGTTTGGTTGATCCCACTGCCTGGAGAGCAGAACTTACATCTGGCCCTAAGAAATGGTAATGCAGGGTTATTGTAAAGGACTAGTCTTTGTGGTTACTTTCAAGTTGCCATGTTTATAGACAGACTGGTTAAGGATATAGTTGCCCATATGCACTGATTTGGGGGTGGTTAGTGTTCCCCTCTTATGGAGGACTGGGGTAAGCTGATTCTAGATCTGGGGCAACTTCACTTCTAAGTGAGAGTTTGTCCCATGTGTTACACTGTTCTCTATGTAGAGTATAACCTTTGACTGGGACGCAGCCTGAGTAAGGGACCCATTGTATGTGATTTAATGTACCAAAAATAAATGTCTATGGCAACTGAATACTACTGTAAATTTGGCCAATGAATGCATTGTCCAGAGTAAGCATTTTAAACACAGTAAGTAAAATAGATATGAAAGGTTTCAGGTTGGAATACACTACTCTAAAGGCTGGATTCAATCCATATCTTGGAAGATTTGCATTACAGCTGGTTGAGATTTAAAGGTGATGTTTGGAGACTGTTCACGGTGACTCAATCGCTAATTGCCTTGACATGACCTTCCACGATACGGATTGAATCCAGCAAGGCAACACAATTCTTGCTTCTGCCTAGTCTGACTACTGATTTGAGTCTTCATATTAAAAGGAAGTCAAATGGAGACCAGTAGTGTTTGTCACCTGGTATGATTATGCATCTAGCTGACCCTGTACATGTATATTTCTCATGTGTTTATGAGATGAACAACCTGTACAGACCTGCATATCAGGGTGAGGAAAATGACTCCACTTCTAATACAGCTGATGATTTTTAAATAACATTTGAATGAAAAGGAAATAAAATTGTTTATTTTAGTATCACTTGTAATTCTATATGATGACAAATATAGAACTGATACTTGTATCCAAAATAATATTGCGGTCCTTAACTGTATACATTTTCCTCATCACTATTTAAATCACAGGAGCTGGTGGTGATCCAGGTAACTTAACACAACTATTCATCAGTCATTTTTCAAACGGTTTACATTTACTTTATTGTAAATAAACAGATTTTCACAGGTTAATCCTTTGTGGTCTGCCAGTCCTTCTCCTTTGACCTATTGGTGGCCATCTTGATTTCCCAGAAGGCACTGGGAGAGGCCCTGTGTGATGAGGTCAGTGTCTCTTGGCTACATTCCGATGTTCATCCTAGCATACTACAGTACTTAAAATGCTTGCCCAATACATTGCTTCATTGGAATGTAGCAGTGGTATGCTAGTGTGGATATTGGAACAGAACCTTATTGAAGCTGCATCACTGTACTCTTGAGTGGCTTCCTCTCCTTGTCTCCTTTCCTTTATCAGTGGGTCTGCTTCATACCAGTCAATGGTTATTCAGGTCAGAGTGGATGAAGGGAAGTCCACCACTCAAGAGGTTGTGGCTGCATCCTACTACATGAGCATGTCTGTCTCCTCCAGAGAGGCCTCGCTCATCACCTCAGAGTCCTCGTCCTCGCTCTCGTCCTTGTCACAGAGAGCGTCCCCCGCTGTCCTCTTCACACCCTTCTGCTTGGACAGGGCGACTGCGTAGCGGATGGTGTACATGTTCCAGTCACAACTGCACAGGACACAGAGACAAATGAACACGACCACATTCCACACTGTTACAGGACACAGAGACAAATGAACACGACCACATTCCACACTGTTACAGGACACAGAGACAAACACGACCACATTCCACACTGTTACAGGACACGGAGACAAATGAACACGACCACATTCCACACTGTTACAGGACACAGAGACAAATGACCACATTCCACACTGTTACAGGACACAGAGAGAGATGAACACGACCACATTCCACACTGTTACAGGACACAGAGACAAATGAACACGACCACATTCCACACTGTTTCAGGACACAGAGAGAGATGAACACGACCACATTCCACACTGTTACAGGACACAGAGACAAATGAACACGACCACATTCCACACTGTTACAGGACACAGAGACAAATGAACACGACCACATTCCACACTGTTACAGGACACAGAGATGAACACGACACATTCCACACTGTTACAGGACACAGAGACAAACACGACCACATTCCACACTGTTACAGGACAGAGACAAATGAACACGACCACATTCCACACTGTTACAGGACACAGAGACAAACACGACCACATTCCACACTGTTACAGGACAGAGACAAATGAACACGACCACATTCCACACTGTTACAGGACACAGAAACAAATGAACACGACCACATTCCACACTGTTACAGGACACAGAGACAAATGAACACGACCACATTCCACACTGTTACAGGACACAGAGACAAATGAACACGACCACATTCCACACTGTTACAGGACACAGAGACAAATGAACACGACCACATTCCACACTGTTACAGGACACAGAGACAAATGAACACGACCACATTCCACACTGTTACAGGACACAGAGACAAATGAACACGACCACATTCCACACTGTTACAGGACACAGAGACAAATGAACACGACCACATTCCACACTGTTACAGGACACAGAGACAAATGAACACGACCACATTCCACACTGTTACAGGACACAGAGACAAACACGACCACATTCCACACTGTTACAGGACACGGAGACAAATGAACACGACCACATTCCACACTGTTACAGGACACAGAGACAAATGACCACATTCCACACTGTTACAGGACACAGAGAGAGATGAACACGACCACATTCCACACTGTTACAGGACACAGAGACAAATGAACACGACCACATTCCACACTGTTTCAGGACACAGAGAGAGATGAACACGACCACATTCCACACTGTTACAGGACACAGAGACAAATGAACACGACCACATTCCACACTGTTACAGGACACAGAGACAAATGAACACGACCACATTCCACACTGTTACAGGACACAGAGATGAACACGACCACATTCCACACTGTTACAGGACACAGAGACAAACACGACCACATTCCACACTGTTACAGGACAGAGACAAATGAACACGACCACATTCCACACTGTTACAGGACACAGAGACAAACACGACCACATTCCACACTGTTACAGGACAGAGACAAATGAACACGACCACATTCCACACTGTTACAGGACACAGAAACAAATGAACACGACCACATTCCACACTGTTACAGGACACAGAGACAAATGAACACGACCACATTCCACACTGTTACAGGACACAGAGACAAATGAACACGACCACATTCCACACTGTTACAGGACACAGAGACAAATGAACACGACCACATTCCACACTGTTACAGGACACAGAGACAAATGAACACGACCACATTCCACACTGTTACAGGACACAGAGACAAATGAACACGACCACATTCCACACTGTTACAGGACAGAGACAAATGAACACGACCACATTCCACACTGTTACAGGACACAGACAAATGAACACGACCACATTCCACACTGTTACAGGACACAGAGACAAACACGACCACATTCCACACTGTTACAGGACAGAGACAAATGAACACGACCACATTCCACACTGTTACAGGACACGGAGACAAATGAACACGACCACATTCCACACTGTTACAGGACACAGACAAATGAACACGACCACATTCCACACTGTTACAGGACACAGAGACAAACACGACCACATTCCACACTGTTACAGGACAGAGACAAATGAACACGACCACATTCCACACTGTTACAGGACACGGAGACAAATGAACACGACCACATTCCACACTGTTACAGGACACAGAGAGAGATGAACACGACCACATTAAACACTGTTACAGGACACAGAGACAAATGAACACGACCACATTCCACACTGTTACAGGACAGAGAGACAAACACAACCACATTCCACACTGTTACAGGACACGGAGACAAATGAACACGACCACATTCCACACTGTTACAGGACACGGAGACAAATGAACACGACCACATTCCACACTGTTACAGGACAGAGACAAATGAACACGACCACATTCCACACTGTTACAGGACACAGACAAATGAACACGACCACATTCCACACTGTTACAGGACACAGAGACAAATGAACACGACCACATTCCACACTGTTACAGGACACAGACAAATGAACACGACCACATTCCACACTGCTACAGAGACACAGAGACAAATGAACACGACCACATTCCACACTGTTACAGGACACAGAGACAAATGAACACGACCACATTCCACACTGTTACAGGACACGGAGACAAATGAACACGACCACATTCCACACTGTTACAGAGACACAGAGACAAATGAACACGACCACATTCCACACTGTTACAGGACACAGAGACAAATGAACACGACCACATTCCACACTGTTACAGGACACAGAGACAAATGAACACGACCACATTCCACACTGTTACAGGACACAGAGACAAATGAACACGACCACATTCCACACTGTTACAGGACACGGAGACAAATGAACACGACCACATTCCACACTGTTACAGGACAGAGACAAATGAACACGACCACATTCCACACTGTTACAGGACACAGACAAATGAACACGACCACATTCCACACTGTTACAGGACACAGAGACAAACACGACCACATTCCACACTGTTACAGGACACAGAGACAAATGAACACGACCACATTCCACACTGTTACAGGACACGGAGACAAATGAACACGACCACATTCCACACTGTTACAGGACAGAGACAAATGAACACGACCACATTCCACACTGTTACAGGACACAGAGAGAGATGAACACGACCACATTCCACACTGTTACAGGACACAGAGACAAATGAACACGACCACATTCCACACTGTTACAGGACACGGAGACAAATGAACACGACCACATTCCACACTGTTACAGGACACAGAGAGAGATGAACACGACCACATTCCACACTGTTACAGGACACAGAGACAAATGAACACGACCACATTCCACACTGTTACAGGACACGGAGACAAATGAACACGACCACATTCCACACTGTTACAGGACAGAGACAAATGAACACGACCACATTCCACACTGTTACAGGACACAGACAAATGAACACGACCACATTCCACACTGTTACAGGACAGAGACAAATGAACACGACCACATTCCACACTGTTACAGGACACAGACAAATGAACACGACCACATTCCACACTGTTACAGGACAGAGACAAATGAACACGACCACATTCCACACTGTTACAGGACACAGACAAATGAACACGACCACATTCCACACTGCTACAGAGACACAGAGACAAATTAACACGACCACATTCCACACTGTTACAGGACACAGAGACAAACACGACCACATTCCACACTGTTACAGGACACAGAGACAAATGAACACGACCACATTCCACACTGTTACAGGACACGGAGACAAATGAACACGACCACATTCCACACTGTTACAGAGACACAGAGACAAATGAACACGACCACATTCCACACTGTTACAGGACACAGAGACAAATGAACACGACCACATTCCACACTGTTACAGGACACGGAGACAAATGAACACGACCACATTCCACACTGTTACAGGACAGAGACAAATGAACACGACCACATTCCACACTGTTACAGGACACAGACAAATGAACACGACCACATTCCACACTGTTACAGAGACACAGAGACAAATGAACACGACCACATTCCACACTGTTACAGGACACAGAGACAAACACGACCACATTCCACACTGTTACAGGACACAGAGACAAATGAACACGACCACATTCCACACTGTTACAGGACACGGAGACAAATGAACACGACCACATTCCACACTGTTACAGGACACGGAGACAAATGAACACGACCACATTCCACACTGTTACAGGACACAGAGACAAATGAACACGACCACATTCCACACTGTTACAGAGACACAGAGACAAATGAACACGACCACATTCCACACTGTTACAGGACACAGAGACAAACACGACCACATTCCACACTGTTACAGGACACAGAGACAAATGAACACGACCACATTCCACACTGTTACAGGACACAGAGACAAATGAACACGACCACATTCCACACTGTTACAGGACACAGAGACAAATGAACACGACCACATTCCACACTGTTACAGGACACAGAGACAAACACGACCACATTCCACACTGTTACAGGACACAGAGACAAATGAACACGACCACATTCCACACTGTTACAGGACACAGAGACAAATGAACACGACCACATTCCACACTGTTTCAGGACACAGAGAGAGATGAACACGACCACATTCCACACTGTTACAGGACACAGAGAGAGATGAACACGACCACATTCCACACTGTTACAGGACACAGAGACAAATGAACACGACCACATTCCACACTGTTACAGGACAGAGAGACAAATGAACACGACCACATTCCACACTGTTACAGGACAGAGAGACAAATGAACACGACCACATTCCACACTGTTACAGGACACAGAGACAAACACGACCACATTCCACACTGTTACAGGACACAGAGACAAATGAACATGACCACATTCCACACTGTTACAGGACACAGAGAGAGATGAACACGACCACATTTCACACTGTTACAGGACACAGAGAGAGATGAACACGACCACATTCCACACTGTTACAGGACAGAGACAAATGAACACGACCACATTCCACACTGTTACAGGACACAGAGACAAACACGACCACATTCCACACTGTTACAGGACAGAGAGAGATGAACACGACCACATTCCACACTGTTACAGGACACAGAGACAAATGAACACGACCACATTTCACACTGTTACAGGACACAGAGACAAACACGACCACATTCCACACTGTTGCAGGACACACACACACAGATCTGTACCGAGACAAAACATAACTTTGTGAGAAAAGAAAAGTTAAAATAAGAGAGATGTGTAATATATTTGGACTTACAGTTTTGAGAGATCCTCAAAGTGTTTTTGAATACTCTTCTGCAGTGACTGAATGGTGGGGAGAACAGCTCCAGACCTGATCACCACAAACCAGTGTTTAGCAGTCTGCCCTCTGCTGTGGCTTCACAATCCTTTAAATGACTCTACAAGATGGCATTTCTCCTCTCAGTAAATGTTCAACTGTTTTTGATGCGGAAGATAAGCCTGTTATTTCTATGGTGTGTTTGTTGCCAGCAGTACCCACCTGGTTTTGAGTTTCTGTCCATGCTGCGTGAGGAGAGACTGGGACCAGCTCAGGTAGAACTGCAGGTGACCACATCGCTCCAGGGCTGATGCTATGAAACCTAACAGTTTCTCTACATAGACGTCAGGCAGGGAGCCACACACCACGGCGACTAAAACACACACACACAGGACATGCTGATGGCGTGTGACTACTACCATGATAATCTACTCGTCTGTGGTTACAAAAAACTAACTCTTACATCCTCCAATACCCAACCTCTCATTTTTACAAACAAGTACAGATCGCAGCACTTTTTACCAGAAATGTAAGTCACATGACACCTTTACGGAAACAGAAATGCCCATGAGCACTCACTCTGGTGGTGTGGCACGGCCTCCAGGACTTCTTGTGTGAGGGCGGTCTCGTTGAGGCGGAACGCCAGCACGATGGCTGCCGCCCACTTGGCCTGGCGCAGCTGTCGGCGGACGCTGGCGGGGGTCACGTCCAGGTCAAGGTCGTAGGGGTCAAATACCAGCGCCCCGTCCAGAGAGTAGGTTAGCAGACCCTCCGTGGAGGTAGCAGCCCAGCTACGACCTGAGAGAAGAGAGAGAGGTGGAGGGGAAAGAGAGAAGAGAGAGAGGTGGAGGGGAAAGAGAAGAAGAGAGAGAGGTGGAGGGGAAAGAGAAGAAGAGAGAGAGGTGGAGGGGAAAGAGAAGAAGAGAGGTGGAGGGGAAAGAGAGAGGTGGAGGGGAAAGAGAGAAGAGAGAGAGGTGGAGGGGAAAGAGAGAAGAGAGAGAGGTGGAGGGGAAAGAGAGAAGAGAGAGAGGTGGAGGGGAAAGAGAAAGAGAGAGAGGTGGAGGGGAAAGAGAGAAGAGAGAGAGGTGGAGGGGAAAGAGAGAAGAGAGAGAGGTGGAGGGGAAAGAGAGAAGAGAGAGAGGTGGAGGGGAAAGAGAGAAGAGAGAGAGGTGGAGGGGAAAGAGAGAGAGGTGGAGGGAAAGAGAGAAGAGAGAGAGGTGGAGGGGAAAGAGAGAAGAGAGAGGTGGAGGGGAAAGAGAGAAGAGAGAGGTGGAGGGGAAAGAGAGAAGAGAGAGGTGGAGGGGAAAGGGAGAAGAGAGAGGTGGAGGGGAAAGAGAAGAGAGGTGGAGGGGAAAGAGAAGAGAGGTGGAGGGGAAAGAGAGAAGAGAGAGGTGGAGGGGAAAGAGAACAGAGGTGGAGGGGATAGAGAAGAGAGGTGGAGGGGAAAGAGAAGCGTTTTGACATTGGATATCCGTGGTACAGAACGATGCACCAGGTGGACTCTTCAGCAGAACCAGCTCAGATGAGACACTTGTAATCCTGATACTAACCAGTAGGAGAGAAGCGGAGAGAGCTCACTCTGATTTCAGGCTTGAAATGGCGAGAGCTCATGTCTCCTTTCCTAACCCCTGGCAGACTGAGCTCTACCCCGTCCCCATCGCCCACCCCCTCATCCACCAGCGCCAGACTCCCAAACTCTGTCATTTTCCTCCGGTCCAAGAACTCCTGAAGGAGATAGAAAACAGACGAGATCAATCTCACGCAACATCTGATTAGAAGACAGCTAGCCGCCATTCTACTAGCACAGTGTACTGTATATATGCTCTGAAGGTGTACTGTGTATATGCTCTGTAGGTGTAACTGCATATAAGCTCTGTAGGTGTACTGTATATATGCTCTGTAGGTGTACTGTATATATGCTCTGTAGGTGTAACTGCATATAAGCTCTGTAGGTGTACTGTATATATGCTCTGTAGGTGTACTGTATATATGCTCTGAAGGTGTACTGTATATATGCTCTGTAGGTGTACTGTATATATGCTCTGTAGGTGTACTGTATATATGCTCTGTAGGTGTAACTGTATATAAGCTCTGTATGTGTACTGTATATATGCTCTGTAGGTGTACTGTATATATGCTCTGTAGGTGTACTGTATATATGCTCTGTAGGTGTAACTGCATATAAGCTCTGTAGGTGTACTGTATATATGCTCTGTAGGTGTACTGTATATATATATGCTCTGTAGGTGTAACTGTATATATGCTCTGTAGGTGTACTGTATATATGCTCTGTAGGTGTACTGTATATATGCTCTGTAGGTGTACTGTATATATGCTCTGTAGGTGTACTGTATATATGCTCTGAAGGTGTACTGTATATATGCTCTGTAGGTGTACTGTATATATGCTCTGTAGGTGTACTGTATATATGCTCTGTAGGTGTAACTGTATATAAGCTCTGTATGTGTACTGTATATATGCTCTGTAGGTGTACTGTATATATGCTCTGTAGGTGTACTGTATATATGCTCTGTAGGTGTAACTGCATATAAGCTCTGTAGGTGTACTGTATATATGCTCTGTAGGTGTACTGTATATATGCTCTGTAGGTGTAACTGCATATAAGCTCTGTAGGTGTACTGTATATATGCTCTGTAGGTGTAACTGCATATAAGCTCTGTAGGTGTACTGTATATATGCTCTGTAGGTGTACTGTATATATGCTCTGTAGGTGTACTGTATATATGCTCTGTAGGTGTACTGTATATATGCTCTGTAGGTGTACTGTATATATGCTCTGTAGGTGTACTGTATATATGCTCTGTAGGTGTACTGTATATATGCTCTGTAGGTTTACTGTATATATGCTCTGTAGGTGTACTGTATATATGCTCTGTAGGTGTACTGTATATATGCTCTGAAGGTGTACTGTATATATGCTCTGTAGGTGTACTGTATATATGCTCTGTAGGTGTACTGTATATATGCTCTGTAGGTGTACTGTATATATGCTCTGTAGGTTTACTGTATATAAGCTCTGTAGGTTTACTGTATATATGCTCTGTAGGTGTACTGTATATATGCTCTGTAGGTGTACTGTATATATGCTCTGAAGGTGTACTGTATATATGCTCTGAAGGTGTACTGTATATATGTGTACTGTATATATGCTCTGTAGGTGTACTGTATATATATTCTCTGTAGGTGTACTGTATATATGCTCTGTAGGTTTACTGTATATAAGCTCTGTAGGTGTACTGTATATATGCTCTGTAGGTGTACTGTATATATGCTCTGTAAGGTGTATATATGCTCTGTAGGTGTACTGTATATATGCTCTGTAGGTGTACTGTATATATGCTCTGTAGGTGTACTGTATATATGCTCTGTAGGTGTACTGTATATATGCTCTGTAGGTGTACTGTATATATGCTCTGTAGGTGTACTGTATATATGCTCTGTAGGTTTACTGTATATAAGCTCTGTAGGTGTACTGTATATATGCTCTGTAGGTGTATGCTCTGTACTGTATATATGCTCTGTAGGTGTACTGTATATATGCTCTGAAGGTGTACTGTATATATGCTCTGTAGGTGTACTATATATGCTCTGTAGGTGTACTGTATATATGCTCTGTAGTTTACTGTATATATGCTCTGTAGGTTTAGGTGTACTGTATATATGCTCTGTAGGTGTACTGTATATATGCTCTGAAGGTGTACTGTATATATGCTCTGTAGGTGTACTGTATATATGCTCTGTAGGTGTACTGTATATATGCTCTGTAGGTGTACTGTATATATGCTCTGTAGGTTTACTGTATATAAGCTCTGTAGGTTTACTGTATATATGCTCTGTAGGTGTACTGTATATATGCTCTGTAGGTGTACTGTATATATGCTCTGTAGGTGTACTGTATATATGCTCTGTAGGTGTACTGTATATATGCTCTGTAGGTACTGGTGTACTGTATATATGCTCTGTAGGTGTACTGTATATATGCTCTGTAGGTGTACTGTATATGCTCTGTATGCTCTGATAGGTGTACTGTAGGTGTATATGCTCTGCTCTGTAGGTTTACTGTATATATGCTCTGTAGGTGTACTGTATATATGCTCTGAAGGTGTACTGTATATATGCTCTGAAGGTGTACTGTATATATGCTCTGTAGGTGTACTGTATATATGCTTTGTAGGTGTACTGTATATATGCTCTGTAGGTGTACTGTATATATGCTCTGTAGGTTTACTGTATATATGCTCTGAAGGTGTACTGTATATATGCTCTGAAGGTGTACTGTATATATGCTCTGTAGGTGTACTGTATATATGCTCTGTAGGTGTACAGGTCAACCTGTGGTCACTATTGTACCTCCATGGCGTCCAGGGACAGGTTGCAGGAGATCTCAAACTTCTTCATGAGGATCTGTTCTCTGATGTTGTAGATGCAGACAAACTTGGACTGGCCTCCAGCCAGGATGGACTCCCCGTCTGCAGAGTAGCACAGCGATGTGAAGGACCTGGAATACACAGTACGGGTGGCCACACTTAATGCCCGAAGGGAAACTATGAGGTAATTGCTAAGACGCTGCCAGGGAAATGAACTGTTGGTCCAATAACCAGAACCCTGTCAGAAACACACAGGTTATTCCACTCACTTGCCCTTGGCGGACTGTTTGGAGGTGATCTTCTCGGTCTCCTTGCGTCCCATCTTCAGGTCGTGGCGTCCGCTGACCGAGCCTGTCTGATTGGCTGACTGGGGGCTCCAGAAGGAGATCTCTCCGTCCAGCGTGGCCACGGCCAGCTCCTGACCATCCGGCCGGTACGACACCGCCAGGCCTGCACAACCAATCGGAGACAGAGACATTCATTCAGTGTTTCCCCTACTACCATTACTTCTGCTGAATCCCAAATCGTCTCTACACTCGGCCAAACTACGACTAAGTGTCTGTCTGGAAACAACTAACAACTCTGGATTAGGAAAATTACGAAGAAATGCTAATTTAGCAGGAAACTATCCCATTAACATGACTGTCAGTCAGAGAGCTGTGGAAGGGACTGAGGGGAGACTGAGGCGGGGCTTACCGTCAGAGGTGAGACGGAGCGTCTCTTTGGTCTGCCAGCTGTCCATCATGTCCCAGAGGCGGACCGTCTTGTCCCATGATGCACTGGCCAGGATGGACTGCACCGGGCTGAAACACAGACAGCTCACCGGGCCCTCGTGGCCCCCCAGGACCTCTAGCAGGCGTCCAGTTTGCATGGACCAGATGAAGACCTCGAAGGAGTCCTGGGCCCCAGCGCTCACCAGGTCCCCACTCGGGTCCACCGCCAGAGACGAGAACTGGGCCGGACGCGGAGACGTGAACGTCCGGAAGTTACGGTACCTGTGTAGATACAGTAGTTCCAGACAATCAACTATCAGTATGAACCACTCATTAACCATAGAGCCTGTGTCTCTATGAAACCTTCCAGGTGGATGTGATTGAAATCAACTATCAGTATGAACCACTCATTAACCATAGAGCCTGTGTCTCTATGAAAGCTTCCTAGTGGATGTGATTGAAATCAACTATCAGTATGAACCACTCATTAACCATAGAGCCTGTGTCTCTATGAAACCTTCCTAGTGGATGTGATTGAAATCAACTATCAGTATGAACCACTCATTAACCATAGAGCCTGTGTCTCTATGAAACATTCCAGGTGGATGTGATTGAAATCAACTATCAGTATGAACCACTCATTAACCATAGAGCCGGTGTCTCTATGAAACCTTGTGTAGGAGTGGTGTGTAGGTCTGGTGTGTAGGTGTGGTGTGGTGTGTAGGTGTGGTGTGTAGGTGTGGTGTGTAGGAGTGGTGTGTAGGTCTGGTGTGTAGGTGTGGTGTGTAGGAGTGGAGTGGTGTGTAGGTGTGGTGTGTAGGCGTGGTGTGTAGGTGTGGTGTGTAGGTATGGTGTGTAGGAGTGGTGTGGTGTGTAGGTGTGGTGTGTAGGAGTGGTGTGTAGGTGTGGTGTGTGGATGGTGTGTCTGGTGTGTAGGTTGGTGTGTAGGTGTGGTGTGTAGGCGTGGTCTGGTGTGTAGGCGTGGTGTGTAGGTGTGGTGTGTAGGAGTGGTGTGTAGGCGTGGTGTGTAGGCGTGGTGTGTAGGCGTGGTGTGTAGGCATGGTGTGGTGTGTAGGCGTGGTGTGGTGTGTAGGGGTGGTGTGTAGGCATGGTGTGTAGGTGTGGTGTGGTGTGTAGGCATGGTGTGGTGTGTAGGTGTGGTGTGTAGGCGTGGTGTGTAGGCGTGGTGTGTAGGCATGGTGTGGTGTGTAGGTGTGGTGTGTAGGTGTGGTGTGAAGCGACCTTCACCAGGTGTCTTCTCTTACCTGTGCAGGTCGAAGGCTCGGACCGTTCCATCCAGGGAGGCGCTGACGATGACAAAGCCTCTGGAGGTGAAGGTGACGTTAGTGACAGAGCTGGTGTGTTCTGTGAACGTGACGAAGCACAAGCCGCTGGTCATGTTCCACACTTTCACCTGAAACACAGAAAACCATCATCATTCACATGCCTGTTTGAAAACACAGGAAAATCCTGCTGTTACCTAACCATAGAATCATTGGGGGGGGGTGCTTATATTCGTTGTGTAATGAAATTGTGTTTCTTGCATATCTCAACTCCCCCTAAAGCTCCCGCAGGGAGTGGGGTCACGGTCAGGGTCACCATTTTCATGACCTTGGTATTCCAAAAATGTTGTATCATTCAGCCAACGTGGTTTGGCACAACAGAACAACAGAGATACAGCAGCTAACAGGCCATGGAGATAAACGTATAAGAACTCACTTTCCCATCATCCCCTCCTGTAGCGATGTACTGTCCGTCGGGGGAGTAAGCCAGGGCAGCCATGTTGTTGAAGTGTCCCTGCTGTTTGAACACGTAGGATTCACTCTGCCACTCCCACACCAGCAGCTGGCCCAGACCTGGACAACACACAAGGTAACATGTCACACGGGTAATTGATGATATTTTGTTCCTTTGTTAAACACAGCAAGTTTGCATGTGCTAGTTGGGTATGTTAATTGAGACACCATGAGAACATACCTGAGCAGCCAAAGCCTATCCAGTCGCCAGAGCTGTTCATTGACACTGTGGCGATCCTCTGGTCTGAGATACTGAGAGAACACATGAAAACATACAGGCTCAGTTACTGCTTCTAGCCAATAATGCAACAAAACCTAATTGTCCTAACAACTTATGATGAATGACACCCACGAGCAAGAACTGCAGACTTGGGGCCTGAATGAAACTGGTCATTGAGTGGTTCAACAGTCGAGGAGTTAAGTGTGTGTGCGTGTGTCTGTGTGTATGACCCCTGACCTTAGGGAGTGGATGAGGTTGAACTTGGGCAGTTCGTGGAGATGGAAGATCCCCGAGGCGAACCCAGTCACCAGGATGTGTGTGTGCGTGTGTCTGTGTGTATGACCCCTGACCTTAGGGAGTGGATGAGGTTGAACTCGGGCAGTTCGTGGAGATGGAAGATCCCCGAGGCGAACCCAGTCACCAGGATGTGTGTGTGCGTGTGTCTGTGTGTATGACCCCTGACCTTAGGGAGTGGATGAGGTTGAACTCGGGCAGTTCGTGGAGATGGAAGATCCCCGAGGCGAACCCAGTCACCAGGATGTGTGTGTGCGTGTGTCTGTGTGTATGACCCCTGACCTTAGGGAGTGGATGAGGTTGAACTCAGGCAGTTTGTGGAGATGGAAGATCCCCGAGGCGAACCCAGTCACCAGGATGTGTGTGTGCGTGTGTCTGTGTGTATGACCCCTGACCTTAGGGAGTGGATGAGGTTGAACTCAGGCAGTTCGTGGAGATGGAAGATCCCCGAGGCGAACCCAGTCACCAGGATGTGTGTGTGCGTGTGTCTGTGTGTATGACCCCTGACCTTAGGGAGTGGATGAGGTTGAACTTGGGCAGTTCGTGGAGATGGAATATCCCCGAGGTGAACCCAGTCACCAGGATGTGTGTGTGCGTGTGTCTGTGTGTATGACCCCTGACCTTAGGGAGTGGATGAGGTTGAACTCAGGCAGTTCGTGGAGATGGAAGATCCCCGAGGCGAACCCAGTCACCAGGATGTGTGTGTGCGTGTGTCTGTGTGTATGACCCCTGACCTTAGGGAGTGGATGAGGTTGAACTCAGGCAGTTCGTGGAGATGGAAGATCCCCGAGGCGAACCCAGTCACCAGGATGTGTGTGTGCGTGTGTCTGTGTGTATGACCCCTGACCTTAGGGAGTGGATGAGGTTGAACTTGGGCAGTTCGTGGAGATGGAAGATCCCCGAGGCGAACCCAGTCACCAGGATGTGTGTGTGCGTGTGTCTGTGTGTATGACCCCTGACCTTAGGGAGTGGATGAGGTTGAACTCAGGAAGTTCGTGGAGATGGAAGATCCCCGAGGCGAACCCAGTCACCAGGATGTGTGTGTGCGTGTGTCTGTGTGTATGACCCCTGACCTTAGGGAGTGGATGAGGTTGAACTTGGGCAGTTCGTGGAGATGGAAGATCCCCGAGGTGAACCCAGTCACCAGGATGTGTGTGTGCGTGTGTCTGTGTGTATGACCCCTGACCTTAGGGAGTGGATGAGGTTGAACTCAGGCAGTTCGTGGAGATGGAAGATCCCCGAGGCGAACCCAGTCACCAGGATGTGTGTGGGCTTGTGGAACGCTGCAGCCGTCAGGTTGTTGAAGTCACCCTCCTTGTTAAAGAAGTGTCTGATGGAGACCAACACAACAGGCAGCGTCCAATCAGAAACCAACCTCACATTGGTAACACTCAGTCGGCCCAAAACAAATGTAAGTATCATCAATGTTTATTTGTAAATGGCTTGGTAAGAGTTGGTTAGACTCCTGGCCAGACAAACCGTCGGCAGTCTGCTGCTGTACCACAGATACTTCAACATGTTTGTGAGATGACATACTTGCTCCTCTGTTTGTATCTGACGTTCTTGGTTCCCTCCTTCTCCTTGGGTCTTTCTCCTTTCCCTCTGATCACCTCTCCTCTGGGCTCTTCCTCCTCTCCTTCTCCTCTCTCATCCTCCTCTCCTCTCTCCTCTGGTAGCCTGGTCTTTCTCAGAACCAGCCCGTCCAGCTCCGTATCACTCTCCCACACACACAGCGTCCCGTCCTGGCTCACTGTGTACAACTGGAACACACACATATTCAGCAGGTCACTATGGAAACATGTACACACACACACTTAAAGGGACACTTTGGGGTTTTGGCATGATAGCAGATACCCATACACTTCAAGTCATTGTGCTACCGCTAACGTCCTTCATACTGGACACAGAGACATAAACATGGTATCCACCAGTTTGTCTGACTCTGGGGAAGTAGACAAAGGGCCTCGTCGACAACATCCCGAAGCATCCCTTTAACTCACATACGGTAAATGATGCACAAGCACACGCAGGTTCCAATCTGCAAACACACACAGGGCACAGAGAAACCCAGAACATGTTGGACACAGAGAAGGGCTGAGGGGGAAACCCGAGAGAGAACACTCACATCTAAACTGTCCTTCTCGAAGAAGCAGCCCACCATGATGTCCTTGTGTCCCCCCAGAGAGTAGTAGATGAGGTTGGACCAGCGCTCAGCTCCAAACACCCAGGTAGACATGTCTTTGCTGCCCACCACAAAGCACCTGCGTGGGGGAAACAGAGTTAAGGCAGGGGGTTTCTCTCTACTACTACCATTATATAAGGAAGGGTCACAAGACAAAACTGGGTACTGGGGGATGCTAAACTCCAGTGGTCGGGGTAAGCAGTGCGGTCGGGGTAAGCAGTGCGGTCGGGGTAAGCAGCGCGGTCGGGGTAAGCAGCGCGGTCGGGGTAAGCAGCGCGGTTGGGGTAAGCAGCGCGGTCGGGGTAAGCAGCGTGGTCGGGGTAAGCAGTGTGGTCGGGGTAAGCAGTGCGGTCGGGGTAAGCAGTGTTAGCTGGTTTTCCATTGCCAGGTGACATGAAACTAGGTGGGCCAGTGACTTACTTGGAGTCGTCGGTCCAGTCGATGCAGGTGGTCTCATCGTAGGGTCCGTAGTAGCTCTTGTCCAAGACAAAGGCATTGAACTCCCGGTTCCTCCCGGGAGCGTGGTACATCAACGCTACATTCTCCTTGGTTACCACAAACTTCCTGAGGACCAGGAGAGAGTCACACCAACAGACATTAGGCTACATCAGCTGATGTAATGATGTAGCAATGCAGCGTGTGTCATGATGTGAGAGGGTCTGACCTGCCATCAGGAGAGAAGCGGATACTGGCCACAGGTTTGTGGAAGTGGAAGTGATGGAGAACAGCCCGTGTGATCAGGCTGATCAGCAACGCGGCTCCATCTTCATCCACCAGTATAGCCAGGTTCCCATCGGGGGAGAGGCCGACACAGGTGATGTTCTTGGCAGTGGACACTGGCAGTGTCTCTGACTTGTTGCTGTTAGAAAGAGAACGTGATCAGTTAGTCTGTTCTCCAAATGCAATAAGTTAAAAACGTATTTTAATCAACACAGTCTTGTAAAGGAATCTAGCTAGCTTTAACATGTAGCTAGTTAGCAGATAAAAGGAATCATATAATCAGATGCAATCTTACTTTTTTAGATCAAAGACGGAGATGCGGTTTCCCACCGGACTTATCACAGAGTTGCCATCCTTGGAGAAACTCAGATTCCCACGACGATACACAGCTCCCAACAAATTGGAAAACTGGAGGCAGACATTAGAAAGATTAGCTAGCTAACTAACTAACCACTAAAGCTAGCAAGCAGATACAGACTACTAAATGGTATCACTTACCCTGTAAGCAAACTTCATGTTTGTAGTTGTTCTCTATATTTGTTATTATTTAAATTATCATAAACATCACAGAAAGAGTACATTGATTTATTTCAAGCATGCCACACATGTGTCGGCATGTTGACAGTAGTCATTTCCGTGTATAAAAAGGGCAATTTACGAGTTGTTAGGGAAATCTACAGAGCCCTCTAGCGTCGAGGAGGGTAAATGCACGTGAAAGTGAAAAGTTACAAATATTGTTTTGAGACCATACAAAACTCCTCAAGGTGACTTTAATAAACGGGTATGTTACACAATTTAAATAGCCTCCTATATTGCCATATATATCCGTGGGAACCCCATAACCCTGAGTCATAAGCAAAGCTTTGTAGCTTTACATTGTGCAGATGGATAAACTTGTAAAGAATGTTAATCTAATTACAAAGTAGGTTAGATGGTTTTACTCTTGACAGATTAACATATTAGGAACAAACACTAAACAATCAGCTCCCTGCAGACAAAGTGCACATTATTTACCTACAGGATTGTTCTAGAACATTGGTCATAAGATGTAATTGTGCACCAGAACTGCATACACCAATCTTGTCTGTCCCAATAATTAATTCACAATAGATAGTCCCCAAATATCAGACAACAGACAGGGAGGGGGGACAGAGAGACAGAGACAGAGAGAGCTAGATGGAGAGAGAGGGAGATAGAGAGAGACGGAGAGAGAGAGAGAGAGTCAAAGAGAGGGGGGGCTACAGAACTGTCTGAGAAGAACAGTTTTCAAAGGAAGGATGGCATTCTGGTGGAATATTTTCCCGGAAGGAATGGAGCTGGAAGTGTTCTCTCATGTCATGCAGATCATTGATCGTATTGGGGATATCTTGTCATCAGAGCCCACCATAGAGCCCGAGCTTAAGGGAGATGATGACGAAGAAACAGATTATAGCTCTGATGACAGTGAGGAAGACATGAGTGCAGCTAACACAGTAAAGGATGGTGAGGTGGTACAGGGAACATCATCATCATCACAACCACATACTGTAGGTCGCTGTTCTCTAAAGTGGGAATTAGTGGGGTGGTCACAGTGACAATCAATGATGACCCTTGTAATGGGGCCACCATGGCTGCTGCCAGCGATTCCATGGTACAAGAGAGAGGGACAGCAGGAACTACAGCCAAATATCACAACAGGATGTTTTAGTCACATCACTGGATAATGGTGAACAGAGAGAGAGAGAGAGAGAGAGAGAGAGAGAGAGAGAGAGACACACATTTTATCAGCCGGCCTTGTCATATCAGCCATGCCAGCCATAACCAGACCCTGTAGAGAGAGAGAGATAGAGAGGGGGGGAGAGAGAGAGAGAGAGATAGTGTGTGAGAGAGAGAGAGTGTGTGAGAGAGAGAGAGAGAGAGAGAGAGAGAGAGAGAGAGAGAGAGAGAGAGAGAGAGAGAGAGAGAGAGAGAGAGAGATAGAGAGAGAGAGATAGAGAGAGAGAGAGAGAGAGAGAGAGCAGAGTGTTAGCAGCGGGACAGCCTGTGATGCAGAAGAGCCCCTAACAGAGCCCCAGTCACAGACGCTGCCCCCTAGGACTGGGACAGAGCTGCTACAGCTAGAGCTGCTCTGGTCCCCCCAGAGACATCCAGAGCAACAGAGACAAACTTCTCATCTAGAACCAAAGCCTGGACCAAGCACACAGTGTGACCCAGAGACAGATCTTCACATAGAGCAAGGTGAGAAGCTCCTACAAGGTATTTCAGTATGGTTGATGAGAACAGTTAGTCAGGGATGTGGTATGATTTTTGTATCTTGACATTATTGAATTATAGAGAAGATGTACTCAGATAAACTCACAATAAGGAGATATTTTGATGTACTTGGACACATACATGCACCTATCTTATTTATGTCTAGTTATGTGTATTGTAGATGAATGGAACAAATAAAATAGTCATTTATTATCACATGCTCTAGGAACTATGTGTTGTGGTGTGCGAGTGAAGCAGCATATTTTCTGCAGGCTCATTGCACACCAACAACTGTAGTGCAACACAAATTAGGGCATCAGGCTTAGCTGGGAGTTTGTGATTAATTAGAATAACAATTACAGTTGCTCTTCTCATGCAATGCCATGTTACCAACCATTGATTGTCCTAAGTGGGCAGCAGTGTATCAACAAGACTCTTTTTTATTGGACAAAAAGCCTTTGTGTCTCATCAAGAGAACTATAATTATGGAGGATTGTTGGCAGAACAACAACTATTGATAAACAATGGAAATGTTTTGTCTCTGTTCACTAGAACAGGAAGTGACATCTTCAATGGAGAGGACGCCACAGGAGACAAAGCTGGAGACTGGGGTGTCCACTGGTCAACCTGCAAAAGGGGCAGGACCTAACACATTCACCAAGCCAAGAGAGAACCATGAGGAACCTGAGGAAGAGTGTGAGGAGGAGGAAGAGGGGTCAAATGGAGGTGGGCGCCAGAGTGGTGGGCGGCAGTCCCCTGGCGAGAAGCCTGGCAGCAAAAATGCTTCAAAGTACAGCACCGTATCCTACAGGAAGATAGGAAAAGGGAACACCAAACAGAGGATTGATGAGTTTGAGTCCATGGTAAACACATAACCCCGATGTCACGTGCGCCTTTAGGAACTTTATGCCCTGACATTGTGTCATAATAAATCTTTGTATATTAAAATGTCCAATAATTGCAAGAAATGCTTTTTATACAGTTCATAGAATGTAAATCTTCTGTACTCTATGTTATAAGTTAAGTTGAATAATCTACAGCAGGGGTGTCAAACTCATCCCATGGAGGGTCTAGTGTCTGCTGGTTTTTGGTTTTTCCTTTCATAAGATCTAGACAACCAGGTGAGGGGCGTTCCTTACTAATTAGTGACCTTAATTAATCAGTCATGTACAAGGGAGGAGTGAAAACACGCAGACACTCCGTCCTCTGTGGAATGAGTTTGACATGTGATCTACAGTATTTGCTGTAAACTGGTGTTCAAGTGTGTTTCTTTTGTAGATTGTTCTTCAAATGTAGTTTCAGAGATCCAGTGACGAAGACCACAGAGAAACATGTCTTGCCACACACAAAACAACATCAAACTGAATCTGATCCTTTTCTTTCACATTCCAGTGTATTCCATAAGACCATCCTGAACAGTCAGACCAACAACAGAGATTTGGACTAACAGTGAGCTAACTGCAAAATTGACTTGGATGATAATTATTCTGTGACTTGTAGATCCACTCTGCACACATAGAACAGACCTTGAGACAAGATGGTCTACATTTAGAAAAATATACTTTACACATACACTGAGTGTACAAAACATTAAGAACACCTTCCTAATATTGCGTTGCAGAACAGCCTCAATTCGTCAGGGCATGGACTCTACAAGGTGTCCAAAGGATGCTGGCCCATGTTGACTCCAGTGCTTCCCACAGTTGTGTCAAGTTGGCTGGTGGACCATTCTTCATACTCACGGGAAACTGTTGAGTGTGAAAAACCCAGTAGCGTTGCAGTTCTTGATACAAACCGATGCGCCTGGCACCTACTACCATACCCCGTTCTTGCCCATTCACACACACACACAATCCATGTCTCAATTGTCTCAAGGCTTAAAAATCCTTATTTAACCAGTCTCCTCCCTTTCATCTACACTGATTGAAGTGGATTTAACAAGTGACATCAATAAGGGATCATCTTTCACCTGAATTCACCTGGTCAGTCTGTCATAAACAGAGAACTCAGTGTACTTTTACATTTACGGACAGAAGGTGGCGCTTGAGATCTAGATTAACTGAGGACCAAACAGCAGGCTGTGTGTGTGTGTGTGTGTGTGTGTGTGTGTGTGTGTTTCTTTACACATGGTCTCCCTGGTCAATATCTGTGTGTGAGACAGAGAGAGAGACAGAGAGACAGAGCGAGAGAGAGAGAGAAAGATGAGCCCATTTTGCAATGCAATATTGTCAGACGTTGAGGCTAGACTGCAGTGCCACCTGCTATGTTAATTCTCCTAAATTGCTGAGTAAATTCTCCTAACCTGCTACGTTAATTCTCCTAACCTGCTATGTTAATTCTCTTAACCTGCTACGTTAATTCTCTTAACCTAACATGCTACGTTATACTGAGTAAGTTCTCCTAGTTCTCTCCTAACCTGCTTATACTGAATAGGTTAGTTCTCTCCTAACCTGCTACGTTAGTTCTCCTAACCTGATACGTTAGTTCTCCTAACCTGCTGAGTAAGTTCTCCTAACCTGCTACGTTAGTTCTCCTAACCTGCTACGTTATACTGAATAAGTTCTCCTAACCTGCTGAGTAAGTTCTCCTAACCTGCTACCTTAGTTCTCCTAACCTGCTGAGTAAGTTCTCCTAACCTGCAACTTTAGTTCTCCTAACCTGCTGAGTAAGTTCTCCTAACCTGCTACGTTAGTTCTCCTAACCTGCTGAGTAAGTTCTCCTAACCTGCTGAGTAAGTTCTCCTAACCTGCTGAGTAAGTTCTCCTAACCTGCTACGTTAGTTCTCCTAACCTGCTAGGTAAGTTCTCCTAACCTGCTACTAAAAGCCCCCCCACCACAAAACATCTTCCTGCGGCCATGATAGTGCCGTTGGCATTGTAACATAGTGGTTGATTGAATTTCAAATTCAAACTACAATGTGGAGGAGTAGATGAAAGTGATTTGTGTGTGAAAGTGATCTAAATGTAGCTAATGTCACAGATTACGACAGTTTGGAATGTGACATTTAAGCCTTCATTAATATTTATAAACTGTATTTCATTGTGCCCTTACTGCCTGTATTCATATACATATCTACAGAAACCAAAGGAGTAATCATGGGCCAATCTTGCCCATTAAGAAAGGTAGTAAACATCAAAGGTCTGATGAGTTGTTTCCCTCCATTCTAATCTTGATTTAGCTGTTGTGACCTGCTGAAGTATGACAGATTAGTTGACTTTGATCATTTGTCTCTTGGAAGTTTGTTTCATGTTTGTGTTTTTTCTTATGCAAAATGTATTTGATGAAATTTTCCAAAGCTAACTTTGTATTCACCTTAGCATATTGTCAACAATAGAGCACTTTCTTGTCTCTTCTTGGGCAGTGGTAGTGTGTGTATTTGATTGAATCCTCTTGTCTCTTCTTGGGCAGTGGTAGAGCGTGTATTTGATTGAATCCTCTTGTCTCTTCTTGGGCAGTGGTAGTGTGTGTATTTGATTGAATCCTCTTGTCTCTTCTTGGGCAGTGGTAGTGTGTGTATTTGATTGAATCCTCTTGTCTCTTCTTGGGCAGTGGTAGTGTGTGTATTTGATTGAATCCTCTTGTCTCTTCTTGGGCAGTGGTAGTGTGTGTATTTGATTGAATCCTCTTGTCTCTTCTTGGGCAGTGGTAGTGTGTGTATTTGATTGAATCCTCTTGTCTCTTCTTGGGCAGTGGTAGTGTGTGTATTTGATTGAATCCTCTTGGCTGAGACTGGAGAAGGAGAATGCAATGCACATCGTCCGGTTTCATTTGGTTTTGAATAGATGGGATACATCTTTGTTCAAATTTGACTTTTCATAGAAGGTTAGGAGAACGTAATCGGTTATAAGAATTAGGTAAAGGTTAGGAAAACAGTTAGGGTTAGCTAAAATGGCCCCCCAAAAAATCAACTTTTGATGTTAATTTGACAAAAGCTGGAGCCCTTCTAGCCATGACCGTTTCATTTGACTAGAGGCAAATGTCAGATGATATGGCTGCAGGCTACCTGTTCATTCCATGATGAGCTCCGTTGGGCTTCTTTCCTGATGTAGCTGGGGGTCACAGGAGGTACCAGGTCACATTCAGCACTCTGGTGTTCTGGGGCCACGCTTGACCTTTAGAGCAGTTGTGCAGGACAACATTCCTTCAATGCATAAATAAGAATATTCTTTATATGCTACAAAACTATTCTTCTTAACATTGGACTACAGTATGGATACACGACTCTGACACAGAGGACCATCTGCTGCTATACATGTCACCAATTCCCACTAAAAGCAAAGTCCTACATTACACACACCTGTTGTGATTTGGTGCTCAATGAGATACAGGTGAAATAAAGGACTTTATCTCATCTGTGGACCTATGTTCAGCTAGCCATAGAGACAGGGATAGTTAGTGACACTTCTGTGTCATAGTGTTCACACCACCATCATTAGCCAAGCAGGGGGAGCAATATGTGAGGGTCTAATTAGCTTTCTGTAGCAGCAGGGTGGCTAACAGGATTGGTTCTTCTCATACCAATGTCTTTCTTTCTTTCCTTTGTTCTTTTGTTTGTTCACTTTCTTTCTTTCTTTCTTGTGGAAGAGGAAGAGCAGGAAGCTGAAATACCACTGTTTACCCCAAGCTTTTGATTCTCACATGCACTGAACAATGTTCATCGTCTCTCCTGAGGGAATTTCAGTTTTTATTTTCAGTTTTATTATATTTCCTGGAAGTTTCTTCAACGTGTCATAATTAAATAGTCACTACATTACCTAATAATAACAACACAAACTGTGTTGATTTGAATTCAAAATCAAGACCACCTTTCGCCATGCAGCACGCTGTTCCAGTTCCTGCTAGTGCTGGCGAATTCCACTGAACAAGCTCTTAATCCACCATATAAAACAGCATGCCCTCTGGTGACATTTCACTAAGACATTACACCATGAGACGTGAGAAAAGGGTGGTTGGGGAAAGGGTGGTTTCAGTGCAAGACTATGTGCCCAGTCCTACAGTGGTTCTAGGATTTACAGGTCAGGACTCTTTTTAGATTTAATATGGAGATGAACAACAGCCTTACAAGATACCTTGCGCTATCACAGAATGTGTCCGTTTTAACAGCTTCCTGTTTTAGAGAGCTCTCTACATTGGTGGTCCGTGCTATCCGGAATCCTTTGGATGTCCCTGCCCCATTGAAGTTGAAAGGTTGAAAGGTTAGTATAAGGGTAGGGGTTAAGGTTAGGGTATGGATGTCCCAAGGATCCCAATTAGCGCTTACCCTACATTGGCTCCATCAACTCTCAGAATGGTAGACCATAATATTTGCCAGACTTCGGGGCCACGCCGTAAAGCACCTACATACAAAACTTTGTTTCGGTCGTTGTTGTCTTGGTTTGTAGTCCAATCAGAAAGTAAGGCAGTGCACCCACACACACACTGTATGAATGGTTGGCAGGTTTGGCCCATTTCTTTCCTCAAGTAATTGTGTTTGAGATACAACAGTAAAAAATACAGTAGTTTCACCATGACCATTGACACTGAACAATATTCAAGATTAGAACAATACCATGAACTGTTAATATGAAGTCCTAGTCTGGGTACCAGTCTCTGTAACATTCCACTCCTTCTACTCTGTGTCATGTGTCATTTGCCAAATGACACAGAGTAGGCTACAAGGACAAGTAGTTAAATGTAGCTGATAAGAGATTGGCAGCCAGGCTGATAGTCCTTCTTAATGGCCAAATTGCCAAACACCTGAAGGATATTTGTTGGTTTACACAGATGCCTAAGCTAAGACGGGAGGCAGCCTTCATTCTGTGTTTCCATTAACTCCATGGTGACCACTGAAACAGACCTGTGTGGCAGTCAAAACGCTGTAGAATATTCATGACAGGCCTGGAAGGGGGAGATTAGTGAAACACCTAACCTGGTGACATAGGGACCAATGGTCTTCCTGTAACCCCCCCCCCCCCCAGGGCTCTGAGTAGTCTTGCAGAGAGGATGACTCAATAACCCAGGAATGCTAAGAACCTTCCATTGTGTGAAGAGAATAGATCATTGAGCTTCACCCCCAATTCCGTACATTCCGTCTCCTCCTCCTCCCCAATGATGCAATAATACTGAGGTAATTTGGAAGGTGAGCCGGCAGGCATTTATCCAGGCCATCCACTGCCTGGCGATAAGAACCACATAGTGCTGCATATCAATGCTCAAGCAGGAAGCTCTTTCTCTGGCATTTGAAAGGACACCTGTCACTCAGTCTGTTCAGCAAAATAAGATGATTTTCTCTTTCTTTTCCTATTTTCTATGTTATCAGCAGTAGAAACTAGAACAAAGCGGCCTCCCAGAACCTGGTTAGGTAAAAAGCTGAGGAATGCGGCTGAAGAAATGTAACCTCTCAAATACATAGACAGCGCTATGGATGTAAGGACTGACCATCCAGGATATCAGAATGATCGTTTTAACCATGTTTTGAAGCTAAATAGTGTTTGTTTACATTTTCTTTGTTTACAAACATTGGAGTTCTGATGGGGTACGACAGTTGAACTACATTATTATTATTATATTTTTATTTTATTTAACTAGGCAAGTCAGTTAAGAACAACTTCTTATTTACAGTGACGGCCTACACCGGCCAAACCCGGGCGATGCTGGGCCAATTGTGTGCCGCCCTTTGGGACTCCCAATCACGGCCGGTTGTGATACAGCCTGGATTCAAACCAGGGTGTCTGTAGTGACACCTCCAGCACTGAGATGCAGTGCCTTAGACCGCTGTGGCACTCGGGAGCCCAACTAAGCTCACCAGCCATTTATAAGTTATATATCTTCAACAATCAATGGGTACATTTCATTCATTTACAAGTCCAAAAATGGACGTAGCAACTGGTTTATAACAATGTACAGTGGAATGTTGAAAAATATTGCTTTGTTATCAAATGAGCCTGTTGGGATGGTATTTAGCATCATACAGAGATATCCCTCCTACTGACGTGGATGTTCCATACAGTGTGTTGTAGGGACATACTCTGCCAGCAAACACTGCAACTCATTCCATCTCTACAGTGAGACACTAGCTTCACTTGTCCACTGAGGTCCTGCCCTGTCCAACTGGCCAGCGTCATCCCAGGATTGCTGTCTCCCTCAGAGCACTTGTGTGTGGAAACACCAGGGAATGAATTGCCTGCATGTCATCTCTCCCATCATTGTTCTCCCCACGTAGAGAATCAGAGACTGTTGCCCTCTGGGTTAAGGAAGTCAACACTTCAACTACTTTCCTCGCTCCCTTTTTCTCCCTCAAATATTTTCCAGTTTCTCTCCACCGCTCTCAACAATGTCCTCTTTGAGACCAGGCGCGGGGTTCACAAACTCATTCAAACCCATGACTGTTCCCCCTGTAACTACTGTAACACCAGACTCTGAGTGGGCTGCCTAAATTACAGATATATATGAAGGGATGGCTCCAATACTGCCCTGGCGTCGTTCTGTTCCCTCCCACTCATTTTTAAAAATGAATTTAGCTGTCATGTTGTCTTTGACAGATTCCAGAACTCTGAGGCTGCAGCATTCAGTCCTCCTTTGGCCATCATGCAGCGTCCATCAGTGCTGCTGCCTCCATTATGTGTTAGCTGTTGCAGCAGCTAGCAAGGCAATGCAGTTTCTCCTGAAGCACTTTCAATAACCTCTCAGTGCTCTTCTGTACTACAATGTGTCTTAGAGCAACACTGGTGACCTTGCTATGAATAGCTTCAATGTGGTGGTGGAGATCACGCCTTTGTCACATTGTGACGTCAGCAACTCTAAGACCCTTTGTGTACAGAAGAACGCCCACCTCAAAAATGTACTCCCACGGGGCATAGCTAACTAGTTGTACTTTGAACAAAGGTGGGCCAAGGGCAGAAGGCCTGGGTGATATGGAGAGCCGAAGGCCTGGGAGCTATGGAGAGCAGAAGGCCTGGGAGCTATGGAGAGCAGAAGGCCTGGGAGCTATGGAGAGCAGAAGGCCTGGGAGCTATGGAGAGCAGGCCTGGGAGCTATGGAGAGCAGAAGGCCTGGGAGCTATGGAGAGCAGAAGGCCTGGGAGCTATGGAGAGCAGAAGGCCTGGGAGCTATGGAGAGCAGAAGGCCTGGGAGCTATGGAGAGCAGAAGGCCTGGGAGCTATGGAGAGCAGAAGGCCTGGGAGCTATGGAGAGCCATCTTGGCTCATAATAACATGAATGACAGCTAGCATTCACACTGAAGACCAAACCTCACAATACTGGAGCCAAAATGGACAGCTCTTCTTTTTCAAGTGATGAAAACTGTTATACTCGTGAGATAAAACTTTCTTATAATGAACGTTCCAGTTTTGACAAATGATTCGGATCAACCCTTCCATTAAGAGCCCATGGCAGGACAGGCAGTATGATTATGTCATATTGTCCTGCATCTGCAGCTGTAGTGGTTTGCTACAGAGAAGATGCAGAAAAGATATTGCACAGATGCAGAGAAGCCAATAAAGCTGCATTGTTGAATTCCCACAGCCATTCCCTAATGCCCTTTTCTAGTAGTGTGCAGTAGTCAGTCAGACACCACGGAGCACAGCAGTCAGTCAGACACCACGGAGCACACCAGTCAGTCAGACACCACAGAGCACACCAGTCAGTCAGACACCACAGAGCACACCAGTCAGTCAGACACCACAGAGCACACCAGTCAGTCAGACACCACAGAGCACACCAGTCAGTCAGACACCACAGAGCACACCAGTCAGTCAGACACCACGGAGCACACCAGTCAGTCAGACACCACAGAGCACACCAGTCAGTCAGACACCACAGAGCACACCAGTTAGTCAGACACCACGGAGCACACCAGTCAGTCAGACATCACAGAGCACACCTGTCAATCCGACATCACTGTGCACACCATTCAGTCTGACACCACAGAGCACACCAGTTAGTCAGACACCACGGAGCACACCAGTCAGTCAGACATCGCGGAGCACACCAGTCAGTGCACACCCACACCAGTCAGTCAGACATCGTGGAGCACACCAGTCAGTGCACACCCACACCAGTCAGTCAGACACTTGTAGGTGTACTCTCCCCATCTCTAATCCCCCTGCTGCCGACCTGCTGCCTGCAGAGATGGAGAGCTTTAGTGGTCATAATGCCAAGAAGATTTGTCTGATTATTCATTACAATTACAGTAATTGCCTCTGGTCTCGCTCACTCAAGGCCCTTTAAGTGTGGCGCTGGATGGATCTCATAGACTTCCACTGCAAACGCACCAAGTAATATGAACAGAGGACTTTAGTCCTGACATTCAAATCTCACATTGACCTTTAGGAAAGCCTGGTTGTGTGTGTGTGTGTGTGTGTGTGTGTGTCAAAAGGCTGCTAGCAGTGGCCCTTCCATACTAGTGCTTGTATGTGTGAGACATTTTGGCCAGCCTGACATCTTGTCTCCCCACTCTCTCTGACACATGGCGAGCGTTCAGAGCAGAGGACCTCTATCAGCCTGGTCTATCAGCCTGGTCTGCCCACCCAGTTTCATTAGCAGCCTACATGATTATTCCAGGATCACAGAGCTTGCTATCAAACCGCAGTTCAAATTAGTTCAGGATCAGAGCCCCTCGTCCAACAGCCCCAGGTTGCTTAATTGCATTATACCGTCTGCTGATCACCTAGGAAAACCCATTACCTATTCCCCTGGTGCAGGAGAGCCCCCTGGATTAACACTGGGCTGGGTGACAGGGGACCAGGTATATTAAGGGCCTTTAAGCAGAGCAAACCACAGATACTAGTTCCCTGTTCAAATGAATGCAATCAGACCCAATGAAACAATAACACATTTTCAAAAGCTTTTGATGGATTTGGGGTTAAAACCACTTTGTTTGAGGCAATCAGCCTGAATTGAAGGATCTAGCTGGTTTCCGCTGGTTGTGGGGTATTACAGTTGGCTAACTGAATCTATACATGACCTTCCCCTTGGAGAAGATTAGGTTGTATGTGGCCAAATGATGAGGTCCTATACCCAGTGTAGAGCAGCTTATCTGTACCAGTGACTGATAAATCTATCCATCCTTAATGCAGGATCATCTCCATGTGCTTCACTCTGACCAGTCTCTTCCATACCTGTAGCTTCATAGTGATGCTAGTAACAGGTGTCATCTCTCGTATATACAGTTCTGTATGTTGACTGATCATCAGAACCTGCTTCATGGAAGGCTGCCATATGAATAGATTTAGTGCAAGTGTCTTGGGTTTGTTTGTTACAGTTCAGTGGTTATAACTAATTACCTCAGTTCAATGTGTAGTACACCTCAGTTTGAGTACAGTTCAACATGCAGCCGTTTTCTGTATTGTGTTGAATTATACTACTAAGTTCCCTTATGGGAGAATTATCATGCAAGCTTGTTATGCTCACAAATCTGAATGGCGGTAAGCGGGATTGTAAAAAAACAAACAGGGTTTGCCGTGAAAACACACATGAAAACAATGTTGTTGTTAGCAACCAGATACATTTAATTACATAATTGCAGTGTGTCTTGAAAAAGCTTTTGAGATCGACTTACAGTGTTTATTGAAAAAAGAGGACTATGAATCTCTTTCAATCTGGATAAGGCTGGAATTTCATCCAAGCAGACACAAGCAAACATAGACAAAGTTGGCCCTGGCTGTCAAGGCATTGTACTGAAAACTCCCATGTGGCAAAATACTGATACACATGGTTGGATTCAGTTACAGTAAGAGTACACAGCGGAAGCCTCTAGAATGATTCTCTCAGCCTTTTTAGACAAAACAAGAACACACGCAAATTGTATTACAAACATGCTAACAAGACCAATATTAAGAACCAGTCAGAACTATCAAAAAATCTGATGTTCCTTTTATCCATTCGGAAAATACTAATTCTCTTTAAAAATACGTTTTAGAATATGTATCTTTACATGCTTTTTAATAACTGCAACATTAAGACAGTTCAAATATGTAAAATATAGAGGAATGAGTTGGAATAGGTTCAATTCATATGACATCATACCGTGTTTGAAAGCAAGGCACAGATCATACATTCCCCTTCAACTGCTTCCCTCTATAAAACCACAAATAATCAGCAGAACTGCAAGTATTAACTTAGTAATAGTACAAATACTGTACAAGCTCAGGTGCACTGCAGACAGATACAGACAGTGAAGAGACATTTCCATACAACACTGAAAAAGGCACAATTTGTAACTTTCTGCAAAGGTAAAGGTGGTCACCTCCAGTTTACAAACAAATGCAGCGGCACATTTGACTGGAAATGAAAGTTCCAGATTGTTCCGTTAATCCTCTCAGCATTAGACGTACATCTCATCACCAGTCCTACCTCTAGCCATCTTAAGTTCTTTGAATGATGGAAGGAGTGAATAACATTATAATGAATAAATATCTTTAATAAAAAATATATATATATAATGACGTAGCAATAACAGTAGTAAAAAAGCATTCATTCTGCCATGATTTAAAAAACAGTAAGGATAAAGATGGAGTCAGTTACTTAAGGTGCATCAGACAGACCAGTGTATGCTAGCTAGCAGACAGCAGATATAGAAACGTCGTTGTCACCGGTGTGCCAGGAAAAAAGCCTTATTATAAACCGGGTAGTTTGGTCCTGTGTGATGATTAGCCAAAACAGCATTTCAGCTGTGTGTATATCAGACAATATACCAACGGTATGACACACAAATCCAGTTTATAAAGCAATAAGGCACCTCAGGGGTTAGAGGTATATAGCCAATATAGCACAGCTAAGGGCTGTATCCAGGCACTCCACTTAGCGTCGTGCCGAACAGCCCTTAGCAGTGGTATATTGGCCATTATAAACTGGGTGGTTCAAGCCCTGAATGCTGATTGGCTGACAGCTGTGGTATATCATGGGTATGACAAAACTTTTATTTCTACTGCTCTAATTACGTTGGTAACCAGTTTATAATAGCAGTAAGGCACCTCGAGGGTTTGTGATATATGGCTAAGGGCTGTGTCCAGGCACTTTGCGTTGCGTCATGCATAAGAACAGCCCTTATCCGTGGTATATTGGCCATATACCACCCCCCTCGGGCCTTATTGCTTAAATATACAGTGTGACTGCGGCGAGGAACAGTGATGTAAAGTAACATGCTGAAGTCAGAAATGAAGACGTGGAAACGGTAAGCTTGAGTGTGAATAAACTGCTGTTACTGTAATGCCGGCTGTCCCTAACGAGGCGGAATCAGGCGCAACCAGGAAGAACTGGTTCTTGTATTGGAGAAAGGGCATAAGAACCACATCCAAAGTACAGCTCCAGTGAGATGTGGACATCCATAAGACATCGATAACAAAAATAAGACGGAATAATATAACAATAAACTATATTACAAAGCCATATAAGGCGAAGCATTGATAAGATTATAGACCGTATGAACGGTGAGTTACAGCTTTATGTCAGAGGCACTGATTGTCAAACCCATTAACTTTGTAGTAGTGAGAATCCAGTGTGATGGAAAACTGGCCAGATAGTCCCCGTTTCCCTCCATGAAAATATCAATACAAAGAATTATTATAAAAAATGTCTAACATCAAACTACTTTATATTTTAGTCATTTAGCAGACTCTCTTATCCAGAGCCATTTACAGGAGCCATTAGGGTGAAGTGCCTTGTTCAAGGACACACTGACCTTCCAGTTACTGGCCCAACGCTTTTAACCACTAGGCTACCTGCTGCCCCAATCTAGCCTCAACTTCACAATAAAACACTCAGGGTTGACACATAATCACCTAGATTAAATTAGGATACAAATCTAGTTTGTACTCTTGTTGTTTACAATATCATCCCTTTCATCATTGTCATTCTTAGCACCACAGCTCTGGTTAGTGTGGTGGTGTGGTGTGGTGGTAATGTGTGGTGGTGCGGTGTGGTGGTAATGTGTGGTGGTACAGTGTGGTGGTGTGGATGGGCTCCCCTCACACCCCTCCTCCACTGCGGTCCACAGTCACAGGTCCCCTCAGATCCAGGCTCTCCTCAGCGGTCTTCATCAGGATGGCCAACCTGCTGTCAGACACCTGGCCCTTCTTCACAGCACTCATCAGCTGGGAGCAGGGAACAGAGGGAATATAGAGGATGAGGAAACTGTGGCATAGTTGTGGATGTAATGCAAGGTATCAAATTAACGCAACGAGATACGCTGTATGTGTGTGTGTGTGTGTGTGTGTGTGTGTTAGAGACAGGGATAGAGATACATTATAATGCTGGAGCATGTTCTGATCTAAGCTCCAGGGGTAGTCAGGCTGTGTCTGGACAGAGTACTCATACTACTGACACTTGTGGTAGTAGTACACTGGTTTTACAGTACCCCAAACCATTCTGGGATTCTTACTTGACCATGAAAAGTCATCTCCTGTCAACAGTTCTTGTAATAAAGGTATTCTCTGGTCCTCGGCATTATACTTCCTAATTGATCACATGATGACTTCTAATGACCTGGAAGTACTGTAGCTCTCTCTCACCCTCATTACCTGGAGTCATTGTCATAAGTTTCAGACTGTAATGATCTGAATCTGGTCAGCAGAGAACATACTCCCAGTTAGGCTTTCACACCTACAGCTCCCTTCATAGAAGGGTCTGTCATGCCTTGCCACTCGCAGAAGAGAAAGAACACCCAGCGAACAGAACATGAAAATCCCCTATTCTCCATTAATTACAATGTTGGAATCATGTAAAACTAATGTGAGCATCTACCTGTTCTGTAGCCGAGTGTTAGTGTGTGTGTCTGTGTGTGTGTCTGTGTCTGAGGGGTAATTGATCCTTCTCCCTGAGGAGTCTATTATCATGTTCTCCAGCCTGGTCTGTTTGTTCAGCTTCTCATGGTAAAGAGAGAGAGAGAGAAAGAGAGCAGAGATGGGAGAGGGGGCAGATATTGACCATGGGCCTGAGAATTAATGAGTCCTCTTATCAGTGGAGGGAGGAGAGACCATATGTGAAGATGCACGCGTGCGCACACACACACACACACACACACACACACACACAAACCACCTACCTGTAAAAACTCATTCAGCTCCACCTGTCCATTCTTGTTGAGGTCCACCTGTAAAAACTCATTCAGCTCCACCTGTCCATTCTTGTTGAGGGGGCAACTTCATAATATCAGGAAATTATGTTCTGGGAGGGGCAAGAGACCAGGGAGACAAAATATCAGGAAATTATGTTCTGGGAGGGGCAAGAGAGACCAGCAAGGCATAATATCAGGAAATTATGTTCTGGGAGGGGCAAGAGAGACCAGCAAGACATAATCTCAGGAAATTATGTTCTGGGAGGGGCAAGAGAGACCAGCAAGACATAATCTCAGGAAATTATGTTCTGGGAGGGGCAAGAGAGACCAGCAAGGCATAATATCAGGAAATTATGTTCTGGGAGGGGCAAGAGAGACCAGCAAGGCATAATATCAGGAAATTATGTTCTGGGAGGGGCAAGAGAGACCAGCAAGGCATAATATCAGGAAATTATGTTCTGGGAGGGGCAAGAGAGACCAGTTCTGGGAGTTCTGGGAGGGGCAAGAGAGACCAGCAAGGCATAATATCAGGAAATTATGTTCTGGGAGGGGCAAGAGAGACCAGCAAGGCATAATATCAGGAAATTATGTTCTGGGAGGGGCAAGAGAGACCAGCAAGGCATAATATCAGGAAATTATGTTCTGGGAGGGGCAAGAGAGACCAACAAGGCATAATATCAGGAAATTATGTTCTGGGAGGGGCAAGAGAGACCAGCAAGGCATAATATCAGGAAATTATGTTCTGGGAGGGGCAAGAGAGACCAGCAAGGCATAATATCAGGAAATGACGCCACAGCTCAATGGCCTTTGCACACAGTTTACATGAGCCCTGTCAGCACTCATGGATAAAGATTCCAAAGAGAGTTGTGAAAGTTTCTCACCTGTAAGACCCTCTGAACGTCCACTGTGGTGATGAAGCCTTTACTGTCTTTGTCAAACTTGTGGAACCGGTTTGTGTACCTGTCAATCAAACAAAGCTATTAAAGCAATCTGCATCTCATATCGTGGCAACATCTCAAGGGGAGTGATTTAAGAAGGTCAGGCGGGAGGGAGCAATTGACCAGATTGAGATTGAACCCTTGGTATATCAGGGGTCCAACTCAATCCAGTCAGTTTCTTCCTTAGAACACGTGTCAAACAAGGCCCGCGGGCCGAATCCGGCCTGTGACACATTTCTATCCGGCCTGCGACACATTTCTATCCGGCCTGCGACACATTTCTATCCGGCCTGCGACACATTTCTATCCGGCCTGCGACACATTTCTATCCGGCCTGCGACACATTTCTATCCGGCCTGCGACACATTTCTATCCGGCCTGCGACACATTTCTATCCGGCCTGTGACACATTTCTATCCGGCCTGCGACACATTTCTATCCGGCCTGCGCAATGATTTGTGTTGTCAATTAATTTTGTTCCGCTTCCGTACAGCTGCAATGCGCTGCACTATAAGTCACACGGACCCACACACGAGCCAGCCAATGCGCTGTAACATGTCATCACTAATGGCACTGACCAAATCTTCTACCGGACCGAAAGTTTCAACGTGTTGTAGGTTAAATGTCCATGCCAAGTTTGGGTTCCAACGAGTCATTGCTGTAGCCTACAGGAAATGTCATCTTGATCGTCAAAAAGTTATAACATAAAGGATTCAGAAGTTGGTTTACTGAACGTTACTACTAAAGGATTCAGAAGTGGGTATACTGAACGTTACTACTAAAGGATTCAGAAGTGGGTTATACTGAACGTTACTACTAAAGGATTCAGACGTGGGTATACTGAACGTTACTACTAAAGGATTCAGAAGTGGGTATACTGAACGTTACTACTAAAGGATTCAGAAGTGGGTTTACTGAACGTTACTACTAAAGGATTCAGAAGTGGGTATACTGAACGTTACTACTAAAGGATTCAGACGTGGGTATACTGAACGTTACTACTAAAGGATTCAGAAGTGGGTATACTGAACGTTACTACTAAAGGATTCAGACGTGGGTATACTGAACGTTACTACTAAAGGATTCAGACGTGGGTATACTGAACGTTACTACTAAAGGATTCAGAAGTGGGTATACTGAACGTTACTACTAAAGGATTCAGAAGTGGGTATACTGAACGTTACTACTAAAGGATTCAGAAGTGGGTATACTGACGTAAAAGGATTCAGAAGTGGGTATACTGAACGTTACTACTAAAGGATTCAGAAGTGGGTATACTGAACGTTACTACTAAAGGATTCAGAAGTGGGTATACTGAACGTTACTACTAAAGGATTCAGAAGTGGGTATACTGAACGTTACTACTAAAGGATTCAGAAGTGGGTATACTGAACGTTACTACTAAAGGATTCAGAAGTGGGTATACTGAACGTTACTACTAAAGGATTCAGAAGTGGGTATACTGAACGTTACTACTAAAGGATTCAGAAGTGGGTATACTGAACGTTACTACTAAAGGATTCAGAAGTGGGTATACTGAACGTTACTACTAAAGGATTCAGAAGTGGGTATACTGAACGTTACTACTAAAGGATTCAGAAGTGGGTATACTGAACGTTACTACTAAAGGATTCAGAAGTGGGTTATACTGAACGTTACTACTAAAGGATTCAGAAGTGGGTTATACTGAACGTTACTACTAAAGGATTCAGAAGTGGGTTATACTGAACGTTACTACTAAAGGATTCAGAAGTGGGTATACTGAACGTTACTACTAAAGGATTCAGAAGTGGGTATACTGAACGTTACTACTAAAGGATTCAGAAGTGGGTTATACTGAACGTTACTACTAAAGGATTCAGAAGTTGGTTTACTGAACGTTACTACTAAAGGATTCAGAAGTTGGTTTACTGAACGTTACTACTAAAGGATTCAGAAGTGGGTATACTGAACGTTACTACTAAAGGATTCAGACGTGGGTATACTGAACGTTACTACTAAAGGATTCAGAAGTGGGTATACTGAACGTTACCACTAAAAGGACAATAGGACACACAAGCGAGTATAAATTAATAAACAGTTGAGTCATCTACTTTATGAAATCACAGCCTGATGCGCTCACATCTGTGAATTCAACATCAATTGCATTGCTTTCGTTCCGTTTACTGTGCGCAGCAGAGGTGTACAGACACATAACACAGTCCTAGCTAGGCTCCAAACATTTTGCAGTCTGGCTTCGTTTTTTTAAAGCTCGACAATGAATAACCAAAACTAAACCTGCAACAAATCTACATGCAAAGGAGGAACATGTAGACATATTACAGCGTGGCGGCAGAATTTGGGGTGAGCTGTTGTCACTTCTCAAGGGATATATTCCCTGTTGGACTGGGATGTTATGCCTTTCATACAGTAGACTCCTGGTATGTCTCACCCTAACACGAGGCCATTGTGTTCCAGAACTGTTGCTTGTAGAAACATCTGTTGTGTAAACAATATGATTGTATGATCACCTCTCACTATATAAGAACATTTGACCATTTATTCTTTGAGTTCTTCCCTGACTGCGACCAGAGACAGATCTACCTTGCAGCTGCTCGTATGCATTAAAGATTTTTATTTTATACAATTAAATAGTCTCTGTCTTAATCTTTGGATTGAGCCTAGGCTGACTACTCATCTACAAGACATGTTGAGTGCACCATACAGTAATGCTGCATTCAACCGCACCAGTGATCCATGCCGTGCAAAAAAATGTTACATGTTTTTAAGAGTTAATGTTACAACAACCTAGCTACATTTATGTCATTGTTGTTATTAAAAACGTTTTGATTAGGGACGCAGCATATTATGCACATTCGCAAGCATAGCAGCAAAGGCTGGACAAATATTACTGAGCTCTTCTTTTGTTTTAATTTGTTAAAAATGCTATGTACAGCATCCTATGTACATCAGTGGGCATTGTAAAGGGTCATATTTTAATAAAACAATGGCTAGTTTGGATCAGTTGTATGTACACATTTTTTGTTAAACCCCCCCCACATAACTGGCTATGTATGGCCCGGGAATTCCTTGTGTTTTTTCAATATGGCCCTGTGCTGATTGAGTTTTACACCCCTGCCTTAGAGATTAAAGTAGACTAGAAGTAGAGAGTAAAGTAGACCAGAAGTAGAGTGTAAAGTAGACAGGAAGTAGAGAGTAAAGTAGACAGGAAGTAGAGAGTAAGGTAGACCAGAAGTAGAGAGTACAGTAGACCAGAAGTAGAGCGTAAAGTAGACAGGAAGAAGAGTACTTTGCCACTTCCTGTGTGTCCAGTGTGATCTCTGTGGTCCCGGTCAGCTGCTCAGAGCGGGACCTGTAGCCCATCTCAAGGTACAGGAACTTCTTAGCAGCTTCCAGCTCCTCCTAAACAAACCATGGTAGTGAAGATAAGTTACACTACGTGACCAATAGTATGTGGACACCTGCTCATCGAACATCTCATTCCAAAATCATGGGCATTAAAATGGAGTTGGTCCCCCCTTTGCTGCTCCTACAGCCTCCACTCTTCTGGGAAGGCGTTCCACTGTATTAGAACACTGCTATGGGGACTTGCTTCCATTCAGCCACAAGAACATTATTGAGGTCTGGCACTGATGTTGGACGATTAGGCCTGGCTCGCAGTCGGAGTTCCAATTCATCCCTAAGGTGTTCGATGGAGTTGAGGTCAGGTTTCTATGCAGGCCAGTCAAGTTCTTCCACACCAATCTCAACAAACCATTTCTGTATGGACCTTGCTTTGTGCACAGGGGCATTGTCATGCTGAAACAGGAAATGCCCTTCCCAAAACTGTTGCCACAAAGTTGGAAGCACAGAATCGTCCAGAATGTCATTGTATGCTGTATCGTTAAGATTTCCCTTCACTGGATGGAACTAAGGGGCCTATCCCGAACCATGGAAAACATCCCCAGACCGTTATTCCTCCTCCACCAAATGTTACAGTTGGTACTATGCATTGGGGCAGGTAGCGTTCTCCTGGCATCTGCCAAACTCAGATTCATCCATCAGACTGCCAGATGGTGAAGGGTGATTCATCACTCCAGAGAATGCGTTTCCACTGCTCCAGAGTCCAATGGTAGTGAGCTTTACACCACTCCAGCCAAAGCTTGGCATTGCGCAGGGTGTGTTCGGCTGCTCAGCCATGGAAACCCATTTCATGAAGCTCCCGACAAACAGTTCTTGTGCTGATGTTGCTTCCAGAGGCAGTTTGGAACTTGGTAGAGTGTTGCAACCGAGGACAAACGATTTTTACGCACCAGTCCTGTTCTGTGAGCTTGTGTGGTCTACCACTTCGCAGCTGATCCGTTGTTGCTCCTAGATGTTTCCACTTCACAATAACAGCACTTACAGTTTACCACAGCAACTCTAGAAGGGCAGAAATTTGACAAACTGACTTGTTAAAAAGGTGGCATCCTATGACGGTGCCACGATGAAAGTCACTGAGCTCTTCAGTAAGGCCATTCAACTGTCAATGTTTGTCTATGGAGATAGCTTGGCTGTGTGCTAAATTGAATACAGCTGTCAGCAACGGGTGTGGCTGAAATAGCCGAATCAACTAATTTGAAGGGGTGTCCACATACTTTTGTGTGTGTGTGTGTGTATATATTTATATATACACAGTGTACATTATTCAGAACTTTAATCGTAACTAATTTAAGTAATAATTAATGAAGAGGGATCATAGCTAAATGTAACAACAACTTAAGTAAAAGGAACTGATGCATCTTGTGATAAACCTGTAAAGAGCAGGACAACAGGAATAGCAGAACTGGGGGAAGGTTTACACACACACACACAACACACAACACACAACACACACACACACACACACAGCCCCCTGGAGAGGGAAATCCAGGAAGGGCGTAGATTCTACTATTATACTCTGACCTAACAACAGTTCCAGCGCTCCTACAAGCTGACTAGCAGCACATGGATTTAGGGTTGGTCCTATTCAATCAAAACATTATTATTAGTCCACTGAGTGAGAACGTACTGTAGTCACTGAATCATTAAAACAATGGTTGGATTAAAACAGGTCCTAAGTCTTTACTGGACAGGAAATACAGGGGCAATAATTCATCTTTGAGTTAAAAATGGATATTAAGGCAAGTTGTTCTTTTTAAAAGGTAAAAAGTATTTGGTTGTTTGTATATGTTATTTTAAAGGTGTTGTAAAATAGTTCCTGTAACACTGCCAGACAGTCTACAGTCTAGTAGACAGGAACAACAGTTTGTGACGTACCGTCCTCTTTTTGTCGCTCCAGTCCAGCATCTTGCCCATGATGTCTACGATGCGTGGCAGAGCCTCATCAGCAGCCTGCACGTTGAGGAAACCCAGCCGTGTGCGCCTGGCGATCACATCGATGGCCGTACAGGCATATTCCTTCACAGCATACCTCACCTGGAAGGTGGGTGGGGGTGTGTTTCAATTGGTTAGATAATAGAACATAATAGTCTATGGTTATGATGTGTGTGTGTGTGTGTGTGTGTGTGTGTGTGTGTGTGTGTGTGTGTGTGTGTGTGTGTGTGTGTGCATCAGGAGAACATAAACATGCGGTCTTTTACAGATCTGATGCAGTATCCTGTAGTAGTCTCAACAGAACACATATTGTACCTCACTCTCAATGTAAGGGAATTCAGAGACCAGTCTATTCCCTACGATGGGCCACCTCTTCCCAGTGACGCGCGCCATCTTGGCCACGTCGAATGCTTTCCCCCCGTACGTTGCTGCCAGGTGCTGGGCAACCTGTGGAATGATGGGAAACAGGCCACTATTCAATCAAAACAGCAATCCTTGTTTAAGGTTTTACCAAGACAAAATGACATTGCTCTTGTGTTGTGAGAGGACATTGTGTGGGTGTCCTATAATAAACAAAACAAGGTTTAGGGTGACACTTTTTGATTAAAGCCCAGGTAATGGTTTTGTTTGAATATGCCCCATGAAGACCTAAGGGCAGAAACATTGTTATAAATAAATCCCCTGGGGACATAAGCAGCAGTGTTAGGCGTTTTCCTTTCTGTTTCCCATGAGTTTGAATATGACTCACAGCGTTTTGCCAAAGACAGTATTGAGAGAGTATTGTGAAACACAGCAGGCAGCTGTTCAAAGGCAACTCCTTATGGTTCGATACGATCTTTCAGCAGACAGCTCCAATGTTTTGGATATGCTGAGGTGGGTGATGGGTAGATACAGTTATGTCTATGATTTATCTTGCGTTTGGACCAAACAAGGGGTTATTGCTATTCAGATGGTTGGCTTAGCTCTCTCACCAAAAGGTCAAATGCAGTCAAAATATGAGCACTGACCTTTTGGAATATTCTAGAAAACACCCTAATGGTGTGGAAGGCTTTCTCTAATGAGAAGTTAACATAGATAGGAAGCGGAGCGCTTTCCTACCTGGTACAAATTACTTCTAAAACCTTGAAAGGGAAGTACACTGGTCTGGACTAGAGCCCTCAAACTCAACTCTGGACCGCAAAGCCAGTTCCACTGCATTGTTCCCCTCTAATCAGGGACTGATTTAGACCTGGGACACTAGGTGTGTGCAATTAATTATCAGGTAGAACAGAAAACAGGCAGGCTCTGGACCTCGTAGGGTAAGAGTTGATTAGCCCTGGTCTAGAGCCTTGGATCAATCTCCCTGTGTAACGCGACATCTCAACATTTTCAACCCTCATCCAACCGTTAACCAATGTTAAATGTTCTGATATATGATATACAGTGACTGTGTAACCATAGTGCAACTGACAATGCCTAAGGGAGTATTATATATCCAAAATGGTGGCTAAAGACAGAATGTCTATGGGAAGGGTCTGTCCCCACCTCATTCTCCAGGCCGTAGTCCTGCACCAGTCGGATGTACAAGGTGGGGCTCCAGTCTTGGCCGCCCTCCAGCACCAGGCCCACTGTCTTACTGGGTCCACCCCCCAGCCTGTGGGCTGCAACCGCGGCGTCCAGGGTCTCCTCTGCCATGGAGCGGTACGTTGTCCACTTCCCACCTGGGGTGATGGGATCATCCACATGTTACACACACATACACACCAGATACGACAGGGGGGCAGGTAGCTTAGCGGTTAGTGCGTTGGGCCAGTAACCGAAAGGTCGCTAGTTCAAACCCCTGAGCCGACAAGGTGAAACATCTGTCAATGTGCTCTTGAGCAGGGCACTTAGCCCTATTTGCTGAGGGTCACTCAGGAGGAGTTGGGATATGCAAAAACACATTTCCAATTCACACATGCATATAATACACACAAATCCAAACACCCACCAGATGATTATTATACATTATTATTATACATTATTATTAGATACAGGGCCAGACAGAATACAGAACATGACCTATCCACTTTGAGCAGGAAAAGGTCTATAGGCTAAGAGCCATTGACGGCTATAAACGACCTAGAAACTACTACAGCTGTATAGCACGTCACCAGGATACCACTTGTTTTAGAGTAGGTACTGACCTGCAATGGTGACCAGGCCGCTGTCGCTGACGTTGACTATGTGGTTCCTGCAGATGGACTGGGTGTCTTTAGAGTTGGGGTCAGTGACCAGAGGACGGATACCACTCCACGCTGCCAGGACATCTCCTCTCCTCACTGAGGACCACCGGGCGAGGACAGAGTCAGTATTACACACAAGGTTCCATTAAATCAGATGACCACATCAGATCACATCTTATCACAGGTCCTAGAACCAGTCAGAGAACACAGGGAATCTCATCTGCATGTGATGACAGAGATCATTACCTGAGGCACAGAGGCATCAGACAGGTGTTACATCTAATGGCAAAACCATATCAAGCTAAACAATCAGAAAATCAAGCCTGTAGTGTCTCCAGCACTTAAAACAATTACTAGCTACTGTGCTGTTCCAAAGTCAACGTTACGTACCCTCTACATCAGGGCTGAGGTAGTTTGGGGGTTACGTACCCTCTACATCAGGGCAGAGGTAGTTTGGGGGTTACGTACCCTCTACATCAGGGCTGAGGTAGTTTGGGGGTTACGTACCCTCTACATCAGGGCAGAGGTAGTTTGGGGGTTACGTACCCTCTACATCAGGGCAGAGGTAGTTTGGGGGTTACGTACCCTCTACATCAGGGCAGAGGTAGTTTGGGGGTTACGTACCCTCTACATCAGGGCAGAGGTAGTTTGGGGGTTACGTACCCTCTACATCAGGGCAGAGGTAGTTTGGGGGTTACGTACCCTCTACATCAGGGCAGAGGTAGTTTGGGGGTTACGTACCCTCTACATCAGGGCAGAGGTAGTTTGGGGGTTACGTACCCTCTACATCAGGGCTGAGGTAGTTTGGGGGTTACGTACCCTCTACATCAGGGCTGAGGTAGTTTGGGGGTTACGTACCCTCTACATCAGGGCTGAGGTAGTTTGGGGGTTACGTACCCTCTACATCAGGGCAGAGGTAGTTTGGGGGTTACGTACCCTCTACATCAGGGCAGAGGTAGTTTGGGGGTTACGTACCCTCTACATCAGGGCTGAGGTAGTTGCGGACTTCGTTCAGGATGAAGTTGATGTCTTCCTCCCTGGGGATGGGGTGAGCAGTGATGTCAGTGGGCGTGTCCGTCGTCCCGGCTATGGTCATCTTCTCCCAGGGCAGGAAGAAGATGACACGGCCGTCGCTGGTTGCCGGGTCCAGGAGACCCATGTTGTCAGGACTACAAGAACAGGGCAGAGGGAGGAGGGGCTATGGAAATGACAACTACATTTAGGAAGACCTGGTTGGTCAGCGCTGCTGAATTGAAATTCCCTCATTAAAAATAAATGACTATTTTCAATTCATGACCTAAATTTACCTGGTGTGAAGGTGTGACAGTGTGGCGCTGTCCCTGGTGTGAAGGTGTGACAGTGTGGTGCTGTCCCTGGTGTGACGGTGTGACAGTGTGGTGCTGTCCCTGGTGTGAAGGTGTGACAGTGTGGTGCTGTCCCTGGTGTGAAGGTGTGACAGTGTGGCGCTGTCCCTGGTGTGAAGGTGTGACAGCGTGGCGCTGTCCCTGGTGTGAAGGTGTGACAGCGTGGCGCTGTCCCTGGTGTGAAGGTGTGACAGTGTGGCGCTGTCCCTGGTGTGAAGGTGTGACAGTGTGGTGTCCCTGGTCAGTGTGGCCCCTGGTGTGAAGGTGTGACAGTGTGGTGCTGTCCCTGGTGTGAAGGTGTGACAGTGTGGTGCTGTCCCTGGTGTGAAGGTGTGACAGTGTGGCGCTGTCCCTGGTGTGAAGGTGTGACAGTGTGGCGCTGTCCCTGGTGTGAAGGTGTGACAGTGTGGTGCTGTCCCTGGTGTGAAGGTGTGACAGTGTGGCGCTGTCCCTGGTGTGAAGGTGTGACAGTGTGGTGCTGTCCCTGGTGTGAAGGTGTGACAGTGTGGTGCTGTCCCTGGTGTGAAGGTGTGACAGTGTGGTGCTGTCCCTGGTGTGAAGGTGTGACAGTGTGGTGCTGTCCCTGGTGTGAAGGTGTGACAGTGTGGTGCTGTCCCTGGTGTGAAGGTGTGACAGTGTGGCGCTGTCCCTGGTGTGAAGGTGTGACAGTGTGGCCTGTCCCTGGTGTGAAGGTGTGACAGTGTGGCGCTGTCCCTGGTGTGAAGGTGTGACAGTGTGGTGCTGTCCCTGGTGTGAAGGTGTGACAGTGTGGTGCTGTCCCTGGTGTGAAGGTGTGACAGTGTGGTGCTGTCCCTGGTGTGAAGGTGTGACAGTGTGGTGCTGTCCCTGTACTGTACCTGTAATAACCAGGGATAACTATGTGAACCCCAGCACTGGGCTGGCAGATGTTAGTGTTTTTCCCGTCGTCCATCTTCCTCAGAGAGTCCGTGAACGGTCCTGTGGCGTTAATGACACATTTGGCTCTGACGTCAAATTCATTTCCTGTGAGAGATCATAACTGTTTCAGTCAAAAACCACTGTCATACTGTGTCTTCGTGTGTGTGTGTGCACATACAAGTGTGTGTACCTGTGATAACGTCCCTGCAGCGCGCCCCACAGACCTTCTCCTTGCCCGTCCCTGCGTCTGTTTTCTTCAGCAGGTGGACCACCTCTGTGTAGTTAGCGATGGCAGCACCATGTCTGGCTGCTGTCAGGGCGATCGCCAGGTTCATACGAGCATCGTTATGCTGTCCTGTAGCGGGGGTCGATAGGAGGGGGTCGAAGAGAAGAACAAAAATATAGTATTTTCAGCTGTTTGAAGCTGGTGTACAAAACCCAAAGTAGAAAGTAGCAAAAACTAAACTTAAGAATAGAAGCATAGAAATAGCACACACAGAATAGATGTACCGCTTCTCAGACTTTCTTTCAATGAGAATGACAGATCTATAACTCACATTTCTATGTGCATTTGGTCGGGTTGCCCAAAAAGTAAAATATTGCATCTTTAAGAATGTGGAACGGAGCCTTGAAGTGCAGTGTGGCTGTGGTGTATCTAATGTGCGGGAATCCCTTGCAGGGGCATTTGGTTCATTGCTGCCCTCAAGGCCCGGTCCTAAGCCATGCCTGCTGGTGCTACTCAAATCACTAGTCAGAGAGCTTGTGGGATGGGACAGACAGCCAGGGCTGGGCTGGGCAGTGCTGGCTTGGGGTGGGCTGACGTGGGGCTGGGGTGTGCTTGGCTGGGCTGATGCCTCACATTAAGGCAGCAGAAGGTATGACTGGAGACCCCGTCGTTAACCCAAAATATGATACGTCTAAAAAAACAGTTCATGGTTGCTTGCTGAAAAAATACAATTACACACTTGTGCAGAATGAATTAGTAAGAATGAGGACTCCTGTCTCTCTGTGTGTGTGTGTGTGTGTGTGTGTGTGTGTGTGTGTGTGTGTGTGTGTGTGTGTGTGTGTGTTGGACCACACTGGTCTCCTGGGAAATGAGTAACGCTGGTGAAGTCTAAGATCCTACCCGGCAGGGTGAAGAACAGGAGGAGCAGTCTGGCAGTCAGACCACGGTACTGCTCTCCTCTTCTCTGAGCCGCAGTAGCAGAGAAGGTCAGCTTTTGAAATGTCACGGCCGTGATTGTTCCAGACAGAATAATTGGAGAGAAAAGACCCCCTCAGCCTCCTGGGGGGGAGGGGTACAAACCAACCCAACAATGCTGCTTCAACCCAACACAAAACCCCTCCGAATATTCTCTCTGTTTGCTGTAGGACAGTCAGCACACCCAGAGACAATACACACACAAACATGCTGCCTGGAAGAAATGTTAAGCTACAAATATGTTCTGCACATTTCAAATGAGCAATAAACAAAACGCATTAAAATGAACAAAATGCATTAAAATAAACAAAATGCTAAAAAAATATCAGCATGCCTCACTCTTCCTTAGAAAGTCAAGTGAGTAAATGTGATGAACTGTTGCTCAGGTATCTGGCCTGGTATATTATCCCCCTCAGTGAAGAGGTTGTCTTTCCACTCTTGGAGAGACCTAGTAGAATCTAAATGTAGACTGACTGATTCTGCCTTCAGACACAGAGTTGGCTGTTGTTGGTTTGAAAAAGAGAGGCCTCCAGTCAACTAATGGGACATTCTCTGCACAGAGTACACCCAGATAGAGCCGGAACATCTGATTGGTTGTCTCCGTGCCAATCCAGGCCACGCACACACTACACAGCCTTGGCCCAAGGCACATAGAGAGCACAAGCTGCTCGCAGACACATTGGTTCAGGCATCAATGGACATGTGAGATCTGATGGCCACAGGCTGCCTTGTGTCTTGTCTTGTTGTTGACTTGGGTCACATTCAATCACACCCACACTAAAGAAAAATGATTTTGTTACTGTTGGGGAAAAAGGCAGTATTTTTATGAACATGAGTTTTGTTTTGTTTAATAACAGTGTGAATTCTTAATGTATGGCAAACCGGCCCTAGACATAGCCCACTTAGCAAACAGAAGAAAAGCATCTTGATAAATGAGACGGTTATTACCATCCTATCGGAGTATTACTGACTGAAGTGTTGGTATGTCCAACAACACTTATACATCTTAGTCATTTAGCAGAGACACTGTTATCCAGAGAGACTTACAGCGAGTGTAACACATTTCGGACCAGTTCCCCGGATCCAGACTAAACCTACTCCTGGACTAAAAAGCCCTTTCAATTAAGATAATAATGAGAAATACTCACCATCATAGTAGACGATGGCTCCCACCAGCTTGTCTTTCTTTAGCATGGGGAAGAGTTCCAGAGCCTTGTTCTTACTGAGGACATAACTGCTCTTCAGACACTGGCCTCCAGCTACCAGGTCGTACATCTTTATACCAGCCCAGTAGTATGGCAGCTGCCACCATCTATAAACAGATAGTACAGTACAACATCTTTCTACCAGTCCAGTAGTTCATCTAAGATGGCGCCGAAGGGGATGGCTGACGTTTTACATGCCTGTAACCAATTGTGCTAATTTGTTCATTTTTTGCGTTGTTTGTACCTTATTATTTAACTTATTTTGTACATAATGTACATAATGCTACCGTCTCTTATGACCGAAAATATCTTCTGGATATCAGAACTGGGATTACTCACCATGAACTGGAAGAAGCTTTTTCCTTTAACGAGTCTGACGAGAAAGATTGATGCAGATCGGGCTGCCGTAGACGAGCGAGTAAACTCCCACTGCCATCAATTCTACTTGCTAATATGCAATAATTGGAAAATAAAATTGATGACCTACGATTACGAATATTCTACCAAACGGACATTAAGAACTGTAATATCTTATGTTTCAACGAGTCGTAGCTGAACAACGACATGGATAACACAGAGCTGGAGGGATTTTCACACCGGCAGAACAGAGAAGCTACGTCTGGTAAGACGGGGGGTCTTTTTGTCAATAACAGTTGGTGCGCAATGTCGAACATTAAAGAAGTTTAGAGGTATTGCTCGCCTGTGGTAGAGTACCTTATGATAATCTGTAGACCACACTATCTATCAAGAGAGTTCTCATCTATATTATTTCGTAGCCGTTTATTTACTACCACAGATCGATGCTGGCACTAAGACCACACTCAATCAACTCTATAAGGCCATAAGCAAACAAGAAAATGCTCACCCAGAAGCGGCGCTCCTAGTGGACGGGGACTTTGATGCAGGTAAACTTAAATCAGTTTTCAAAAATTTTCCAGCATGTCACATGTGCAACCAGGGGGAAAAAAAACTCTAGACCACCTTTACTCCACACACAGAGATACGTACAAAGCTCTCCCCCACCCTCCAGTTGGCAAATCTGACCATAATTCTATCCTCCTGATTCCTGCTTACAAGCAAAAAGTAAAGAAGGAAGTACCAGTGACTTGCTCAATATGGAAGTGGTCAGATGATGCGGATGCTACGCTACAGGACTGTTTTGCTAGCACAGACTGAAATATGTTCCAGGATTCATCCAATGGCAATGAAGAGTGCACCACCTTAGTCATCAGCTTCATCAATAAGTGCATCGACGACGACATCCCCACAGTGACCATACGTACATATCCTAACCAGAAGCCATGGATTACAGGCAACATCCGCATCGAGCTAAAGGCTAGAGCCGCCACTTTCAAGGAGCGGGACACTAATCCGGTGGCCAATAAGAAATCCCGCTATGCCCTCAGATGAACCATCAAACAAGCAAAGTGTCAATACCGGATTAATATTGAATCCTACTTCACCGGCTCTGACGCTCGTCGAATGTAGCAAGGCTTGAAAACTATTACTGACTACAAAGGGAAACCCAGACACAAGCTGTCCAGTGATGCAAGCCTACCAAATGAGCTAAATGCCTTGTAAGCTCGCTTCGAGGCAAGCAACACTGAAGCATGCACGAGAGCACCAGCTGATCTGGATGACTGTGTGATAACACTCTCGGTAGCCAATGTGAGGAAGACCTTTAAACAGGTCAAAATTTACAAAGCCGCGGGGACAGATGGATTACCAGGACTTGTACTCAAAGCATGCGCAGACCAACTGGCATGTGTCTTCACTGACATTTTCAACCTCTCCCTGACTGAGTCTGTAATACCTACATGTTTCAGGCAGACCACCCTAGTTCCTGTGCCAAAGTAAGTGAAGGTAACCTGCCTAAATAATTACCGTCCCGTAGCACTCACGTTGGTAGCCATGAAGTGCTTTGAAAGATTGTCATGGCTCACATCAACAGCATCCTCCCGGATACCCTAGACCCACTCCAATTTGCATACCACCCAAACAGATTCACAGATGGCGCAATCTCAATCGCACTCCACACTGTGCCTTTCCCACCTGGACAAAAGGAACAGGTGGTGGAGGGTGGTGCGTATGGCCCGGTACATCACTGGGGCCAAACTTCCTGCAATCCAGGACCTCTATAATAGGCGGTGTCAGACGAATGCCCATAAAACAGTCAGATACTCCAATCACCCAAGTCTTAGACTGTTTTCTCTGCTACCGCACGGCAAGGGGTACCAGAGCGCCAAGTCTAGGACCAAAAGTCTCCTTAACAGCTTCTACCCCCAAGGCATAAGACTGCTGAAAAATGTATTGAATGGCCACCAGACTATTACATCGACCCCCTTCCCCCCCCCATTTGTTTTGTACACTGCTGCTACTCGCTGTTTATTATCTATGCATAGTCACTTCACCCCTACCTACATGTACATATTACTTCTGTAACCACGCACACTGACTCTGTATCGGTATCCCCTGTATATAGCCTCATTATTGTTCATTTATTGTGTTACTTTTTATTATTTTTTTTACTTTAGATAATTTGGTAAATATGTTTTTTTTTTAACTCTTCTTGAACTGCACTGTTGGTTTGTAAGTAAGCTTATAAGTAAGCATTACACAGTAAGGTCTACACTTGTTTTCAGGGCATGTGACAAATAAAGTTTGATTTGATTTAGGACAGCAGCTGCCACCATCTATAAACAGACAGTACAACATCTTTATACCAGCCCAGTAGACAGAGTACATTCAACCATTACATTTATATGTTGGTCAATTAGCAGATGCTCTTATCCAGAGTGACTTAAAGTCAGTGACCATTCGAGGTGACCATTCGAGGGTAACCATTAGAAGTAACCATTAGAGGTAATATGTAAATACACCTGGTATAACTAGCTGTCTGTTATACAGAATGGCCATCTGGCTATACGATTGAACATTTTAAAATGTGTATACATGTTTTAAACAACCACCACACACAGAAAATGTTCAGTTGACAGGGTATAACACTCATTCTACTAACTGTGTGGACTCGTGTCTTACTTGTAAACAGGGAGCATGATGGGTAGTGGGGCAGACAGATGAGGGGCGATGTCTAGCAGGTTGGAGCGCTCGTGGAGAGCCTCTTTCACCATCATGTACTGAGAACAAGGGAAAGAGGGGTTCAGAGGTCAGTAAAATGGGTGGATAACATCTAACACATAACACAGTACTTGTTGGTAGAAGAGTAGGAGTATAATCGTAGCATTCACACAATAGCAGACCAAGGAAGGATTATGGGAAACACCTAGTGCCCTACAACCCTCTGAATCTTCCAACCTCTCAATCTCTTTTCAATGATAAAATGTCCACAACTGGGGAAAACAAAGCAATGTGATCACAGAGGGAACCAACTGTCAGGCAGCATGGGAAAAACAAGCCGTTTACCTGTTCGTAATCTAACTTCATGATGGCCTTTTGGAGGTATCGTACTCCCCCGTGGATGAGCTTGGTGCTCCGGCTGCTGGTCCCCGATGAGAAATCATTCCTCTCCACCAGGGCAGTCTTGAGGTCTAGGAGAGCAGAGACAAATCAAGACAAGACCAGGATTTAGACAGTCTGAAGTATCACCCTATTCCCTATATGGCACACTACTTTAAACCAGGGCTCATAGGGTTCTGGTCAAAAGTAGTGCACTATATAGGGAATAGGGTGCCATTTCAGATGCACCCTCAGAGTCAGAGTTATTCAGGAGGCATTTGGTAGGTTATGACTTCCATGTGCTTCTCCTGTCGTGTAATATGCATGAAGGGAAAATGGCAAGGCATGCATATTGCATTGAGGGCCTCGTAATTTTTAGAGAAGAATAGCCTCGACTCTCCTGCACATTGACTGAAATTGAAATGTAATTGACCCCAACCAAAAAGGTTTTCCAAAATGGTGCAGTTCATGGGGACTCACTGCGTGTGACAGCGTCTAAGGCACATCCGGAGCCCGTGGCCCCTCCCCCTACGACAAGGACGTCAAACTCCTCAGTGTCTTGCAGGGTGGAGAGCTGAGCCTGTCTGGTTGGGAGCTCATCTTTAAACGGCTGCTTTAACTCCCCCTCCGCCGCTACGTACGACAGCCGTGCCTGGACAACATGCAGGACAGGCACAGTTACATCTGTTGTTGTGAAGGCATTGTCTTTTGTGACAGACTGAAAATAATCAAGATTTGGCTCTGGGTTCAGAGATTAGTGAAAGCATAAAGCAATGTCTTAAAGCCTGGATAATCTCCTCTGGGATACATGTGTCTACATTGTCACAGCAACATTGTCACGACCATAGATATCGATGGTCACAACAACATTGTCACGGCCATAGATATCGATGGTCACAGCAACATCAGGTACCCATATCGGTAAGGGTTGTACCCACAATCCTATTCATACAGAAAGACCCCTGCTTGCAGTACTTAGATAATAACAATGATTCCTGGTGTCTGATTTGCAAAAGCACAAAAGAATTCAGGGAAATAGAACAAAGTCAAATCAAGTCTGTTCTGAACTCAAGGATCATGGGGACAAGCAAGTTAAGCATGGCTGTCGTAATGAAACATTTGATTCATTTTCTATTTAGCATTTTATTCTCTAAATGATTACATCGAGCTGCTGCGATGCCACTTGGTCCATTTGACTTGCAAATCTGTGAATGAAACCCGGGCATTTGTAATTTAGGGCCGTAACAGTAAACAAGATCAAATAATTAGTGTCTATTTCCATGGACGTGCATATTTAAAACACCCACAGACAATTAAGTGGCATTCTGCCCTGCAATCACGTTGAGTACATGGAGTCAGTGAGACAGTGGATGTCATGCAAATGCCCAATCGCCCACCGCCAGAAAACAGAAAAACGTTCAAGCTTGAAAGAGATTGTGCCCTTGTCACAGAGGAGACCAAACAGACATATTTATCCAATTAGCAGTAGATTCTCCAGGGTTAGTTAGTGATGGCCTCTGTCGTCCGCATGCCTGATTGCAGATTATTATAATTTTTTCGGAGGTGTGTTTCACTTTTGCTTACCCATTTATTCTTGTTTGGGAGGAAGGTGAGGGGGATGAGATATTATACCAGGATACAGAAATAAAGGTTCACATTAGGACAAAGGGTCACAAAGGGTCACACAAAGGGTCAGATGCTTTAGACAAGTGACCTGGTATGTCACTAGTAATAACAGACCATTGAAATAGAAGATATAATGTAAGACGTATTTATATCTGTGGCGCTGATTAGGTTCAAAGGTCAAGAGATGCACCCGTTTCTCTCTTTCTAACGTTACCCACACGACTCCTTGGCTATTTCAATCCCTGGTCTACAGTGATGCAGTGGTCACCTGGTCTCAGATCGGTTTGTGCTGTCAATATAGTCATTATCATGTCAAACATTTTCGGCACAAACAGATCTGGGACCAGTCTATTGCTTTTTCACACAGCAGTTGCCCTATTAATAATATCAAGTGATGCATCGCCATGGAAACATCATGGAGGTGTATTTTTTCCAGTTCCCTGGAGTTTCAGATGCTATGTTATATGATCCACATGAGCTTCATCAGATTTGAATAAATGAAAAATAATGAAATAAATTCAGGACTCCCATTCCTCCTCAGTGTTTTTTTGTTTGTCTGTCAACATCAAAAGTCATGTTCCCTTCTTTTTTTTAACGCAAATGAAACTAGGCATAAGAACTTCTCACGTCACATAGCTAAAGTCCATCTTACCACTTCATAAGGCAGTTTATGGCAAGTTGCGACAGAAAGTAAGCTATTTTATGATCAGGGTTGGTCCCATTGAAGGTCTTCATATTCAGGTCAACTTCACTCTACACAGCTAAAGCCCATTGACTGTCTTCACATTCAGGTCAACTTCACTCTACACAGCTAAAGTCCCATTGACTGTCTTCATATTCAGGTCAACTTCACTCTACACAGCTAAAGTCCCATTGACTGTCTTCATATTCAGGTCAACTTCACTCTACACAGCTAAAGTCCCATTGACTGTCTTCACATTCAGGTCAACTTCACTCTACACAGCTAAAGTCCCATTGACTGTCTTCACATTCAGGTCAACTTCACTCTACACAGCTAAAGTCCCATTAAATGTCTTCACATTCAGGTCAACTTCACTCTACACAGCTAAAGTCCCATTAACTGTCTTCACATTCAGGTCAACTTCACTCTACACAGCTAAAGTCCCATTGACTGTCTTCATATTCAGGTCAACTTCACTCTACACAGCTAAAGTCCCATTGACTGTCTTCACATTCAGGTCAACTTCACTCTACACAGCTAAAGTCCCATTGACTGTCTTCATATTCAGGTCAACTTCACTCTACACAGCTAAAGTCCCATTGACTGTCTTCACATTCAGGTCAACTTCACTCTACACAGCTAAAGTCCCATTGACTGTCTTCACATTCAGGTCAACTTCACTCTACACAGCTAAAGTCCCATTGACTGTCTTCATATTCAGGTCAACTTCACTCTACACAGCAGTCCTATCTGAGCAGCATAGTCTTGAATAATAGTGGAACACATTCCTCAGTCTAGATAAGACATGCCCAGATGCAGGTTGACGTTTATTGTCATGAATCTTGTCCTGGAGGCAGAACTGAGCCATTTCCACGAGACAGGCCAGCTGGAATGTCAAAATTGGCTATATCGTAAAAATGCATGAAAATAAAAATGTGCTTTTGTCTTAATTTAAGGTTAGGGTTAGGCATTAGGGTTAGCAGTGTGGTTAGTGTTAGGCATTAGCAGTGTGGTTAAGGTTATGGTTAAGGTGTGTGCCAGCTAGTGACCACTCTGCAGAGCTGCCTCCAGTACATTAGTCATCCCAATAAATGCCAACCTGCTATCCAGATGGGCGTTCACTATAGACTCCCAGGAGCATACCCTGCCATTGTCAGATGCTGTCCCAGCATTCCCTAGTAGACTCCCAGGAGCCTGCCCTGCCATTGGCAGACACTCTCCCACTCTCAGTACTATCTATAACCTGCTGCAGAGGGACTCTGCGGTGTAATTTACAGGTCCTGACTTTAGAAACAGACTACCATAACATTGGCAACATAAAGATGAGATTAGAAAATGTTATTGTCCTCAATGCAGCATACAAACTCAAAATCCACACAAGTATGAGAAAAACAAGTTTACAAAACACAAGCAGATTGTGTGAAATGCAACCCACTACATCATCTCAATGTCCCAGGCCTACCTGTGTCTTTCTGTATTCCGACAGTTGTGATAGGCCCAGAAGAGCAGCGGCCGCCCCGGTCCCGATGATAGCTGTCCCTTTCAAGGCCTTCCGGAACGCCATTGATGCTGTTCCTGCAGCACAACACACAGCAGTGGACTGAGTTAGACACACTGGGTTATATTGCAATGACATGACAGGTGATCATGTGGAGAGGGCGTGACAGGAGGGCAAAGAGCCAATCGGCTAGGGCCAGGTGCTGAGGGACAAGGTGGGGGTAGGGGGGCATGGGATTCACAGGCTGAAGTAGTGGAGGAGAGTGTGGGAGCCCTGGGAGTGTCTGTGTGAGACACTTGGATGACAGCTGACTTTTCTTTAACATTCTTACTTGTCTGACAGTTAATTATTTTTTAAAACCTTTATTTAACTAGGCAAGTCAGTTAATACAATGACGGCCTACTCCAGCCAACCCCTAACCCGAACGACGCTGGGCCAGTTGTGCGCCGCCCCTATGGGACTCCCAATCACGGCCGGTTGTGATACAGCCTGGAATCGAACCAGGGTCTGTAGTGACGCCTCTAGCGACGCCTCTAGCACTGAGATGCAGGGCCTTAGACCACTGCGCCACTCGGGAGTTAAGACGACACCTGGTTCACCCACTCAGGTGCCGTGACATGATGGCCACTTTCTCTCCATCATTCTGACAATCTACTTAAAATACATTTTTTTCAATATATTCTAATCTACAACTGAGCAAACATCATAGTGGTGTATGCATGCACACCAGCAGCTCTTGTTTCACTAGGCCAGAGGTAATGATTTCCCTCATAAGATGAGGAGAATTTAAAAAATGTCTGTCATTTTCTTATCTGTCATGAATGTAGGTAGGAAAATCCTTTTGGATGAGACAAGCTGCGTTCTGTGTTTATTACCTGTGTATTATGTGTTCATCAGATGGATCATAAAATCAAATATATGATAATAAGAAAAAAAGTACATGTAGTATGACATCGTCGTGTTGATCCAGTGAATGTGTTAGAGTGCGGCAGGTAGCCTACAGTACCAGTAACCGGAAGATTAAGCAAGGCGCTCTGTACTACTAGGGCTGACCCGTAAAACAACACATTTCACTGCACCTATCCAGTTTTCGTGAAAATAAAACATATTTTTGTATTATTTGTTTTTATTATTATTATTATTATTATTATTATTATTAATACTCAGCATGATTAAGTATAGGGGGAATGAATGGGGAGGGGTCTTACAGCCCCGCCCACGCAGAGAGACAAGTACATTATTGGTTTCAGAATGGCATTACTTCCTGGTGACACATCTCCAACGTAATACACCAGGGCCAAATCCCACATGACAGCAGCCGTTTACTCAACTGAATGACAGAAAATGAAGAAATTACGCAGGGAACCACATGAATTAGAGACATGATCACGCGAGATACAGACGCCACCATCCACATAACATACAGTAAATCCCTCTAATACAACATTTTAGCTTGAGACTTGTTGTTAATGACAACAAATACACATGCAAGAACAGTGACAGCAACTCATATGAAGGTTCCGAGTGTTTACACAAAAACGACAACGTGAATTTAGAGGACAAACTAACTTAGCATTTGTTCCAATTCTTATACGTTACATAAAAATTTTAAAAAGTCAATCCATCCCCATTTCGGTGATACTGGTTATCCGATGCAAATGCAACAGGAAGTAAATATAACTCTATTTCACAGTGTTTTTATTCTATAGAACGGTGTAAAATAAAACAGAATGCCGTATCATCATCCTAACAGAAACAGAACAGAAAACGTTGAAGGTGCACTGGTGAGAGGGTTCTAGCAATACGTACAATGCCGCATTGACGTTCGCAATGATATTGTCTGGCTCGCTGCCAGTCGCTCAACTTTTCATATTATCAATATAACAATAAAGAAAGGGCACAAATATGTATTCTAAATCGTTCACTTACTGATTTTCTATGTTCAATTGATGATAACGCCGGGAGAACGGTGATACAACTCTGACAGCCAGGAGAACCAGGAAGCAAAGATTAGTTGACTGACATATGGGTAGACCAATGGGATTACACAATTATCCAATCAGGTTGGAGAGGGCGTTGCTATAATAATGAGGTAAGTGAAGGGCAAAATTGCACAACGTTTCCTCAGGAATCCCCATCCTCAATAGTGCGGGGTCACTATTTAGCCACAAGTGTCACCAGCCCTAGTCATTATTTTACATGATTGTTGTTTGGTATCTTCGTACATACCTCTATATTTTGCGTAGGCTGCTGTAAATGCAACAATGCATATCATTAAGTTAGTTGTGAATTGAGGTGAGATTGTTATTTGTTTTTTGCAATGCTTTCATCAGGCATTTCGTCAACCCATATGCGTTCATGTGTATTATTATGTGATGTTTTTTTATCATTCTTGTATGATGATGTCAAAAAAAATAAACATTCTATTCTATTCTATTAGATTCTGTACGCTATCGTGCGTTTACAGAAGTATCTGAAACATCCATCCTTGGAAGGGATTGGTGCGCGTAATGCTCGATGACGTCCAGTGTCTTTGGCACGTGGGCAGTGGTATTCCGACTCCGAGCCACATAAACAAAGGCACATTGTCAGTGTTAACCGCGGCCAGTCTAGTAGCCAGTTGGGGATGTGCATGGCCATCTGCCCCGTTCTCTTCACAATACTACATTTGCACTTGGATATGGATACAGCGGAGAAGATGTAATCTTCTAAATGTATGTATTATGGTGCACCGGGTGACAGTTTAAGGTATTGGTTTAATTGTCTTAAAATTGACATTTTGTTTTCAACAGTATAACATTAATGTGATCAGAATTGTAATGACCTGCTTATAAATTCATATCTTTACAGGTTTGTCATTTTTGTGACCGATTTTTTTCGAATTCTTTAGCAGGGAGCAACATCGAGTGGATATTATCATAACTCCAGGAAGTGATTCGGGCATTGTGTCTTTGAAAATAGTCATACAACTGAAGGTAAGACCACAAATAATGTTGGAGACTTTGCGCCTATTATAGATGCAATGCTTTTGCTGTTGGCACTTGTTCTAGAGAGTGGTGACAGAATAGGCTAATCATATAAGTCTCGTGCGCTTTTACGCAAACATTCTAATTTACGTGCAATGCATCTGCATTGGATGGGATTGTGGCTTGACAAGGAGATCGATTTATATAATATGTCTCCCTCTCTCATTATAGCAGCTATGCCGTGCGTCCAGGCTCAGTGCGGATCGTCGCCTCAAGGAGCTAGTCCCGCTTCGCAACAGAGCGCAAGCAGCTTCCACGCCGCTGGAGAGCACCACAGCCATAACTGCGACTTCCTAACGCCCGAGTTTGTCAAGTTTAGCATGGACCTGACCAACACAGAAATCACATCAGCCACCATCACCAATCTTCCAAATGTCGGTGTTTTCGTGGACAGCTACTGTAACAATTCGAACTATGACGTCAAACCCCCTTGTCTATTCCAAATGCCCCATCTGGGGGAGCAGTCATCCATCAAAGTTGAGGACATCCCCATGTACCACCAGCAGAGTCACCACCACCAGCCGCATCAGTCCGATGAGATGGTCACTCCCTCCGGGTCCGTTTACTACAAGTCCCCCTCTCCACACACACAGACATTCCAGAGTCCACCCAGCCATGCGTGGGATGATTCTGGATCTCTGTACAGTTTTCACCAGGACTACTTGGCGGTGGCGCACAGAATGGAGCAGCGGAAAAATGCCATATCCAGATTATCCTTGTTTTCTCTCAAGCATTCCCAAACCGGTAGTCCTTTGTCGACGTGCCAGATGAGATTTAACGGGTCCCTCCAGGTGTCCGTGAACCCGGATACCTCAGGCAGGTATCATGGCTTGGAGAGCCAGGGCATCTTTGGTTCCAGCTCCCTAAGGAAACAGCACAGGGTGGGTTCCCCCTATTCGTTCCAGCTCGGTCACGGACATCACTTTATGGATAACCAAGAACCGTCGCCTCCTAGCCAAGGATCACCCACCAACACCGATGCTTTATGTGCCGTGTGTGGGGACAATGCCGCCTGTCAGCACTACGGCGTGCGAACCTGCGAGGGCTGTAAGGGATTCTTCAAGGTATGTTACATTAAATATCAGCGGGGATTGTTATACATTGCGAACTAACGGTCAACTAACATTCCATTTAAATGTATTTTAATATTTAGGCTACTGATTCATTGTGTTGTTAGTTGGCTCCTGATACAATCCCTTCAAAATCAAGAACCTTCATCTCCTTGCCATGTCAATAGAGGACTGGGAGAGGGTCAACTTAATATTATGAGTAGCCACGGAACTATATTTACCCACTGTCTGCCTCGTCCGCTGCTATGATGCATTATGCAGCTGGGAGAGTAGGTGGAAGACTGCAACGCCATGGCTGTTCATTTCCCATGGTCAATATGCGTGGCAAAAGTATTTTAATGGCTATATTTGATCAATGTATCAAAGCTTCAGGTGTCAACGCATCGAATGGCAACTAAGGTGTTCTCCTCTGTGTTTCTTCACAGCGCACTGTTCAGAAAAATGCCAAATATGTGTGTTTAGCTGGGAAAAACTGTGCAGTTGACAAACGCCGGAGAAACAGGTGCCAATACTGCCGTTTCCAGAAGTGCCTTGTCACGGGAATGGTCAAAGAAGGTAAGGTTCGTTCTAAAACGCGTTTCCTTTACGCATTTCCTTGAAATGTATTTACACATTAATTGTAGGCAGAATGTGTTTTTCAAAGCATAATAGTAATTATTTATACAAAACAACTTAATTCATATTTTTCATTATTCAGTCGTCAGGACTGCAAGTTTAAAGGGTCGACGTGGCCGGTTACCCTCCAAACATAAAATTCAAGACCCTTTGTCACCTGTCAGCATCCTTAACGCGCTAGTGAGGGCCCATGTGGACTCCAACCCCTCATTGTCTCGACTGGACTACTCCCGAGTAAGTACGAGCCTCGGAAATGCAACCCACATCACTTTGCGCACCAATTTATTCATAAAATAAGTACAAAAATACGTTAAAAAAATATACCGTTGAGCATTGGGTTTATGAGTTCAATTTAACATCATCTTCTAGTTCCAGAATAATGCTGACAGCCAAATCGAAGGAGATGACACGCAACATGTGCAGGAGTTCTACGACGTCCTGACCGTCTCCATGGAGATTATCCGGGACTGGGCGCAAAAGATCCCAGGTTTTACCGATCTGCCGAGACCGGACCAAGATCTCCTCTTCGAATCAGCCTTCCTGGAACTCTTCGTTCTGCGTTTGGCTTACAGGTATCTTATACAATAGCATATCAAAAATGCACCTATATAAATAGTCATTTTACGCACAACAATTACGCGCGATAGTATCCATTTGATCTTTTTGCCAAGTCGGTATCCGATTCCTAATCATGCGATGCTATCATATTACAGGTCCAACCCTGAGGAAGGGAAGCTCATCTTCTGCAACGGATTGGTTTTGCACAGGCTTCAGTGTAGGCGCGGCTTTGGAGACTGGATTGACACCATAGTGGAGTTCTCTGCAAACCTTCAAAGTATGAATATAGACGTTGCAACATTCTCCTGCATATGCGCCCTTGCCACAGTAACAGGTAGGCTAATAAACCCCTAAATTCTGAATCTATGCGCCTATAATGCCATTGGGTTAAGTTTTGAAACGAATTGCACCCTGTCATTGTTTCAGAGAGACATGGGCTGAAGGAGCCCAGGAAAGTAGAGGAACTTCAGAACAAGATGGTGAACTGTTTGAAAGACAAAGTGACTTTTAACGATGGAAGTGTCAGTCGACCAAATCACTTGACAAAACTCTTGGGAAAGCTGCCTGAACTTCGCACGCTGTGTACACAAGGTCTGCAGAGGATATTCTACTTGAAACTGGAAGACTTGGTCCCTCCACCTGCAATAATAGACACGCTTTTCCTCGATACTTTGCCCTTTTAGGTGACATATATATATCCTGTCATCATGTCAGAAAGGCGAGGTTAATATGGCCATTTTTGAGTTCCCTATATCACGCATTATGCATTTTCTCTCATATTTATTTCCATTGTTTTTGTACCTCTCTTCATAAGAGCGCTTGATCATGTTTATAGGCCTACATGTCTGCATTGCCAGATAAAAAAAGAGACAACACGACATTTAAGATGTTTTTAATTTAAACAGAATGAGGAGTTAGACAATATTACAATATCGTCGATTTCTGAAGGACATGGATGTCTTGAACTATTTGGTCTTGCTTTGAATTGTGAGTATATTAATTTGATAACTAACCATTTTCGATAACTATGTTGTTGTATGTAGACACTGGATAATGTATATGGAACATATATGCCTCGAACGTATACAGATTAATTTTTTATCAAATAATTTATGGGAGATGTTTTATGTAGGCTATGTCTTGTCTTGTCACACCTGGACTGTGGTTATATTGCATTTGAATTAATAACGTATACTGCTAAATAATCTAACGTTTGTAAATGTGTTCGTTATTTTGATTGGTCAGGGGCTTACAATGTCTGGTTTTTCCATTCAAAATAAAATTCATGCCGTTTATTACACTTTTAAATGAATTATTTATGATGGTAATTTCTAAGGATTCTGACTTTAATTTAGTTGTTGAAATATCGTCATAAATCATCAAACATGATAATGGGGAAATATGTTGTTACTATTAAATAGTAGCCTACTAAATAGTTTCCTATTTTTCTTGTACACAGATTTGTCTGACAATCATTGATTGATTAAGGACTAGTGTAACAGATGTGATTCAAATATTTGTCATTAGATGGTCAGAGGATAAATTCCAAATAACGACAATACAATTATACTAAATTGTATAACCAGATGTAATGTAAAATGTTACCTATTCTCAACTTAAGTTCTCAGAGAAATAACTGTCCTCTCCAATGAAGTGAATGTTATAGCCTATTTTTCTACTAAGTGTGATTTCTCCGGCAACAACAAGACGAGGAAATGGTCATTCTCTTCAGTAGAGCTTGAGTTGAAGATTGACTACGTGCTCTGTTATTACACATGGATTTATCATGAACCATAATGTCAATCAAATAACAATTGTCATTTAGCTGTTTTATAATATATGCCATTTAGCAGACGCTTTTATCCGACGTACATTTGAGAAATGGGTGGTCCCGGGAATCGAACCCACTCCCCTGGTGTTACAAGCGCCATGCGCTACCAACTGAACGAAGAAAGATTAAATAAGACTCACGGTATAGGAACAAATTGCTGGAGTGTGTGATTTGACCTGCTATATAAGTCTACATGACATTTCCAAACCAAACCCTCAGGATAGGATTGGCATTAAAGAAACATGCAAACCAATGTTTTTCAGTGTTGGCATGTAAGTAAACACACATTGTGTCCTGAACTAAACATTTCACAGAAGAACTAAATAGCATTATATGTGTATGTTTTCAGCTCCCTATATGTCCAGTCTTTCTTCCAGGGAACGGTTAGAAAATGCCTATTACACATTGGTGGAGGGCATGTAGATGAAAATTGCAGATTTTCAAATATGACATCTCTTCTGTCCTGTCTGGAAATGTGAACCATTGATTCTATAGGCAGTAAAAGGTCTTATAACAACGATTATACTCACAAGAGGGTTTAATAAGCTAGAGATCAATAGAAACGCTGCTCTCTGCACCGGCCTGTCATGCAGGCTGAAATGCTAAGATAAAGTAATCAATAATATCTGTGAAATGTCACATTTATGATAATGGTGTGGATGAAGAGTGGCAGGCAGGGGCCATCCCAGAAGGATGGGCTCTTGTTAGTATCAAACACCTTTCAGCCAGGCCTACAACATCATGAATGGTAAATGCGTGTGTGTAGGTGTGTGTGTGTCTGGAGGGTGTTTGGGGAAAGCAGAGGTCTTGATGTTGAAGGAGGAAGTACAATAATCAGTTATTAACCACAACCTTTTCATGACAGCTATTTTCTAGGCTTGTGTGACCCTTCAAGTGCCATTCCATTCTGGTAAGGATGAATGCTTACTTTAGGAGTAAAACTCTATGGGGTTTTCTAGGGGTCTGAACACTTCTGTTGTGGTCTGTGTGGCCCACCTTGATCTCAGTGTAAATCTGCCTTCAAAGCCCCTAAGCCCTTATCACGGCCAGCCCAGACTCCCCTGCACCCAGGCCACCGCAGTGGCCCTCCTCCATGTGTGAAAATACCATGATTTCATCTATAGCAGATAGGGAGCTGAACATCAACAACCCCAGCCTCCAAGCCGATGTTCTGAGACATGAAACAAGACAAAGGTCTGGAGTGATGAATATGAGGAGCTTGATCAAGGTTAGTCAAGACATTAGAATTAGTCTTGCTTGTCAATGTTCTCAATGTTAAGGTGACCAAACCCCTACAAGCATTACAGTGTATTTTCTGTGGAATTGTCCACTGGGATTTAAACTGTCTTAGCAAGCAACTTTGCATCCCTAGAGTTTCTAACAATGAAAAAGCATTACCTCACCCTGAGGACAAACCCCAATCTCAATGTGTATAGATCTTTATAGAAATCCTAGAACTGTGAAGACAACCAAGTGAATGCACTGAACAGGGACGGACTGGGAGTTTCCAACAATGAAAAAGCCTTACCTCATCCTGAGGACAAACCCCAATCTCAATGTGTATAGATCTTTATAGAAATCCTAGAACTGTGAAGACAACCAAGTGAATGCACTGAACAGGGACGGACTGGGAGTTTCCAACAATGAAAAAGCCTTACCTCACCCTGGGGACAAACCCCAATCTCAATGTGTATAGATCTTTATAGAAATCCTAGAACTGTGAAGACAACCAAGTGAATGCACTGAACAGGGACGGACTGGGACCAAAAATCATTCTGGACATTTCTAACACCGGACAATTTTGTCCCTTGAGGGCCCCATTACTAGCCAAATAATGATAATTTTGTGCAAAAAAATATTTCTACAGGCCCACTGGGCTAAAGATGGACCAGTCCATCTGGAATTGACCAGAATTGCCCTATATCCAGTCAGACCTTGCCACGGAATCATGTTAGTTGAGAGTCAGAAGGCATCTTCAGATACTTTACAAAAACAGACATCCTTACCTCTCTTATTACCACAATATTACTTTTTCTGAAGATTCATTTTCAACCAAACAGCCATGAAAGGATTTGATTATGGTTGGTAAGCAAGGAGAAGGCATAGTTTATAATTACTCTAGTGTTAATGGTTATCCAGACAATTGAAGATAATTGGAAAGGATTAAAATGACTCTTGATGGGTCAAATCCTACCTTGTAATACTTGATACACGTGAACGTTTGGGTTAACCGAGCTAATATGAAGTCAGGACACTTATATAGGACACTTGAAATATAATCACTGGATTGGACAACAGCACTTGGGGGAACTAGGGAGTATAGGATGAATACACAAGCACATCCTTCTTGACTGTCTGGTGTAAATAGACCACTTCTTTCCAAAAATAATGATTGTTTTCAAACACTTGATGATCTGTTTCATTACAAGATACAGATTGTAATAATTACATTCATTACATGTTTGCGTACTTCAACCGATATCCTGGGACTGTGTAGCAATTAAACAAATTCTAATGAATCGTTACCCACATTTTATTTAGCAGGGTACCTGATCAAAGTGACAGGTTTTTCCACATGAGATGAATATGCATCACACAGTAAATGGAGCAGCCAACCTGCCATCCAATAGCCTCGATGTTTATCTGATTCTCATTTTGTATCTTTGTAGTTATGCGCACACACACACACACACACACACACACACACACACACACACACACACACACACACACACACACTCCCCATTACAGAGAGTGGGCTGGTGTGTGTGAGGTCAAACACAGACCCAGAGTTTCTCCGTTTGTCTAATAGGAGGGCGGGTCCACAGGGAGGAGTGATTCTATTTGACCAGAGGTTGGCCAGACTGCAGGGGACACAACCTCCCATATCTCAATCTGTATGCACAGGGCAGGATTCTGACCTGGCTCCATTAGGGAGCTCACTCTGATAGCTCCTCCAACCTGCACTGCAGAGAAATCAGAAATCACATTGCCTCTGTGCTGCAGTGGAAATACTTTAGTAGCACAGCAAATCTACTTAGACCCTGTTAATTCATTATGAACAAAACATTTTGATTTGTGATAGTAACCTACATGGTCTCTCTCAGAGTGTATTATTGCACAGTGCAGGACAGATCCCCCTCCCCCAGTTTCTTCCTATAGTTAGTGGTTTAGCAGTAGGATCCTACTAGGCATTGCCTGAGGCAGGTACAAGCACTGGGGTGTTTAACTGGCTAATGTATTCTGGTCAGTTAACCACACAGACATCACTGCTAATAGGTTTTCTATCTCTCCAATGTCCAGACCAGCAGACCTGGACATGACTGTGAAGCAGTAAGATCACTATGGTATTCAACCCATGGATGCTGTTCATTAGATTTAACCCTAAAAACAATGGCAACAATGAGATTTGTCAACATGACTCAGGAATGACAGGTTCAGAAATCCACAAAAAAAATGTCTGCAGTGAGAACAGCACTTTTTGTAGCTCTTTCCTGCAATCAAATGTCCCTCTAGTGGCCTCATGGGTGGAATGTTATAAATATTTTTCATAATTAATACTTTCTTTTTACTGCAGAAAATCCAGTGTTTTTATGGAAACAATTGTTATATTTCAGTCTTCTGTGATGGATGAAGTGTAATATTGGAATGCAAACTGAAAATGTAGTATATTTCAACTATATCTGACATAGAATTTGTGACTACTTTTTTTAAGTCCATAACTATCAGGAATCAAGGTAAGACCCAAGTGCAGATGTTATTGTAACCACAGGAGCAGGCAAACGACCGGACAAGGCAGGCAGGGGTCAGGCAGGGGTCGATAATCCAGAGCAGAGACCAAGGTACAGGACGACAGGCAGAGGTCAGTCAGTGGTCGATAATCCAGAGCAGAGGTCAAGGTACAGGACCACAGGCAGAGGTCAGGCAGGGGTCGATAATCCAGAGCAGAGGTCAAGGTACAGGACCACAGGTAGAGGTCAGGCAGGGGTCAATAATCCAGAGCAGAGGTCAAGGTACAGGACCACAGGTAGAGGTCAGGCAGGGGTCGATAATCCAGAGCAGAGGTCAAGGTACAGGACCACAGGTAGAGGTCAGGCAGGGGTCGATAATCCAGAGCAGAGGTCAAGGTACAGGACGGCAGGCAGACCTCAGGCAGGGGTCGATAATCCAGAGCAGAGGTCAAGGTACAGGACGACAGGCAGAGGTCAGGCAGGGGTCGATAATCCAGAGCAGAGGTCAAGGTACAGGACCACAGGTAGAGGTCAGGCAGGGGTCGATAATCCAGAGCAGAGGTCAAGGTACAGGACCACAGGTAGAGGTCAAGCAAGGGTCGATAATCCATAGCAGAGGTCAATCCACAGGCAGAGGTCAGGAGGTCAGAGGGGACGACAGGCAGAGGTCAGGCAGGGGTCGATAATCCAGAGCAGAGGTCAAGGTACAGGACCACAGGCAGAGGTCAGGCAGGGGTCGATAATCCAGAGCAGAGGTCAAGGTACAGGACCACAGGTAGAGGTCAGGCAGGGGTCGATAATCCATAGCAGAGGTCAAGGTACAGGACCACAGGTAGAGGTCAGGCAGGGGTCGATAATCCAGAGCAGAGGTCAAGGTACAGGACCACATGCAGAGGTCAGGCAGGGGTCGATAATCCATAGCAGAGGTCAAGGTACAGGACGGCAGGCAGAGGTCAGGCAGGGGTCGATAATCCATAGCAGAGGTCAAGGTACAGGACGGCAGGCAGAGGTCAGGCAGGGGTCGATAATCCAGAGCAGAGGTCAAGGTACAGGACGACAGGCAGAGGTCAGGCAGGGGTCGATAATCCAGAGCAGAGGTCAAGGTACAGGACGAGGCAGGCAGAGGTCAGGCAGGGAGGTCAGGATAATAATCCAGAGCAGAGGTCAAGGTACAGGACGACAGGCAGAGGTCAGGCAGGGGTCGATAATCCAGAGCAGAGGTCAAGGTACAGGACCACAGGTAGAGGTCAGGCAGGGGTCGATAATCCAGAGCAGAGGTCAAGGTACAGGACCACAGGTAGAGGTCAGGCAGGGGTCGATAATCCAGAGCAGAGGTCAAGGTACAGGACCACAGGTCAGGCAGGGGTCGATAATCCAGAGCAGAGGTCAGGTACAGTCAAGGTACAGGACCACAGGCAGAGGTCAGGCAGGGGTCGATAATCCAGAGCAGAGGTCAAGGTACAGGACGGGCAGAGGTCAGGCAGGGGTCGGAGGTCAGGCAGGGGTCAGAGGGGTAAATCCAGAGCAGAGGTCAAGGTACAGGACGGCAGGCAGAGGTCAGGCAGGGGTCGATAATCCAGAGCAGAGGCCAAGGTACAGGACGGCAGGCAGAGGTCAGGCAGGGGTCGATAATCCAGAGCAGAGGCCAAGGTACAGGACGACAGGCAGAGGTCAGGCAGGGGTCGATAATCCAGAGCAGAGGTCAAGGTACAGGACGGCAGGTAGAGGTCAGGCAGGGGTCGATAATCCAGAGCAGAGGTCGGACAGGTAGAGGTCAGGCAGGGGTCGATAATCCAGAGAGATGTCAAGGTACAGGACGGCAGGCAGAGGTCAGGCAGGGGTATAATCCAGAGCAGAGGTCAAGGTACAGGACGGCAGGCAGAGGTCAGAGGGGTCGATAATCCAGAGCAGGGCCAAGGTACAGGACGGCAGGCAGAGGTCAGGCAGGGGTCGATAATCCAGAGCAGAGGCCAAGGTACAGGACGGCAGGCAGAGGTCAGGCAGGGGTCGATAATCCAGAGCAGAGGTCAAGGTACAGGACGGCAGGCAGAGGTCAGGCAGGGGTCGATAATCCAGAGCAGAGGTCAAGGTACAGGACGACAGGCAGAGGTCAGGCAGGGGTCGATAATCCAGGGCAGAGGTCAAGGTACAGGACGGCAGGCAGACGTCAGGCAGGGGTCGATAATCCAGAGCAGAGGTCAAGGTACAGGACGGCAGGCAGAGGTCAGGCAGGGGTCGATAATCCAGAGCAGAGGTCAAGGTACAGGACGGCAGGCAGAGGTCAGGCAGGGGTCGATAATCCAGAGCAGAGGTCAAGGTACAGGACGGCAGGCAGACGTCAGGCAGGGGTCGATAATCCAGAGCAGAGGTCAAGGTACAGGACGGCAGGCAGAGGTCAGGCAGGGGTCGATAATCCAGAGCAGAGGTCAAGGTACAGGACGGCAGGCAGAGGTCAGGCAGGGGTCGATAATCCAGAGCAGAGGTCAAGGTACAGGACGGCAGGCAGAGGTCAGGCAGGGGTCGATAATCCAGAGCAGAGGTCAAGGTACAGGACGGCAGGCAGGCTCAAGCAGAGTTTGGTAATCCAGAGGTGGAGCAAAGGAACAGGACAGCAGGCAGAGGTCAGGCAGAGGGTCGGGCAGAGGGTCAGGACAGGCAAAGGTCAAAACCAGGAGGACAAGCAAAAGCACGACTATAGAAACCCATAACCTGAGACAAACCACTGATAAGCTTGAACAAACAAGACGAACTGGCAACAGACACACAAAGAACACAGGTATAAATACACAGGGGATACTGGGGAAGATGGGCGACACCTGGAGGGGGGTGGAGACAAGCACAAGGACAGGTGAAATAGATCAGGGCGTGACACATAACCATGTGTGTGAGGTGTATACTTGCTTCAAAGTAGATTTGTTTAAGACTACCAAGAAACACTTTGTAAAGGGTTAATTTGTCCTCCTCACAGGGAGACCCTGGTAAGGCAGGAGAAGTGGGGACCCCAGGTGGTATTCAACCTATGGGTGTTGTTCTTTAGATTTCACTGGAAACCATGACAAATATAATTGTTGACAACATGACTCAGGAGTGACTGGTTCAGAAATCCACAACAACAAAAATGTCTGCAGTGAGAACAGCACTATTTCTAACGCTTTACCTGTTACAAGAACACACAATACTTCTTGGGAGGAATCTGCCCAAAAGCAATATGAACACTCTAAGAAAAAAGGGTTCCAAATGGGTTCTTGGCTGTCCCAATAGGAGAACCCTTTTTGGTTCCAGACAGAACTCTTTCGGGTTCCATGTAAAACCCTCTGGGGAAAGGGTTCTACATGGAACCCAATAGGATTCTAGTTGGAACCAAAGGTATCTTCAAAGGGTTTTTCTACGAGTGTAGTCACAGCATGAGATGAAGACTGGGAATCAAAGAGCTTTACCTGGTTGGTCTGTTTCAGCATCTGTATCTGCAGGTAAAATGATTCCACATGTATGAAAGGATGAACTTGGAACTGGGTGCCCTCTTATCATAGAACAAATATGTGCCCCATCTTCTTCTTCTCTTGAAGCTTTTGGGCCTATACATTGACCTTTGACATATGAACCCTACACTGGGGATCTTGTTTTCTCATCCTCTCTTCCTGGTTAGATAGAGGTGGTGGCTTGAAAGTGGTTGCTGATGCTTAAAAATATGTGAATGCTATTTCTGCTTTGAGAGAATATTTACAGAAAGAATATACTGAGATGCAGAAGAAACCTCTGAGATGTAAATGTAAAATAACAGGAGACAGAGGCCCTTTAGTAAAATAACAGGAGACAGAGGCCCTTTAGTAAAATAACAGGAGACAGGCCCTTTAGTAAAATAACAGGAGACAGAGGCCCTTTAGTAAAATAACAGGAGACAGGCCCTTTAGTAAAATAACAGGAGACAGAGGCCCTTTAGTAAAATAACAGGAGACAGAGGTCCTTTAGTAATATAACAGGAGACAGAGGCCCTTTAGTAAAATAACAGGAGACAGGCCCTTTAGTAAAATAACAGGAGACAGAGGCCCTTTAGTAAAATAACAGGAGACAGGCCCTTTAGTAACAATAACAGGAGACAGAGGCCCTTTAGTAAAATAACAGGAGACAGGCCCTTTAGTAAAATAACAGGAGACAGAGGCCCTTTAGTAGTTTACACTCACATTCATGTTCTAGACATCAGTTTATACTCACATTCATGTTCTAGACATCAGTTTATACTCACATTCATGTTCTAGACATCAGTTTACACTCACATTCATGTTCTAGACATCAGTTTACACTCACATTCATGTTCTAGACATCAGTTTATACTCACATTCATGTTCTAGACATCAGTTTATACTCACATTCATGTTCTAGACATCAGTTTATACTCACATTCATGTTCTAGACATCAGTTTACACTCACATTCATACTCACATTCATGTTCTAGACATCAGTTTATACTCACATTCATGTTGTAGACATCAGTTTACACTCACATTCATGTTCTAGACATCAGTTTACACTCACATTCATGTTCTAGACATCAGTTTACACTCACATTCATGTTCTAGACATCAGTTTACACTCACATTCATGTTGTAGACATCAGTTTACACTCACATTCATGTTGTAGACATCAGTTTACACTCACATTCATGTTCTAGACATCAGTTTACACTCACATTCATGTTATTCATGTTGTAGACATCAGTTTACACTCACATTCATGTTGTAGACATCAGTTTACACTCACATTCATGTTGTAGACATCAGTTTACACTCACATTCATGTTCTAGACATCAGTTTACACTCACATTCATGTTGTAGACATCAGTTTACACTCACATTCATGTTGTAGACATCAGTTTACACTCACATTCATGTTGTAGACATCAGTTTACACTCACATTCATGTTCTAGACATCAGTTTACACTCACATTCATGTTCTAGACATCAGTTTACACTCACATTCATGTTGTAGACATCAGTTTACACTCACATTCATGTTGTAGACATCAGTTTACACTCACATTCATGTTCTAGACATCAGTTTACACTCACATTCATGTTGTAGACATCAGTTTACACTCACATTCATGTTGTAGACATCAGTTTACACTCACATTCATGTTCTAGACATCAGTTTACACTCACATTCATGTTGTAGACATCAGTTTACACTCACATTCATGTTCTAGACATCAGTTTACACTCACATTCATGTTCTAGACATCAGTTTACACTCACATTCATGTTCTAGACATCAGTTTACACTCACATTCATGTTGTAGACATCAGTTTACACTCACCGTCATGTTGTAGACATCAGTTTACACTCACATTCATGTTGTAGACATCAGTTTATACTCACATTCATGTTCTAGACATCAGTTTATACTCACATTCATGTTCTAGACATCAGTTTACACTCACATTCATGTTCTAGACATCAGTTTACACTCACATTCATGTTCTAGACATCAGTTTATACTCACATTCATGTTCTTGACATCAGTTTATACTCACATTCATGTTCTAGACATCAGTTTACACTCACATTCATGTTCTAGACATCAGTTTACACTCACATTCATGTTCTAGACATCAGTTTATACTCACATTCATGTTCTAGACATCAGTTTACACTCACATTCATGTTCTAGACATCAGTTTACACTCACATTCATGTTGTAGACATCAGTTTACACTCACATTCATGTTCTAGACATCAGTTTACACTCACATTCATGTTGTAGACATCAGTTTACACTCACATTCATGTTGTAGACATCAGTTTACACTCACATTCATGTTGTAGACATCAGTTTACACTCACATTCATGTTGTAGACATCAGTTTACACTCACATTCATGTTGTAGACATCAGTTTACACTCACATTCATGTTGTAGACATCAGTTTACACTCACATTCATGTTCTAGACATCAGTTTACACTCACATTCATGTTGTATACATCAGTAAACACTCACCGTCATGTTGTAGACATCAGTTTACACTCACATTCATGTTGTAGACATCAGTTTACACTCACATTCATGTTGTAGACATCAGTTTACACTCACATTCATGTTGTAGACATCAGTGTACACTCACATTCATGTTGTAGACATCAGTAAACACTCACATTCATGTTCTAGACATCAGTTTACACTCACATTCATGTTGTAGACATCAGTTTACACTCACATTCATGTTGATCAGTAATCAATGTGCCATTATGTGGCTAGGCTGTAAAGAAACGTTTTCTTGCTATAGATGCTACAAAACAACCATACCAGCATATACATAATGCTTTATAGACAAATGCTATATTAAAGAAAGAAAATAGAAAGAAACTCGTTTAAACCCATGGCCGGTGGGTTAGGGTTTAAAAAAAATAGCCAGCAGGTTACAGTTTAATCACAAGGTCAGTGGGTTAAAGTTTAATCACATGGCCAGTGGGTTAGAGTTTAATCACATGGCCAGTGGGTTAGAGTTTAATCACATGGCCAGTGGGTTAGAGTTTAATCACATGGCCAGTGGGTTAGAGTTTAATCACATGGCCAGTGGGTTAGAGTTTAATCACATGGCCAGTGGGTTACAGTTTAATCACATGGCCAGTGGGTTACAGTTTAAACCCATGGCCAGTGGGTTACAGTTTAATCACATGGCCAGTGGGTTAGAGTTTAATCACATGGCCAGTGGGTTAGAGTTTAATCACATGGCCAGTGGGTTAGAGTTTAATCACATGGCCAGTGGGTTAGAGTTTAATCACATGGCCAGTGGGTTAGAGTTTAATCACATGGCCAGTGGGTTAGAGTTTAATCACAAGGTCAGTGGGTTACAGTTTAATCACAAGGTCAGTGGGTTAAAGTTTAATCACATGGCCAGTGGGTTAGAGTTTAATCACAAGGTCAGTGGGTTACAGTTTAATCACAAGGTCAGTGGGTTAAAGTTTAATCACATGGCCAGTGGGTTAGAGTTTAATCACAAGGTCAGTGGGTTACAGTTTAATCACAAGGTCAGTGGGTTACATTTTAATCACAAGGTCAGTGGGTTAAAGTTTAATCACATGGCCAGTGGGTTAGAGTTTAATCACATGGCCAGTGGGTTAGAGTTTAATCACATGGCCAGTGGGTTAGAGTTTAATCACAAGGTCAGTGGGTTACAGTTTAATCACAAGGTCAGTGGGTTAAAGTTTAATCACATGGCCAGTGGGTTACAGTTTAATCACATGGCCAGTGGGTTAGAGTTTAATCACATGGCCAGTGGGTTAGAGTTTAATCACAAGGTCAGTGGGTTACAGTTTAAACCCACGGCCAGTGGGTTACAGTTTAAACCCATGGCCAGTGGGTTAGAGTTTAATCACAAGGTCAGTGGGTTACAGTTTAAACCCATGGCCAGTGGGTTAGAGTTTAATCACAAGGTCAGTGGGTTACAGTTTAAACCCATGGCCAGTGGGTTAGAGTTTAAACCCATGGCCAGTGGGTTAGAGTTTAAACCCATGGCCAGGGGGTTAGAGTTTAAAGCCATGGCCAGTGGGTTAGAGTTTAATCACAAGGTCAGTGGGTTACAGTTTAAACCCATGGCCAGGGGGTTAGAGTTTAAAGCCATGGCCAGTGGGTTAGAGTTTAAAGCCATGGCCAGTGGGTTAGAGTTTAAACACATGGCCAGTGGGTTAGAGTTTAAACACATGGCCAGTGGGTTAGAGTTTAAACACATGTCCAGTGGGTTAGAGTTTAATCACATGGCTAGTGGGTTAGAGTTTAATCACATGGCCAGTGGGTTAGAGTTTAATCACATGGCCAGTGGGTTAGAGTTTAAACCCATGGCCAGTGGGTTAGAGTTTAATCACAAGGTCAGTGGGTTACAGTTTAATCACATGGCCAGTGGGTTAGAGTTTAATCACATGGCCAGTGGGTTAGAGTTTAAAGCCATGGCCAGTGGGTTACAGTTTAAACCCATGGCCAGTGGGTTACAGTTTAATCACATGGCCAGTGGGTTACAGTTTAAACCCATGGCCAGTGGGTTAGAGTTTAATCACATGGCCAGTGGGTTACAGTTTAAACCCACGGCCAGTGGGTTACAGTTTAAACCCATGGCCAGTGGGTTAGAGTTTAATCACAAGGTCAGTGGGTTACAGTTTAAACCCATGGCCAGTGGGTTAGAGTTTAATCACAAGGTCAGTGGGTTACAGTTTAAACCCACGGCCAGTGGGTTAGTTTAAACCCATGGCCAGTGGGTTAGAGTTTAAACCCATGGCCAGGAGGTTAGAGTTTAAAGCCATGGCCAGTGGGTTAGAGTTTAATCACAAGGTCAGTGGGTTACAGTTTAAACCCATGGCCAGGGGGTTAGAGTTTAAAGCCATGGCCAGTGGGTTACAGTTTAAAGCCATGGCCAGTGGGTTAGAGTTTAAAGCCATGGCCAGTGGGTTAGAGTTTAAACACATGGCCAGTGGGTTAGAGTTTAAACACATGGCCAGTGGGTTAGAGTTTAATCACATGGCTAGTGGGTTAGAGTTTAATCACATGGCCAGTGGGTTAGAGTTTAATCACATGGCCAGTGGGTTAGAGTTTAATCACATGGCCAGTGGGTTAGAGTTTAATCACATGGCCAGTGGGTTAGAGTTTAAAGCCATGGCCAGTGGGTTACAGTTTAAAGCCATGGCCAGTGGGTTAGAGTTTAAACCCATGGCCAGTGGGTTAGAGTTTAAACCCATGGCCAGTGGGTTAGAGTTTAAAGCCATGGCCAGTGGGTTAGAGTTTAAAGCCATGGCCAGTGGGTTAGAGTTTAAACCCATGGCCAGTGGGTTAGAGTTTAAAGCCATGGCCAGTGGGGTTAGAGTTTAAAGCCATGGCCAGTGGGTTAGAGTTTAATCACATGGCCAGTGGGTTAGAGTTTAAAGCCATGGCCAGTGGGTTAGAGTTTAAAGCCATGGCCAGTGGGTTAGAGTTTAAAGCCATGGCCAGTGGGTTAGAGTTTAAAGCCATGGCCAGTGGGTTAGAGTTTAATCACATGGCCAGTGGGTTAGAGTTTAAAGCCATGGCCAGTGGGTTAGAGTTTAAAGCCATGGCCAGTGGGTTAGAGTTTAAACCCATGGCCAGTGGGTTAGAGTTTAAAGTGGCCAGTGGGTTAGAGTTTAAAGCCATGGCCAGTGGGTTAGAGTTTAAAGCCATGGCCAGTGGGTTAGAGTTTAAAGCCATGGCCAGTGGGTTAGAGTTTAAAGCCATGGCCAGTGGGTTAGAGTTTAAACCCATGGCCAGTGGGTTAGAGTTTAAAGCCATGGCCAGTGGGTTAGAGTTTAAAGCCATGGCCAGTGGGTTAGAGTTTAAACCCATGGCCAGTGGGTTAGAGTTTAAAGCCATGGCCAGTGGGTTAGAGTTTAAAGCCATGGCCAGTGGGTTAGTGGGTTAGAGTTTAAACCCATGGCCAGTGGGTTAGAGTTTAAAGCCATGGCCAGTGGGTTAGAGTTTAAAGCCATGGCCAGTGGGTTAGAGTTTAAACCCATGGCCAGTGGGTTAGAGTTTAAAGCCATGGCCAGTGGGTTAGAGTTTAAAGCCATGGCCAGTGGGTTAGAGTTTAAAGCCATGGCCAGTGGGTTAGAGTTTAAAGCCATGGCCAGTGGGTTAGAGTTTAAAGCCATGGCCAGTGGGTTAGAGTTTAAAGCCATGGCCAGTGGGTTAGAGTTTAAAGCCATGGCCAGTGGGTTAGATGGCCAGTTTAAAGCCATGGCCAGTGGGTTAGAGTTTAAAGCCATGGCCAGTGGGTTAGAGTTTAAAGCCATGGCCAGTGGGTTAGAGTTTAAAGCCATGGCCAGTGGGTTAGAGTTTAAAGCCATGGCCAGTGGGTTAGAGTTTAAACCCATGGCCAGTGGGTTAGAGTTTAAAGCCATGGCCAGTGGGTTAGAGTTTAAAGCCATGGCCAGTGGGTTAGAGTTTAAACCCATGGCCAGTGGGTTAGAGTTTAAAGCCATGGCCAGTGGGTTAGAGTTTAAACCCATGGCCAGTGGGTTAGAGTTTAAAGCCATGGCCAGTGGGTTAGAGTTTAAAGCCATGGCCAGTGGGTTAGAGTTTAAACCCATGGCCAGTGGGTTAGAGTTTAAAGCCATGGCCAGTGGGTTAGAGTTTAAAGCCATGGCCAGTGGGTTAGAGTTTAAAGCCATGGCCAGTGGGTTAGAGTTTAAACCCATGGCCAGTGGGTTACGGTCTAACTCCAGCGCATAAGATAAGGGGAAAGAAATCCTTAGCCCCATAGTGTCCACCATAGGAGGGAAAAACGATGCACATGAAAAAGATTTTGATCTATCGTTCCATCTATCTCAAAATACAGGGGGGGTTAGGATGAAGAGCCTGTCTGGAGGAATTCAGGCCTTGTTTGAGGATTATAACTTTTTCATTCATAGCCAAAAGACAGAGAGAAGGGTCCTCCAATGCCTCATGGGCCAGCGGCCGGGGTCTATCGTACAGCTAACCACTTAGATAGGAGAGATAAAACTGAGTTCAACTGCAACAAAGTTAAAGTATTAAAAGTGTATCCTCTCAACTTTAATTTATTAACCACAGAAACAGATGTTACTGGAATCAAAACTGCCACCTTGTTCATGCACAGAAAGACCGCTCCAAAAATGGTCCCTTAGACACAGAACTAGGATAATTTTACTCTCCTCAATTCCTAATGGAGAAATTAGGGAGGAAAATACATACCTGACCTCAGATCATTGTCTGTCCAGGGACAACGTTGACCTATTTTGTTGCAGACAGAAGAGCGTCTTCGTCATGGTAAGGACCAACAAGCAGCTCACTAGACAAGTCTGACATCTAGTGGCGAACAAGGAGCAACAAAACCCGAAGGCAGTTCATTTGCGCAAAGACAGAGAGGAAGAGGTGAAGCGAGAGGATGTACTCTGCCCAAAATCTGTCTACGTGATATAAGCCCTCTTTTGTATGGGGTGGGGGGGTGGGTCCATAAGCGAGTGTTGAATTACGTGAGGCTTACCTGGTAGAATAGAAGTTTCGTAATGTTTAGGCTGTACTGATTTAACTGGATGCACGTGGCATTCCGGCAACAATTTAGTTGTGCCTGTTGGTCACGCGCCCTCTCGTTGACTAGAATGGTCTCGCCTGCCTTCAATCACTGGGGAAATGTAATTACATTGTTAGAGCGGTCACTCGGCTATCTTGTCAATGTAATATATCGTCTTTGGTACAGCTAACCTTTTCTGTCCTGTACTTTCCTACCTAGCCTGAGGTCTAATTCGTGTATGGAGGAGTTCGTTTTGCATGGCCCGGTGACTGGGAATATCAGTTAAGGGCCAATGGAATCGTCTAAAATATCCAACTACGCCTACTTAGAATGGTCTAAAATAACCAACTCCGCCTAACCGGAGCACCGGGCCATGTGAAACGAACTCGACCTATGAGAGAAGAGGGAGTGTCCAAAACTCCACCCCCGCCCTTCGTAGTTTATAAAAACAGATTGCAGTAACACACGCAGTTAAAACATACTCACGGAGACCCCATTATAGGTTCACTGTGAGAGGTTATACCACCAACACTTTTATTTTTCTACGGAAACGAAGACGAACAGAATCAAAATGGTGAGATCTTTATTTTTTTCAACATTGCCTTCGACGCATAGGTTGTAATAATGTAAAGGTTGAGTTGTATGAATTAGGCTACATTTCTAATGTTTTTGTAGTCCATCCCGTATAGTAATGTTTATGATATCTATAATACGTGTAGGTACAGCCTACGCTACGGCTCACCTGTTTTTATATAATATGATTTTGTTCTGATAACATGGTGCGTCATGATAAGAGTATCCATTTTGCTGCGCGTTCAATTTAGCCCGCCGTTTTGCTTTTCAATTCAAACACGACTGGCGCAGTAGACACAACTATTACTAGAATGCATTTAATTATTAAATTGCGTCACCTGAGCCTTAATTGTCCTATTTCATAATAATGACTCAGTTCATAGGTATCTGCATTTACTATCAAGTGTTCATTTGGCGCTTGACGCAGCCTCCTGCCATTTTGAATGGTTAAAGGAGTTGCCCGTTTCCATATAGTGGCGGTGGGGCCAGTGTGGTTATGGGTGTGTTTATTTGCTCTGCTGGCTTTAAATGCTGATGTGGCTCCCACGGGTCCGTGTGTATTCTGATGGGTGACTGTAGGCCCAGTCAGCTACTGTTCCTGTTGCTCTAGTCTACTGCGCAAAACTGGGAACGTTCTCTATGTAGTGCTATTCAGTCCGAACAAATGCCAACGACTACTAATGAACCACAGATTACCATCTTCTGTAGTATGGCAGATTACATCTACAATGAGTTTACAAAAAAAAAGATTAATTGTAATAGTTGTCCCGAAGTAACATTTTCCCACCAAGTTGCCACATAGATGTTTTTAGGACATGGCTCACATTTGTATTACCTCACATCCTGCCCATGTGATTTAATCATAAAATATATCAAGGAATTCGACTTAGACCTCTCAGAAATCTTGTGACTATGCATACATGCTTAGTCGTGATGGGGTAACCTTCAGTAATCTGATTTGAAAGGGAAATCTGAGGTTAGGAGTGACGCAGAGCCCAGTGGATCAGCACTTCAGACTAGCACATGGCAGACTGTCTGATCATGAGGTTAAGGTCTATACTACTAAATGTGGGTGAAAGAGCCTTTATGATCCATTCTAGTTCATGTACTACTCTGGCCATAATGCGGTGTCTTCAAACACCTGCCATCTGATGTGAATGTTATGAAAGGAGAGGGAGGCTATTTGTTTGGGTGTGAATTCCAAGCCATATGTCTTCCCGCATAACACAAGGCCCTCTTTGCACTGAAAAGAAAACCATAGGGGACAGAACAGGAAGCTGGAGGGGGGTTGCTTACTAGCTACTGAACAAGCCACAAGCGGTTAGTCCATCAGCCATGTTGCATGTTGGTGCCAAGTGTCTCGGCGGACTTGCAGTTGCACAAACTATTTGTTAATCTAGACTGTACTCAACGGTCTATCGCCATACGAGTTTAAAATACAGGAAATGAATACCATAACCTAGCATGTACCTGACTGGCCTATTTGGTAACATTAACATAAATGGCTTATATCATGAGCAAACAGTCTGAGTCAACTAGCTATCACAGTTACACACGGGACTGCAAGGTTTCAAGTGTGTGGTTTAGTAAATCAGGGCAACCCCTGACAAATGCAACAGGGTGGAGGTTAGTTTCTTAAATCTGGTATGAACTAGGGACTGCCTGAACATCAACTATGACTGAACTAGAGGTTCAGGACACCATGTGGTTGTTCCCACCGAAAGGGGTCAGTGGAGTAGAATGGGGTCTGGAGGGGCTACACACAGAGTGGGGGGGTGGGGTCATTGACACCTCCCTTTAAATAGCTGGCTGCAGTGCTGACCTAGCTGTCATGCCTAAACTAGGCACACACTCGTATCCCTGTGTCACCAACCCTCCCCCACATCCACCCTACCCAGCTTGTTCTGTCAAACTAGGAGTCTGGAGAAATGGCTGACAGTCGTGGCCCCAGTCTCTATATGAGTGGAGTCATAACAGTAGTACATTATGTGTGGAGGGGTGTAGCAACATGCAGGTGTAAGACCTTGATGTCACGAGGACCTCCCTGTAGTAGATTCAGATCTGGAGTGAAGTGAGGTTTTCTAACGTTCCTTCACATCCTCTTACTGTACTGTAAAAAATAATTTACAAAGTTACAGTTCATAAAAGGAAGTCCTATTCCCATTTATGCGGATTCCTCCATTTAAATAATTGCCCTTGATACTACTGAAAGTTAAACCTAGCTTAAGGGGAAATGATTCTACCAGAGGGCAAAGCCTAGTTGGCTGGTGTCTGTTCTCCTGTTACTGTGGCAGGTGGTCTTGTTTATAGCTGGGCCTTGGCAAATCAAAACGCTCTGATTCATAAGTACTGCCAACACATACAACCACACAACATTCCCAGACTCGTCCTCTTGGCATGTCACTGTCTCGAACTTATCTTCCTTGACGTTCTCGTTTCTCTTGAATGTCTCGCTCCCATCTCTGTCTAGTCAGCCAGTTTGGACAGACTGGTGTGTGTATGTAGCCAGCTCTGCCTCTGGTGAGCTGCGATTCAGAAGTGATACGCTTGTTATTATCAGCTTCACTCATCCTTGGTGCTGCTTTCCCCTCGGCCTCTTCTCTAGAAATACTTCAGTAGGGTGTGGAGGGCCTTTTGGCCTTGACACAGACTCGTCAGCTCCTGTTAGCATTGTCGCTGCTCGCTAGCTCAATGACTCGCTGAAGGGGTAGGGTAGCCACTTGCCAAACCTCCCAGTTCGGCCTTGATTCTAGTGACGTCTTATCAGACCTTGTTTCCTTGCGAAGCTGTGATGTTAAACAAATTCACATAATTGTATAATCTCTAATGACCTCTGTCCAAGTTGGCATTCCAATGAGGGGAGGGGGGGTGTATCTCAATCTAGTGGCATCCTCTCCTCAGGGGTGTGGTGCCTAAATGACAGGAAGAATATAAGGAGAGTGGGCTGTAATGGACTACTGGGATGCACATTGTGGTAACACATTCAGCATGGCTGTTTTGTTAATGCTATAAGAGTCTAATCGACTGGATGGTGTCACTGCAGTCGAGTCCAACTATCCTGCCGTCTGCCAATACTGCATTGCAAAATTGACTCATTTCTCACATGCACACCTTCTGTTTGGTCCTTAGTGAATATAGATATCAAGTGCTGCCTTCTCTATAAAATGTGTACACTACATGACCAAGTATGTGGACACCTGCTCTTTGAACATCTCAATCCAAAATCATGGGCATTAATATGGAGTAGGTCCACCCTCTGCTGCTCAACAGCCTCCACTCTAAGAAAGGCTTTCCACTGATGTTGGAACATTACTGCGGCGACTTGCTTCCTTTCAGCCACGAGCATTAGTGTGGTCGGGCACTGATGTTGGGCAATTAGGCCTGGCTTGCAGTCAGTGTTCCAATTCATCCCAAAGGTGTTCGATGGGGTTGAGGTCAGGGCTCTGTGCAGGCCAGTCAAGTTCTGCCACACCGATCCCGACAAACCATTTCTGTATGGACCTCGCTTTGTGCACAAGGGCATTGTCATGCTGAAACAGAAAAGGGCCTTCCCTAAACTGTTGCCACAAAGTTGGAAGCACAGAATCGTCTAGAATGTCAATGTATACTGTGTAGTTAATATTTCCCTTCACTGGAACTAAGGGGCCTAGTCCAACCGGTGAAACGGCCCCAGACTTAAGTCACTGAGCTCTTCGGTAAGACCAATGTTTGTCTATGGAGATTGTATGGCTGTGTGCTCGATTTTATTAACCTGTCAGCAACTGGTGTGGCAAATTGCCGAATCCACTAATCAAAAGGGGTGTCCAGGCTCCTGTGTAAATGTAAAATGCAGTTGGTGTACAAAACAGTAGGAACACCTTTTTATAATTGTTCCACCTTTTGCCCTCAGAACAGCCTCAATTCGTCGGGGCATAGACTCTACAAGGTATCAAGTGTTCCATACTGGTCCATGTTGACTCCAATGCTTCCCACAGTTGTCAAGTTGGCTGGATGTCCTTTGGGTGGTGGATCATTCTTTATACACATGTTGAAGTACTTGACACAACCCGGTGTGCCTGGCATCTACTACCATACCAGTGTCATCAATAAGGGATCATAGCTTTCATCTGGTCAGTCTGTCATGGAAAGAGCAGGTGTTCTTAATGTTTTGTACAGTGTAGATCAGTTACATGGTTCAGACGTGGTTAATGGCTATGTCAATACCGGTAGTCACACACTGAGACGTGGCTAGGCTTCTGAGACGGTAGCTGCATACAGTTCAGTACTAAAGTAGGTCAGATGGACTCACTGCAGAGTTGGCTAAGCCATGCTAGGAAGTGTAGTCATAGTCCCGTTTCAACACACTGCAAACAAATTGGGTCACCATGCAAATATACACACGACTCAAAACTTTGGCTCATAACTCCGGTGGCTTGTCTTTAACTAGCTAGATCATGCCGCCCACTGTTTTCAGGCTCACCTGTCCTTTGTCACTCAGACATGGGCAGGTTAGGTTTGTTTCCTCTGTTAAGTGTAGAGCAGTGGTTCCCAACCTTTTTCTGTTGTACCACCAACTGAATTTTGCCCTGCCAGACGTACCCTCATGTGCATTCTATCAGTAACCTTATGGTCTCATGAGTCTTAAGTACCCTCTGTGTATCGGCATAGCGCTCCCAGGGAACCTAGTACCCCTGGTTGGGAACCACTAGTGTTAGAGTGCTGCCACTTGGTGGTGAGAAACAGCAGATAAACAAGTGCTAAAATGGTTGCCCAAATTCTTAATCGACCTCAGACTCTTATGCACTGAGTGGTTTGGAGGGGTGCTCCACTGGCTCCATTTATCATTGGTGACATTGACAACCAAGTGTTACTCCATCCATTGCAGACTGCTGTCGATGCATCGGCTCCTTGTGTAGTCAATGTTTTGTACCTGTTCAAAGAAACCATAAGTTAATTGTTTGACTAACCCTATTTCCCGGTCTCTCCAGCGTGAGTGTATCTCTGTGCATGTGGGTCAGGCTGGAGTCCAGATGGGCAACACCTGTTGGGAGCTGTACTGCCTGGAGCACGGGATCCAGCCGGACGGCACCATGCCTAACAACAAGGCGGTCGGTAGCACTGACGACTCCTTCACCACGTTCTTCAGCGCCACGGGCATCGGGAAATACGTGCCCCGCGCCATCTTTGTAGACCTGGAGCCCACTGTCATTGGTGAGTATTGGAGGGATCTGGCAGAGAAAATCCACTGACTGATTGACACTGGGAATGTGTAGGAAGAGGTCTTCATCAATATGGTGGTACAGTTCAAAACAAGCATCAAGACCAGACTAATTAACCCTAGTCTGTTCCCCTTTCTCTCAGATGAGGTGCGGACAGGTACCTACCGCCAGCTGTTTCACCCCGAGCAGCTGATCTCAGGGAAGGAGGACGCAGCTAATAACTATGCCCGTGGCCACTACACTATCGGCAAGGAGATCATCGACCAAGTGCTGGACAGGATCCGTAAACTGGTGAGAGAAACTGTCAGATTTGATAGATTCAATGGTGATATTAGGATAACCAATGGGTTTTTCATTAATGTTTTATCAGAAAGGGTTTTAGCCTTGGCTTGTATAAATCTAGCCTGAATGGGTCTTATCAGAGCTTGGACTTTCCTTCTAGAAAACATGTTGATGAGTTTTCTGTGTCTTGACAGGCTGACCAGTGTACGGGGCTCCAAGGTTTCTTGGTCTTCCACAGCTTCGGAGGAGGTACCGGTTCTGGTTTCACCTCCCTGCTCATGGAGCGTCTCTCAGTCGACTTCGGGAAGAAGTCCAAGCTGGAGTTTGCCATATACCCTGCTCCCCAGGTGTCCACAGCTGTGGTGGAGCCCTACAACTCCATCCTGACCACCCACACCACCCTAGAGCACTCTGACTGTGCCTTCATGGTCGACAATGAGGCCATCTACGACATCTGCCGTAGAAACCTGGACATTGAGCGCCCCTCTTACACCAACCTCAACAGGCTCATCAGCCAGATTGTCTCCTCCATCACCGCCTCTCTCCGCTTCGATGGTGCCCTTAACGTGGACCTGACAGAGTTCCAGACCAACCTGGTGCCTTACCCCCGCATCCACTTCCCCCTGGCCACCTATGCCCCTGTCATCTCAGCCGAGAAGGCCTACCACGAGCAGCTCTCTGTGGCTGAGATCACCAACTCCTGCTTCGAGCCCGCCAACCAGATGGTGAAGTGCGACCCTCGCCACGGTAAGTACATGGCGTGCTGCCTGCTGTACCGCGGAGACGTGGTGCCCAAGGATGTCAACGTGGCCATCGGCAACATCAAGACAAAGCGAAGCATCCAGTTCGTGGACTGGTGCCCTACAGGTTTCAAAGTGGGCATCAACTACCAGCCACCCACTGTGGTGCCAGGGGGTGACCTGGCCAAGGTCCAGAGAGCTGTGTGCATGTTGAGCAACACCACAGCCATCGCTGAGGCCTGGGCGCGTCTCGACCACAAGTTTGACCTGATGTATGCCAAGCGGGCATTCGTGCACTGGTACGTGGGTGAGGGCATGGAGGAGGGAGAGTTCTCTGAGGCCAGGGAAGACATGGCTGCCCTGGAGAAGGACTATGAAGAGGTCGGAATCGACTCATTTGAGGAGGACGAGGAGGGAGAGGAGTATTAGGCGAAGAGTTCAAAGGAGGGATATGTCCTCGGTCGGCTTACGTATCACTGAGAGATAGAACTGCCTTTACTTGACCATGAAGTGGGGAACGGCCTGCTCCTTCCCTTGTCGAAAGTCATCAATCGTGTTTTCTTCACCAAAGACCCCACATCATCCATGTCTGACACTATTTTCCCAGGTTGACTATGGAACCATGCAGAACCTTGAAGATTAAGCTGTCTCCATAAAAATGTTTCCTTTAAGTTCATGGTACTTCTGTGCGTTCAGATCTATCCTAAACACTAAAGTTACTGCCAATCAGAAAACAAACTAGCCAACTAAACCCCATGGTGTTGGGTCTTAATGAATGTAATTCAGTAACAGTCTTGGAGGATTATTTTGCATTGCATGTTAAGTTTCCCCAAAATAATTTATTGGTTTTATCCCTACAGATTGTATTTTCTTTGCCATGTCTTATTTTAAGAGTTAATCACATCAGGTTACTGTTGTGGCTGTATCCCCTCCTTTGTAAATAAAGTTTTATCTCAGTTAAACCTCAGTCACCTCTTTCAATGGTTCTAATCAATCACAACTGCCTCCAGTCCTGACACTAGGTTTCATTGTAATTTGTCTAAATGACTATTAAACTGCCATAAAGTCAGTCTGTGCAATCGGCCACACAAATGGCCTGGTAAGTAGCAGAGAATTCTTGGGATATAAATGTAGCCGCAGGGTGCCTTGAAAAACAAGTTTATGGTCAGGTAACTCTGTCTTAATTGCATACTCCTGTGGACTGTCAAGCCCCATTGGATGAGAAAGCCAGGTGTCTGTCCCTTCTGACCTTCTCAATGTGTTTTGAGAAGGTGAGAATCTCAAGGATAACCTGTAGTGTTGACTAATGTGGAAGGATTGTCCCCATAATGTGAAACTAGTTTATTTAGATTGTTACAGAATAGCCTAAAGGTGACAAGTGGATTTATGGATGGTAAACTAATTTTGATTTGAGACCCACCTTAGCAAAGTTCAGTCCACTGGGTAGTGCTCTGGTTTAATGAAATACTTGATTTGGCCAGAGGAAGTGCTGAATCGAGAAGTTTAATTCGGCCCAAAATCTCTCCCTGGAATTATGGCCACAAAGTGAGTACTTTTGTATGGAGGTAATTTGTTCAAAACATTTAACTAATTTGGTACGTGAGGCTTATTTGATCGAATAGAAATTTCGTTAGGTTGTTACGAATGCACTAATGTGGACGCAAAATGCTTAAATATTTGTTACATGCTTCATAAACATGTGTAGAGTACATGTAGCACTAGACCAAAAGCCTGCAGGTGGCCATATTGAGACGTTTTATTTGACATCCAAGGGGAAGCGCGTGTGGGCATGAGAAAATACTTTATATCGGACCTGTGCCTGTCATGGATGGAGCATGGGAATTGCCGTTGAGGGCTTCCATTTTAACGTCAATTTGGGTAGAGATTCCCATGCGTTAGGCACAATAAACCAAGATTAAGATAATTTAGTACTTTAAAATGGCGCTACCCATGCGGTCACATACGCTATAATGGCACGGATGCAAAGACAACTACTATATCGCTATGGCCTGTTCACACGCGTATATGTCCTTGTACTGCGTAGAATGATTTCGCCTCCTCCCGCCTGCCTTCCGTCTTTGAGGACATGTATTTCCATGGTTAATGTTCACTTGACTATCTTGTCGATATAATAGAAACGTCGATTGGTGCCGCGTTCTAAACAACTGAATCTCCGACTTCCGTGTGTTCAAAACAATTTGGAACTCGGGGGAAAAAACGAGCTCCGTCTGGGGAAAATCGATTTTGAACGGTCTTCCAACTCGGGCCTCTAAATCTAGAGAGCGACCTGAAGATCGCTGACGTCGGGATTTTACCTTGTATTTTTCCGAGTTCCCAGTTTTATTTTTAATATCAAATCAATACATAAAGCACATGAGGGAACACAAGCATACATAGATTACAAACAATAGACAATCGAGCTAGGGGGTACAATATCACATTACAATTACACAAGGACCTTAAGGGACATGCATATACTTACAATTCTAACAGCTTTTTTTGTTAGAGCATTTAACCGTCTTAAAATACAGTTCAATTTATTTTTGTAGGGTACGAAAATGTGTTCTGTTTGTAAATTTACATTTGTGTATATGAAATTTGGCCAAAAGAATAATGAAATTAATTACGTAAAAATGATTGCGCTTATTTCTATTGTATGTAAATAATCCAAACAGTACATTTCTCCACAATAGATCCGAGTTCCCAGTTTTTTTATTATTATTATTTTTTTTTTATTAACAACAAATCAATACATAAAGCACATGAGGGAACACAAGCATACATAGATTACAAACAATGGACAATCGAGCTAGGGGGTACAATATCACATTACAATTACACAAGGACCTTAAGGGACATGCATATACTTACAATTCTAACAGCTTTTTTGTTAGTAGAGCATTTAACCGTCTTAAAATACAGTTCAATTTCTTTTTGTAGGATACGAAAATGTGGTTTTCTGTTTGTAAATTTACATTTGTGTATATGAAATTTGGCCAAAAGAATAATGAAATTAATTACATAAAAATGATTCCGCTTATTTCTATTGTATGTAAAGAATCCAAACAGTACATCTCTCCACAATAGTGTAACATCTTCATAAATGTGTTCAATTATAAACCTACTGATGTCTTGCCACAGTTTTCTTACATGCATACAATGCCAAAAAAGATGCACAACTGTTTCTGGGTGGTCATTACAAAAGGAGCAATTTGAGTTGATGTTTTCCTTAAACTTCTTCATATATCCGAGTTCCCAGTTTGGAAGGCAGCAGCTCACAGGCCTGCGTCATCATTACGCGTTTTATGTACACGGAAGTAGCCAGCAGAAAACAGGACGATAACAGAAGGTAATTTTATATATCCACCGCTAACAAACGTAAATATCTCCATGTATTTTCCTCACACGTTTATCAATACCTCTATCAGATAATATTGGCTGATCAGGATTGATCTGCATGCTGCCCTCTTGTAGTTTAACTTGTATTCTCATACCGGTGTGCCACGTTACTAAACAAAATCGTACACTTTTGAAAAGGTTTAGGACCAAGAACCGCTGTAGGGCGGCTAGGAAAGTAACCGAAAGGTTGCTCGTTTGAATAGTTAGGCCAGTAACCGAAAGGTTGTTAGTTTGAATCCCCGAACTGACAAGGTCAACAAATCTGCCGATGTGTCCTTGAGCAAGGCACTTAGTCCTACTTTCCGTAACCCCACTCTCCAAGGTTGTCTCAGGAGGAGTTGTGATATGCAAAAAAACACATTTACAATTCACACGTGTAAATAAGACAAATATAAACACCCACAATTATTATCAAGCACAGGTGACAGTGAATTATTTTGATAAGTGAAATTGACACTGCATCAATCCTTGGACCATAGTGGAATGGACTGGATTTCATGTTTCAGTATGTTTTTTACACATATATCCCATACTCGCCCTCTATCTCCCATGGCTTTCCACTTGACCTCTCACTTTCAATTCCACTAAACCTGGTCTTTTACCTCATATGCACTCCATCTCTCTCAATTCAATTTAAGGGGCTTTATTGGCATGGGAAACATGTTTACATTGCCAAAGCACAAGTTCCAAAATAAAGACATTTTGAATGACATATGTCTGTATACAGTGTTGTAGCGATGTGTAAATAGTTATGGGTTGTGTCTCTCTCTCTGTCCATCTGGGTGTTGGTGTGTTGAGTTATGCCCCAGGGAGGATGGGTCAGACCCTGTGTATCTGTTCCCGCGGCTCCATCACCATTGACAACAAAAGATACTACTTCATCCAGAAACTAGATGAAGGGTAAAACCGTCCGCATCAGTGAAACACTGTTACCTATTCTACATGGCAGACGATCACCCCGGTCCCTCCCACACATGTATTTGTATTTCAGTCTTCTGTAACGTTACATCTTACTGATCAGGACTTTGGTTTTGTCTGCCTCTCCACTTTCTCCTGCTTTCCTTATCTACCCCCTCTGTCGTTCCCTATTTTCTCTCTTTCTCTCGTCTTTTACCTTCCATCCCTCCCCTCATCCCAGAGGGTTCAGCTATGTGGACCTGGTGGAGGGGGTGCAGGACGGGCGTTTCTACGCCCTGAAGAGGATCCTGTGCCATGACCGGGAGGGTCGCCAAGAGGCTGAGACGGAGGTGGAGATGCACCGTCTCTTCAGCCACCCCAACATCCTGGGCCTGGCAGGGCACACCTTCATAGAGAGGGGGGGCAAGAGTGAGGCCTGGATACTGCTGCCCTACGTTCAGGTACGTGTACGTGTGTGCGCATGTCTATGTACTCACGCCTGTATGTGCGTATTAGAGCCCAGGTGTTTTTTTGGAGTCCGATACCGTTTTTTTGGGGGGGGAGTTAAAAGATACCAATACATCTGCCGATATACTGTTTTACAGCGTGGAAATGAAAAAGTGTGTATGTATGCGTTTTTGTATTCACGCCTGGGTGTGGGTGCTCCTACAGAAGGGCAGTCTGTGGTCAGTGCTAGAGAAGCTGAGGGACAAGGGAAGCTTCATGCCAGAGAGACGCATCCTGAAGGTCCTACAGGGCATCTGTTCTGGACTGAAGGCCATGCATGACAGAGGCTACGCACACAGGTACAGGCTGATACTGCTATTACACACACACACACACGATTATGGTTAGTGGTTCAAATTAGAATGAGTCTCTCTCTATCTCTATCCCTCTCCTCTCTCCTCTCAGAGATCTGAAGCCTACCAATGTACTCCTAGAGGAGGATGACAGGCCGCTGCTGATGGACCTGGGTTCTATGAACCGCTCCAGGATGGAGGTCAAGGGGACCAGGGAGGCCATGACAGTACAGGACTGGGCAGCTCAGAGGTGTACTATATCGTACCGCGCCCCTGAGCTCTTTAACGTGGAGAGCCACTGTGTCATCGATGACCGTACAGACATCTGGGTAACGCACACTAGCGTACTACCCCCTTCCTTCTCACTTTAGTTTGGTCGGTGGAAACTGTCAGTATTGTACAAGCGATATAACATAGACCAATTTGTCATAACAGAGATTGTCTTTACCATTGGACTGTGCGATGCTGTTTTGACTCCAGCCATGTAGTCAACATGTTGGGCTCTAGTTAGATTGCCATCTCTCTGTCTCCATCATCCCTGGTGTTTGTTGACCTTGTAGAGACCGTATTCTCTCTCTCTTTCTCTCCAGTCTCTGGGCTGTGTACTGTACAGCATGATGTTCCTGGAGGGGCCCTATGACATGGTGTTCCAGAAGGGAGACAGTGTGGCCCTTGCTGTCCAGAACCCAGTTACCATCCCTCAGCCATGCAGGTTAGTCAGTCCCCTGGCAAGCTAACTCTAACCCCCAGTTACCATCCCTCAGCCATGCAGGTCAGTCAGTCCCCTGGCAAGCTAACTCTAACCCCCAGTTACCATCCCTCAGCCCTACAGGTCAGTCAGTCCCCTGGCAAGCTAACTCTAACCCCCAGTTACCATCCCTCAGCCATGCAGGTCAGTCAGTCCCCTGGCAAGCTAACTCTAACCCCCAGTTACCATCCCTCAGCCCTACAGGTCAGTCAGTCCCCTGGCAAGCTAACTCTAACCCCCAGTTACCATCCCTCAGCCATGCAGGTTAGTCAGTCCCCTGGCAAGCTAACTCTAACCCCCAGTCACCATCCCTCAGCCCTACAGGTCAGTCAGTCCCCTGGCAAGCTAACTCTAACCCCCAGTCACCATCCCTCAGCCCTACAGGTCAGTCAGTCCCCTGGCAAGCTAACTCTAACCCCCAGTCACCATCCCTCAGCCCTACAGGTCAGTCAGTCCCCTGGCAAGCTAACTCTAACCCCCAGTTACCATCCCTCAGCCATGCAGGTTAGTCAGTCCCCTGGCAAGCTAACTCTAACCCCTAGTCACCATCCCTCAGCCCTACAGGTCAGTCAGTCCCCTGGCAAGCTAACTCTAACCCCCAGTTACCATCCCTCAGCCCTACAGGTCAGTCAGTCCCCTGGCTAGTCAACCCCTAGTTACTCTTCAATCCATCACCCACTCAGCTTTCAAGGCTAGCAAAATATAATTTATTGATTCCAAATAGGCGCCTACCACCTAGGCACTCCTGCAGATCTAAAAGGATTGGATAGATTTAAGCATTTTTCATCTGGCCTTTTCATAGGTTGTATGGAATTTATACAATTTACAGTATGTCTTTTTTCTCTAGTTACTCTGGAAGTTTCTCAGTATATATATTTGCTATTGTAGTAGTTAATTGTTTCTCCAGTTATTCTGGTAGTTTCTCAGTATACAGTTGAAGTCTGAAGTTTACATACACTTAGGTTAGAGTCAATAAAACTTGTTTTTCAACCACTCTACAAATTTCTTGTTAATAAACTATACTTTTGGCAAGTTGATTAGGACATCTACTTTATGCATGACACAAGTCATTTTTCCAAAATTTGTTTACAGACAGATTATTTCACTTATAATTCACTGTATCGCATTTCCAGTGGGTCAGAAGTTTACATACACTAATTTGACTGCCTTTAAACAGCTTGGAAAATTCCAGAAAATTATAACATGGCTTTAGAAGCTTCTTATAGGCTAATTGACATCATTTGAATCAATTGGAGGTGTACCTGTGGATGTATTTCAAGTCCTACCTTCAAACTCAGTGCCTCTTTGCTTGACATAGGAAAATCAAAAGAAATTAGCCAAGACCTCAGAATTATTTTTTTTTAATTCCTTGGGAGCAATTTCCAAATGCCTGAAGGTACCACATTCATCTGTACAAACAATAGTACGCAAGTATAAACACCATTGGACCACACAGCCGCCATACCGCTCAGGAAGGAGACGCGTTCTGTCTCCTAGAGATGAACGTACTTTGGTGCGAAAAGTGCAAATCAATCCCAGAACAACAGCAAAGGACCTTGTGAAGATGCTGGAGGAAACGGGTACAAAAGTATCTATATCCACAGTAAAACAAGTCCTATATCGACATAACCTGAAAGGCCGCACAGCAAGGAAGAAGGTACTGCTCCAAAACCTCCATAAAAAAGCCCAGACTACTGTTTGCAACTGCACATGTGGACAAAGATCGTACTTTTTCGAGAAATGTCCTCTGGTCTGATGAAACAAAAATAGAACTGTTTGGCCATAATGACCATCGTTATGTTTGGAGGAAAACGGGGGAGGCTTTCGATCCAAAGAACACCTTCCCAACCATGAAGCACGGGGGTGGTAGCAGCATGTTGTGGGGGTGCTTTGCTGCAGGAGGGACTGGCACATTTCACAAAACAGATGGCATCATGAGGGAGGAAAATTATGTGGATATATTGAAGCAACATCTCAAGACATAAGCTATTTTGCCACAACTTTGGAAGTATGCTTGGGGTCATTGTCCATTTGGAAGACCCATTAGCGACCAAGCTTTGACTTCCTGACTGAAGGACAACAAAGTCAAGGTATTGGAGTGGCCATCACAAAGCCCTGACCTCAATCCTATAGAAAATTTGTGGGCAGAACTGAAAAAGAGTGTGCGAGAAATGAGGCCTACAAACCTGACTCAGTTACACCAGCTCTGTCAGGAGGAATGGGCCAAAATTCACCCAACTTATTGTGGGAAGCTTGTGGAAGGCTACCCGAAACGTTTGGCCCAAGTTAAACAATTTAAAGGCAATGCTACCAAATACTAATTGAGTGTATGTAAACTTCTGACCAACTGGGAATGTGATGAAAGAAATAAAAGGTGAAATAAATCATTCTCTCTACTATTATTCTGACATTTCACATTCTTAAAATAAAGTGGAGATCCTAACTGACCTAAGACAGGGAATTTTACTAGGATTAAATGTCAGGAATTGTGAAAAACTGAGTTTAAATGTATTTGGCTAAGGTGTATGTAAACGTCCGACTTCAACTGTATATATTTATTCTGAAGTTATTCTGGTAGTTTCTCAGTATATATTTGTTCTCCAGTTATTATGTTAGTTTCTCAGTATATATTTGTTCTCCAGTTATTCTGGTAGTTTCTCAGTATATATTTGTTCTCCAGATATTCTGGTAGTTTCTCAGTATATATTTGTTCTCCAGTTACTCTGGTAGTTTCTCAGTATATATTTGTTCTCCAGTTATTCTGGTAGTTTCTCAGTATATATTTGTTCTCCAGTTATTCTGGTAGTTTCTCAGTATATATTCACCCCATCTGAGGTCCTGAGTGATCTGGAGCAGCTTTTCATCAAGGATCTCTCTGTACTTTGCGCCGCTCATCTTTCCCTCGATCCTGACTAGTCTCCCAGTCCCTGACACTGAAAAACATCCCCACAGCATGATGCTGCCACCACCATGCTTCATCGTAGGGATGGTGCCCAGTTTCCTCCAGATGTGACACTTGGCATTCTGGTCAAAGAGTTCAATCATGGTTTCATCAGACCAGACCATCTTGTTTCTCATGTTCTGAGTCTTTTAGGAGTCCAAGCGGGCTGTCATGTGCCTTTTACTGAGGAGGTGCTTCCATCTGGCTACTCTACCATCAAGGCCTGATTGGTGGAATGCTACAGAGATGGTTGTCCTTCTGGAAGTTTCTCCCATCTTCATAGAGGAACTCTGGAGCTCTGTCAGACCATCGGGTTCTTGGTCAGGGAGGTGACCAAGAACCCGATGGTCTGACAGAGCTCCATCTCTGCAGGACTCCACCAAGGCCCTTCTCCCTCGATTGCTTATACTCTAGTATTTTCTCAGTATATATTTGTTCTCCAGCTACTCTGGTTGTTTCTCAGTATATATATTTGTTCTTTAGTTACTCTAGTAGTTTATCAGTATATGTTTGTTCTACAGTTACTTTAGTAGTTTCTCTATGTATTTGTTCTCCAGTTGCTCTGATAATTTCTCAGTATATATTGTTCTCTAGTTACTCTGGTAGTTTCTCTGGTAGTTTCTCAGTGTCTTATGGATGTTTTTGTTATTCCCCTCCAGTTACTCTGAAAGCCTGCAGAACCTGCTGAGCTCCATCATGGTGTCCAACCCCCAGGAAAGACCCGACGTCAACTGGATCCTGGACCAGATACAGGACATGACATGTTCCAGCCCCAACACACAGACCAATATGGTATGATGGTCCTGATCGGGGAACCATGGCAAGCCTGGTTCCTCTCTGGTTCCAACATCTGTGGGTGATGAACTTTGAACTTTATGACCTCTGGACTGTTGTAATGGCGACCCTGACCTTGTCGTTTTCCTCTAGTCTTAGAAGCTCAGGGGATCCTACCCCATACACACACCTGCTATTCTGCAGTTGAAACCATATAGACTTACGTCACAGGTCCTCACTGTCCTCTATATGCATGTGCAACAATATGCTTTGACACAGTGTCGGTCAACTCCACATCCAGCTCACCTTGGGGAAATTGAGATTTGGGTGGAGCCATTTTATGACTGCTAGTGAATAGGAAACCCCATGGGTTAAACTACCATCAGACACTAGGGTTGAAGGGGGCCCCGGACCAGGAAAAGGACCTATGGTAAATTCCAAACAGACGGTTTCCATGGAAATGTACTCGGCCATATCTTATATCAGCTTCAAAGGGATTTTAATAACTTTGATTCCAGACCTGGGTTCAATACATGAGTATTTGTTATTTAAATACTTTTTCTGTATATTTGAGTATTTTCAAATACACAGCTCAAATGTTATTTATTTATTTGAGTACTTGAATGGTTATTTGTAAAGACCAAATAGTCGACCAAATTGTATTTGAAAGTGTTTTCAAATACTATTTTCAAATACCTGGGTTAAATGCATGGGAGTGTATTTGAGTGTTTTAACATAATTTCCAAGTGTATTTCCAAATCCATTCCAATATTCATCTACTTGTTTTTTCAAATATAGGTAATCTGATTGTTTTGAGATGTATTGAAAAGTAATTGAAATACCTGAAATAGTATTGTGAACCCAGGTCTGCTTGATTCATCCTTGAACTTCTTTCAAGTCCATCGTAACTGTATTTATTTGTTATCATCACATAATGCTATACTGTAACAATTCTCTATTTTCCATTCATGACACGTTCATTTAGGCCTGTATGTGTTTGGCAATACCTCACAAGATTCTGTTTTGAGTGTCAACAGGAAGATAAGATAATCTGGTTTTAAGTCTCAGCAGGTTTTGCTCAGTTAACTCTCACTACAGTTGCTTGATAGGAACTTTTTAATGGTTTCTTTTTTAAAGCTGTTATTTGTGTGTGTGTGTCTATTTAAGGAGCAATGATTTATTTGTCCAATGTATATGCTATATGAACATGTTCTAAATAAGCAAATGAAGTTGGAATACAGATGTTATTGATCATTTCAGTGGAACAATGTAGAATGTACTGGAACTATAAATGGCTGTTGTTGGCTATTTCGCACTGTTTGTAGCCTAATTCAGCCCATCCAGGAATTTGAGATATTGTGATAAAATAGGGAATTGCATAATACTGTTAATACAACACTGAAGGCGCTGCTTGTTTCTCATAAGATTGATGTTTTATAGGCATTACTTTTCTTTTTTTACATTTGTGGTACATCTTAATTTGTTATGTATAAGAGGCCCTTTTCACGTACTTTTAGAGTTGTCTGAGGGCCTGACTTTCTATGTTGTTGTCATGTGGCTTTTATTCCACTCGGGGGAGCCGTGTCCTACACGTTGGTCAAAGCAGAGGGAGTCGGGGTCTCAAAAGGTTGTCTTAGTTTGGCCAGACCTGTAGATCTGAGGAAGACTCACTCAATATGTGAACATATGCAAAACCTCTACTCTGATAAACACCAGGGAATAAAATGGTACTGATTCTGATTTGTCCCTTCAATACATCCACATTCCATGATAACATTACAGTTGCCAATACCTACCCTTGCTGTTGATAAAAAGGGCAGGGCCAGCGGTTTTCATTGGAAATTAAAGTTCTATACTACAATTACATGTTCAAACTTGACTTATGGGATTGTTGGCAGTGAAGAAAGGAGGATGAGCGTGATGCCAGAGAGAACCAGAAGGTGCCGCTGGAAGCTCAATGACAGAGGCATGGATAATGTGCAGAGTGCAGGCCAGAGAACCTGTAGCTTGTAGCTGTGTACACAGCCCTATACGTTGCCTTAAGTGTGTGTACGCACAGCCACAGTCTTGGATGGGCTGTGTGTGTGGACTACAAGGTATGAAACAATTATCAGAAACTGTTTACTGCGCCTGGTTTACAGCCCTGTGGTTCACTAGGGTCAAAGTGACGTCGTACCTCACTCCTCATCCTAATCAATCTCAGACGGTCATAAACCTCACAGACATAACCCACAGCAGAAACGACTGACACAAGAAAACACACACTAACACTAGAGGAATTCATTACACTTTAATTAACGTTTTCCCCAACCAAATACACCCCCATACAGGAGGTCGGCCCACCCATAGTCCAGACTCCCCTGGGACAGTATTCATTACACACAGACTGTGTTTACGGGTTGAGGAGCGGAGGAAAAGGACCCCCATTGGCCTAGCAGGTTGAGGAGGAGAGGGGCCCTCCCCATTGGTCCATTACCTTTATATTCACCATCATCTGCCTGATGATGTCATGCAATACCAGTACAAGGTCAACACAATGCTGGTTCCATTTCAACATCCACCTTCCTATTCTTTTCCTTTGTGAGTCCATAAAGGCCATGGACGTGTGTGTGTGTAAGTCTTGTCTAGGTGTGTTTCATTGTGAAGGTCTATTCCCAATACCGTAATTAGTTTCCTCCCACCCCACCCCGTACTCAGAGTGGCGCTCACACCATAAACCATCTGGATGCTTTATTGATTTGGTTATGAATCAATTAGTGAATTATTTAATGAGCTGGGAATTATGGGTCAGTTCTGAACTGCTCCCACCCTGCACTGTTCCCAGGTCTCTCTAAATCATCATCACTTCATCACTACCTGCCTAGTCTAGTTGACTGTGTGGGGTCTACTCTGGTGAGTGTGTGTGTGTAGTGGGGGGGGGTACTCGTGTGTGTGTGTGATGTGGGGATTCTGGTGTGTGTGTCCATGTGTGTCAGTTAAACAGTCCCTCTAACCTCAACAGTACATTACGTGAGTAGGCAATATGGCCAGGGTGTCCGATTTTATCTTTAAAGTGGGTGAAGCAGACTCTTTCTCCAGCCAAAGCAGTAACACACCTGATATAACTAGTCAACTAATCATAGTCTTCAATCTAGACTTTATTAGTTGAATCAGATGTGTTGCTTCTTTGGCTGGAGAAAAAGCCTGATCCCATAATGGCCCTATGAAAGACTGGACCAGATTGTTTCTGGACACTGGACAGGGTCCTACTCTCAAAGACGTTTAAATTGGCTCTGTTGCCCTGAGAGAGGAGAGTAGGAAACGAAAACATATGGACATTATGTCCAGCCCATTGAGTGTGTGAGTTATGACTTCCACTTATTGCAGCTAGGGGAGAATTTTTAAGAGCCGGCTTTTTGCATGCTCATTAATTCCGGGAAGTGTTTAGGTTAAAATGCATAATGAGTTCATTAAGGGGGATTGGCGTAATCAGGAAAGGTATCGGCTTAATTACTGGCGCCGTGCCAAGGCGAATGCTCTCCCTCTTCTCTTTCCCGGCCGGGTCCCTGAAACCTGTCCTGGCTGGTAGCAGTAGTGCTAGCGCTATCTAATTTAATTAAGTGTACAAAATGCTACGCACTAACGTCCCCCCTGGGGGCAATTAGCAGGAGAGAGATTGAGAGATCCCTGCTGGGCATTTTACTCCCTGGCAGGAGATTCCCTATGTCAGTTAGCTGATTGCATTGATTATATTGATTTGTAACAGCTTTTCAGGTAATTCCATCTGCAAAGGTGAGAGCAACACGTTGGCCCGGAGACTCTTATTTTGATTCATTCATTCTTTATTTAGGCCCCAGGGTTGTTCTGCCAAGTGATCAGATGAGAGTGTACCTCAATAAAACCTCAAACCCGGTCAGAACAGGTGGGATGTTATTGATGCTTTTAAAAAAACATCACAACTCTTTCAGCGTCTGGATAGGAATGTGCTGATGGATGCAGGAAAGTGGCATCAACGGTCAAATGAGACAAATCCACATATACACACACACACACATAGCGTAATTACGCATGCACTCACACACAAACACACACACACACATAGCGTAATTATGCATGCACTCACACACAAACACACACACACACATAGCGCAATTATGCATGCACTCACACACAAACACACACACACACACACACACACACATAGCGTAATTACGCATGCACGCATGCACTCACACACATACACACGGTTGTAAGGAATTACAAAAAACTAACTGTAATCCGTTACATTACCAGCAAAAATCGTATAACCAGATTACAGATACTTAAAAAAAAACAGATGATTACTTCGAGGATTACTTTTAAATTCAGACAGGATGTTTGCGGAAAAAACCTTTGACACTTTTCTGTTTTCTCTATGACATTCAGATCAGCATTGAAAATGCGCAAGTTTAAGTTTGTTCCACTTGAGCGACTCTGGCCATAAATCAGAGACCACTATGATGACACACCAAATGTGTTTGATGGATCGTGGGAAAAGAGCAGGAATAGGTTTTTATAGGTTACAGTCCAAGCTGTGTCTTCCAATGGAGTGACTGCTGTCGGCATCCAAAGATGATCCAACTTGAATAAACGCTTGGTGGTAAGGATGACATCAGTGGTGTAGTCTACTGCATACAGATATCACTTATTATTGATATCTACCTAGCTCAATGATGTGAATCACACTGCTGCTCTCTCATTTAGCTATTTGCACCTTATGGATTGTGGTTGTTGTGGATGGCTGTTCACAAATCTAAATGTGTATTTGAACCCAATAATGATTGAATGCAAGAAGTTCCAGCTACTATCAATCATTGTTTTTGAAACTAGTTGACAGCCAGTGAAAAATGTACAGTGGAATAAATAACAGTGGGGCTTTTATTTCTCAATCTAATTAATGCTGACACATGTTTTAAATCCATAGGCCTAATGGACACATGTTCAAACTTGTACTTTTTAACCTTGATTTAACCAGGCAAGTCAGCTAAGAACAAATTCTTATTTTCAATGCCTAGGAACAGTGGGTTAACTGCCTGTTCAGGGGTAGAACAACAGATTTATACCTTGTCTCGGGGATATGAACTTGCAACCTTTCGGTTGCTAGTCCAACGCTCTAACCACTAGGCTACCCTGCCTTTGATAGACTTAAAGCGGCAATATGTAGTTTCTATATCCATTTTTGGACTTCTAAAGCTGTCATCAAGGCAAAGGGTGGCTACTGAAGAATCTCAAATATAAAATATATTTTGATTTGTTTAACACTTTTTTGTTAGTACATGTTTCCATATGTGTTATTTCATAGTGTTGATGTCTTCATTATTATTCTACAATGTAGAAAATAATCCAAATAAAGAAAAGCCCTTGAATGAGTAGATGTATCCAAGCTTTTGACGAGTACTGTATATCAATAGATTCTTGAAGAATATAACTTATAAATGTCTCATGAGCTTAATTCAACTGTCAAACTCCACGAGAACCCAAAAAATAACATTTTTTTCCCTCCAATGTTTGCTAACATTGTCAATGTAAACAAACACTGTGTAGCCTCATAACATGGTCAAAACAATACTTTTGATATCATGGAGGGTCAGTCCTTGTAACTCTGTCTATTCATCTGAGAGAGGTTCCATTTCTCCAGGCCCATCCCCATACCAAAACAGCCCTTACATCCATAGCTCTGTCTATTCATCTGAGAGTGGTTCCATTTCTCCAGGCCCATCCCCATACCAAAACAGCCCTTACATCCATAGCTCTGTCTATTCATCTGAGATTTCTCCAGGCCCATCCCCATACCAAAACAGGCTTCCATTTGGTTCCATTTCTCCAGGCCCATCCCCATACCAAAACAGCCCTTACATCCATAGCTCTGTCTATTCATCTGAGAGTGGTTCCATTTCTCCAGGCCCATCCCCATACCAAAACAGTCCTTACATCCATAGCTCTGTCTATTCATCTGAGAGTGGTTCCATTTCTCCAGGCCCATCCCTCAGCTTTTTACCAAAACAGAAGTGGGGTGCCCGTTTTGTTATTGTTTCATCTGTGGATTATCAAGATGTCAAAGTGTCACCAACAAAAAGTTGAACCATAGACCTATAGCAAATGCAGCATATGGCATTCATTTTTCACATGTAAATAGCACTTCTCAGTAGTGCTCAAAGCATGCCATTCCATGAGCGCAGCATTTATTTTTCAACTGGAATCAATGAGACCAATCAGTCCTCCATGACAACAAAATCATAAACAACATCAGTTACACTTACTGTAACATTTATTGGAATGACTGGAATTCTGATAGACGTTGGTTTATAATGTAAAGATATCATTTAAAGACTTAACAAACCCATAAAGTAACATTTAACATCCATATATGGCCAGCTATGTACATTGATAACTAACTTTAACATTCATTTATCCTGCAATAGATGTGATTCAAATGGTAATGTACCTTTTTGTCTTCTAATGCCTCTTAAAGGGGAAAGTCATCTAATAGTAACTGAATGTAATCAGATAATGTTACTGAGTTTGGGTAATCCTAAATGACTGATTACAATGTTGGACAGGTAACTAGTAACTGTAACAGATTACATTTAGAAAATAACATACCCAGCCCTGAACACACATACTGTATAGCCATGTTGCTCTCACACACACCAATACCAACACCGGTCGTTCATGTACAACTATTTTGGTCTTTAAAAATGTGACATATAGCTCATGAGACTATGTTGCAGCCTAATAACAGACCAGAGTTCCATGTTTGGTTGATTCTCTGAAACAGATGTGTTAGAGCTGGGTTTGGAACAAAAGCCTACACACCTGACCAGTAGTGGAGAGCGCAGGTTTAATTGGTGGATCAGGAGGCCTACACACCCGACCAGTAGTGGAGAGCGCAGGTTTAATTGGTGGATCAGGAGGCCTACACACCCGACCAGTAGTGGAGAGCGCAGGTTTAATTGGTGGATCAGGAGGCCTACACACCCGACCAGTAGTGGAGAGCGCAGGTTTAATTGGTGGATCAGGAGTTCATTTAAGCAGATTAGACGACATAGATGACAAGATACTCTAGCGGTGCACCGGTCGTTAGGGGCGACGGGGCGAGAGCCAATTAGCTGATTAAACCGCCCAGCACAGCCAACATGCAGCAGGCTGAGGGGAGGGGCCTGGTGATTGATGGCCGAGGAGGAGGGAGGGGGAGTGTTTGTGTAGCTTGTCAGAGAGTTGTCGCTGAATGAGTGAAATGTCTTCATCAATTTGGAGCCATTACCATGTCAAAAGGAGAGGATGGTGTTTAAAGGAGGGGAGGACGAGAGGAGCAATGTGTGCCGATCCGTACACTCACGGCTGCTCTGCAGATGATCAATCTGATACGCACACACACACACACACACACACACACACACACACACACACACACACACACACACACACACACACATTTCAATGTCATTTTCATCATCATCATCATCATCATCACACATACACAAATCAAATGTTATTAGTCACATGTGCCAAATGCAACACCTTACAGTGAAATGCTTATTTGCAAGCCACTAACCAACAATGCAGTTTAAAAAATACAAATAAGAATTAGAAATAAAACGAACAAGTAATTAAAGAGCAGCAGTAAAATAACAATAGCAAGACTATATACAGGGGGTACCGGTACAGAGTCAATGTGCGGGGGCACCGGTTAGTTGAGGTAATTGAGGTAAAATGTACATGTAGGTAGAGTTATTAAAATGACTATGCATAAATAATAACAGACAATAGCAGCGGTGGGAGGGGGGGTAGTGCAAATAGGCAAATAGTCTGGGTAGCCATTTGATTAGATGTTCAGGAGTCTTATGGCTTGGGGGTAGAAGCTGTTTAGAAGCCTCGTGGACCTAGACTTGACACTCCGGTACCGCTTGCTGTGCGGTAGTGGAGAGAACAGTCTATGACAAGGGTGGCTGGAGTCTTTGACAATTTTTAGGAACTTCCTCTGACACCGCCTGGTATAGAGGTCCTGGATGGCAGGAAGCTTGGCCCCAATGATGTACTGGGCCATACGCACTACCTTCTGTAGTGCCTTGCTGTCGGAGGCCGAGCAGCTACCATACCAGGCAGTGATGCAACCAGTCAGGATGCTTTTGATGGTGCAGCTGTAGAACCCTTTGAGGATCTGAGGACCCATGCCAAATCTTACAAGTCTCCTGAGGGGGAATAGGTTTTGTCGTGCCCTCTTCACGACTGTCTTGGTGCGCTTGGACCATGCTCTCATGCATATTTCCGTGTTATTTGCCTTGAAGTGAGCATAGAAGTAGTTTAGCTCGTCTGGTAGGCTCGTGACACTGAGCAGTTCTCGGCTGTGCTTCCCTTTGTAGTCTGTAATGGTTTGCAAGCCCTGCCACATCCGACGAGCGTCGGAGCTGATACACACACTTATGTAAATGTACATTCAGCCATTTAGTAGATGCTCTTATCCAGAGCGAATTGCAGTAGTGAGTGCAGACATGTTCATACTACTAAATCTACTCAAACACTTCCAAACACACACACCCATGTCTCCACACACACACTGTGCGTCCTGGCCCCGCCCGGGCGGGCCCCTTTACCGTAAGCCTGTTTAATTTTCCTGAAATAGGGCTGTGACAGCTCAGTCATGCTGATGAGATGGGCTGAAGAGAGTGGCAGCCTGTCAGAGTCTGTCTCATCTGTCTCCTTACTGCTGACCAGCCTCTCCTCATCTCCTCAGCCCTGTCAAATCATCACACACACTCTCAACACCACATCTCCGTCCTCACTTACACACTTTACAATAGAGAACCTTGGTTAATCTACAGAGGTGTGTGTGTGTGTGTGTGCGTGCAGTCACGTATGTGTGTGCATGTGCACTAGTGTGTGTGCATGTGCGTGCGTACTAGTGTGTTTGTGTGTGTGTGTGAGGACTAAAGCAATAACTGAGAGCTTTTTTATTTCACCTCTAGTGATTGTTATGGGTCCCTCTATCACCTGACCCGGATCAATTATGCTAATTGGATACTGCAGTGACACCATAAGGCTGTAGAGAGAGAGACAGAGAGAGACAGAGATAGAGATAGAGACAGAGACAGAGAGAGAGCGAGAGAGACAGAGACACAGAGAGAGAGAGAGAGAGAGAGAGAGAGAGAGACAGAGAGAGACAGAGACAGAGACAGAGAGAGAGAGAGAGAGAGAGAGAAAGAGCGCGAAAGGGAGAGAGAGGCAGACAGACCGAGAGAGAGAGAGAGAGAGAGAGAGAGAGAGAGAGAGAGAGAGAGAGAGAGAGAGAATGGGAGAGAGAGAGAAAGGGAGAGAGAGACAGAGAGAGAGAAATGTGAGGGAAAGGGAGAAGGGTGAACGAGAGAAGGAAGCGAGAGAGAGGTGAGGGAGATGAGGGGAAAACAGCCTGTTTGAGGATTGCATATTACTTAGGACATATTGATGTACGGTATAGAATATTACTGATGTCATTTCCACCTGTCAGTCATGTCTGAATGCCGATAAACCCATAGCCATTACATAAATGAGATGTTGACGGCACCGTCTCTGTCTGCATAACCATATACACACGCCACAGAGCTGGGACCAACACTTGTCTGTTATTTCAGGTCCAGATCATAGAAGTGTAACAAGTAGT
>NC_088397.1:14079551-14199551 GCF_034236695.1 Oncorhynchus nerka
TTGCTGCTCTTCTTGACACCAGGCCATCCTCCAAAAGTCTTCGCCTGACTTTGCATGCAGATGCACTCACACCTGCCTGCTGCCATTCCTGAGCAGACTCTGTACTGGTGGTTCCCTGATCCCGCAGCTGAATCTACTTTAGGAGACGGTCCTGGCGCTTGCTGGACTTTCTTGGGCGCCCTGAAGTCTTCTTCACAACAATTGAACCGCTCTCCTTTGAACCCTTCTTGATGATCTGATAAATGGTTGATTTAGGTGCAATCTTACTGGCAACAATGTCCTTGCCTGTGAAGCCCTTTTTGTGCAAAGCAATGATGACGGCACGTGTTTCCTTGCAGGTAACCATGATTGACAGAGGAAGAACAATGACTCCAAGCACCACCCTCCTTTTGAAGCTTCCAGTCTGTTATTCGAACTCAATCAGCATGACAGAGTGATCTCCAGCCTTGTCCTCGTCAACACTCACACCTGTGGTAACGAGAAAATCACTGACATGATGTCAGCTGGTCCTTTTTGTGGCAGGGCTGAAATGCAGTGGAAATGTTTTTGGGGGATTCAGTTCATTTGCAAGGCGCAGAGGGACTTTGCAATTAATTGCAATTCATCTGATCACTTCATAACATTCTGGAGTATATGTGAATTGCCATCATACAAACTGAGGCAGCAGACTTTGTGAAAAGTAATATTTGTGTCTGTCACGCCCTGGCCATAGAGAGGCTTTTATTCTCTATTTTGGTTAGGCCAGGGTGTGACTAGGGTGGGCATTCTATGTTCATTTTCTATGTTTTGGATTTCTGTGTTGTTTGGCCTGGTGTGGTTCTCAATCAGAGGCAGCTGTCTATCGTTGTCTCTGATTGAGAACCATACTTAGGTAGCCTTTTCCCACCTGTGTGGTGTGGGTAGTTATTTTCTGTTTAGTGTGTTTCGCACCTGACGGAGCTGTTTCAGTTGTGCTTTTGTTGCTTGTTGTATAGTGTTCAGTTTTACCATTAAAATGACGAACACGTACCACGCTGCACCTTGGTCCTCACCTTCTTCCACCAACGGCCGTTACAGTGTCATTCCCAAAACTTTTGGCCACGACTGTAATTGTAAACAAACACAGTTAAGTTTCAAAACGTGGTTAAAACTGTATTTGATAAGATGTACGGTTAGTCCTTGCATCCATAGCTCTGTCTTACATAAAACAAGGCCGATTTTTTTAAATCCCGGATTACACCTTTAAGGAGTGTACATTGACATTTGGGATTATAACACTGCAAAAATTTGTTTGGCAAATCCAACCAACCATTGCGTTCACCTTTTCAGTTGCCAAGGAGACAATAATAGTTCTAAATCCATATCATCATCCACCGAGTCTCCCAGTCTCACCTTGTCTTGTGCTGGTCTACAGTGCAGAGGTGTGTAATCCAGGGGGAGAGGGTGACTGGTTGTCTCTTGTGTGTAGGGAGGGGCTGCCGTTGGGGGTAGTGAGTGGTTTAATTAGAGCGAGTGCCTGGGTCTCCGCCTGGTCCCTCGTCCACATTACAACATGCTGCCAGGGGTTAACTGGACTGATAAATGGGCCCTGACACACACACACACACACACACACACACACACACACACACACACACACACACACACACACACACAGAATGCATCTGTTTAGTCAAACGACCCTCACACTCTCACTCATGCATCCATACACTGCAGTCAGACGTGTACACACATATACACACACACTTTTACCTGGTCCTCTGTGGTCAGCCTGTAAGACGGTAATTGAAAGATGCCCAAACGAGCACTCGTTAAGTCCCTGATTGGGTAGCAGCCTTAATGACCCCGGCCCAGCGCCGTGACCTCTGGTGACTGGGCGTAAAAGTGGAACTACCGTCTCCATTAGGTTTGAGTGTCTGCATCTGTCTAGGATAACTCTCTCACCTCATCTCTCTCCTACCAATCAGACTTCATGTTATTTTCTGTTGACAGTACAGAATTCAGATGTTAATACTTTTAGGAACCTTTGTCTTGCTTACATTATAATATATTGGAATACATTTTTAGCGTAAATAATGAAATGAAAACAGAACGATCCTTTGCTCTGGTTGCGAGGATTTGTGTGTGAGTGCATGTGTGTGTGTGCATACGTGTGTGTGTTACAGAGACGTGCCACTAGCGTGTGTTTCTTCATAAATCATGTGTCTTAATCAAAGGAGGCCTGGGCCATTAATAACAGTGTGGTTGGCCTGACGACAGAGCACAATGTAGCATAATGGAACTATTTATTCCATAATGCTGCATTGTCACCGCAGCCACCAGGAAGGGGACAGAGGGAGGAGGGGGGGAGGGGATGGGAGGGGAGGGAGGGGAGGGAAAGGAAAGAGCGACGGGAGAGGGAGAGGGGAGGGAAGGAGAAGAGGGGAGATAAAGGGGTTGAAAGATAAGTTAGGGTTATGATGGGGAGAGAAATAGATGGAGGAAAAGTGAGAGAGAGGGATGAAGAACGAGTGGGAGAAAAATCAAACACAAGGTTGGGGTTTGAGGTGTGGGATGAGAGCACAATGTTGTGGTTTGAGGTGAGGGATGAGAGCACAAGGTTGGGGTTTGAGGCGTGGGATGAGAGCACAAGGTTGGGGTTTGAGGTGTGGGATGAGAGCACAAGGTTGGGGTTTGGGGTGAGGGATGAGAGCACAAGGTTGGGATTTGAGGTGTGGGATGAGAACACAAGGTTGGGGTTTGAGGTGAGGGATGAGAGCACAAGGTTGGGGTTTGAGGTGTGGGATGAGAACACAAGTTTGGGGTTTGATGTGAGGGATGAGAGAAAGAAGAAGGAGGGAAGGGTCAGAGAGTGACATAAGGAGAGTGAACAGGACAGAGAGGTGGCAGGGGGAGGAGGGAGGCAAAAGGGGAACAGAGTTTTAATTAGCTATTGAAGTTTCATGTTGGGTGAGGAGCGGGACAGGGCGGGAGATACATCTTCTATTGACAGCTGCAGCCTTTCAGCTTGTCACCAGGCCTGACAGAACGGGCAATTCTAGGATTTCTAATTCCTCAGTTAGCTCCACTCCTCGCTCCGGTCCCGTCCTGCCCTGGTACCGCTGGACCACTTCCTGAACAGAAACACATAGTAACACAACACCGGCTCGGCCTGGACAGAGAGGAGAGGTGTAGTGAAGTTAGAGGTGACACAGGACAAATAGGCATTAAATAGTGATTCAGCAGCCACAGGTAGTGACTGTTATAGCAGTGTTATAGCAGCGTTACAGAAGCGTTATAGCAGTGTTATAGCAGTGTTATAGCAGCGTTATAGCAGCGTTATAGAAGCGTTATAGCAGCGTTATAGCAGCGTTATAGCAGCGTTATAGCAGTGTTATAGCAGCGTTATAGCAGCGTTATAGCAGAGTTATAGCAGTGTTATAGCAGTGTTATAGCAGTGTTATAGCAGCGTTATAGAAGCGTTATAGCAGTGTTATAGCAGCGTTATAGCAGCGTTATAGCAGTGTTATAGCAGAGTTATAGCAGTGTTATAGCAGTGTTATAGCAGTGTTATAGCAGCGTTATAGCAGCGTTATAGCAGTGTTATAGCAGTGTTATAGCAGTGTTATAGCAGCGTTATAGAAGTGTTATAGCAGTGTTATAGCAGCGTTATAGAAGCGTTATAGCAGCGTTATAGCAGTGCCCTGTACTAGTCTTACCATAATAACATCTCCATCACTACCATTGTGTTATATTTGCAGGTTGTGGATGTTGGTCTGATGTCTTTGCCCCATTTGTTACTCACAGCCATTAACATATCATTGCTTTTCCAGTCTCCTTTAGTCTCCTTTAGTTAGATGACCCTGTTGATTAAACCTACCTGCTGTATCGGGGGGACGGGCCGCTCAGTTAAACCAATTGGACTCCAGGTCTGAGAAAGATGAGCTCATTGACCTTTCACCTTTTAAACAGGTCATCTTCTACAGGGAAGGATTAAGGGTAGGGAGGGAGAGAGGAAGGGAGGGAGGGCAGAGGAATGACAGATATGTAAAGATTCACGAGGAGGACACACACACATAGTCAGATGGACTGTTATGCAGGTGAGTGAGGACCCAAAAGCGGTTTAACAGAAACAGAGTCTTTTAATGTCCAAACACAGGGAAGACATAAATCCTCTTCAGATGTATCGGTTGACAAAATAGACAACCCGCAGAGAGGGCGACAAATAAATCATAAAGTCCTCTGATCTTTACAGGAGAGTCCCCTTCTAGCAGCAGAGGAGAATAGCAGGGTTAGAACAGACTGCTGGTCTCTCCGGGTAGGCGCGGGTTGTAGAGGACAGAGGTACCTGATCACACGTAGCATCTGATGAAGAGGCAGATTACGAATGAAGCAAACGAGAATCTGACAAAGACAGAAGCAGAAACAGAGAGAGAAATAGAGACCTAATCAGAGGGAAAAAAGGGAACAGGTGGGAGAGAGTAAACGAGGTAGTTAGAGGAGATGAGGAACAGCTGGGGGAAGGAAAGGGAGAGAAGGTAACCTAATATGACCAGCAGGGGGAAACGAAGTGAAGAGAAAGAACAGGAACAAGACATAACATGACAATACATGACAGTACCCCCCCACTCACCGAGCGCCTCCTGGCGCATTCGAGGAGGAAACCTGGCGGCAACGGAGGAAATCATCGATCAGCGAACGGTCCAGCACGTCCCGAGATGGAACCCAACTCCTTTCCTCAGGACCGTACCCCTCCCAATCCACTAGGTACTGATGACCACGGCCCCGAGGATGCATGTCCAAAATCTTACGGACCCTGTAGATAGGTGCGCCCTCGACAAGGATGGGGGGGGGGGAGACGAACGGGGGCGCGAAGAAAGGGCTTAACACAGGAGACATGGAAGACCGGGTGGACGCGACGAAGATGTCGCGGAAGAAGAAGTCACACTGCGACAGGATTAATGACCTGAGAAATACGGAACGGACCAATGAACCGCGGGGTCAACTTGCGAGAAGCTGTCTTAAGGGGAAGGTTTTGAGTGGAGAGCCATACACTCTGACCGCGACAATATCTAGGACTCGTAGTCCTACGCTTATTAACGACTCTCACAGTCTGCGCCCTATAACGGCAAAGTGCAGACCTGACCCTCTTCCAGGTGCGCTCACAACGTTGGACAAAAGCCTGAGCGGAGGGGACGCTGGACTCGGCGAGCTGGGACGAGAACAGAGGAGGCTGGTACTCGAGGCTACTCTGAAAAGGAGATAGCCCGGTCGCAGACGAAGGAAGCGAGTTGTGAGCGTATTCTGCCCAGGGGAGCTGTTCTGCCCAAGACGCAGGGTTACGAAAAGAAAGACTGCGTAAGATGCGACCAATAGTCTGATTGGCCCGTTCTGCTTGACCGTTAGACTGGGGGTGAAAACCGGAAGAGAGACTGACGGAAACCCCAATCAAACGGCAAAACTCCCTCCAAAATTGAGACGTGAATTGTGGACCCCTGTCCGAAACGGCGTCTGACGGAAGGCCATGAATTCTGAAAACATTCTCAATGATGATTTGTGCCGTCTCTTTAGCAGAAGGAAGCTTAGCGAGGGGAATAAAATGAGCCGCCTTAGAGAACCTATCGACAACCGTTAGAATAACAGTCTTCCCCGCTGACGAAGGCAGTCCGGTAATAAAGTCTAAGGCGATGTGAGACCACGGTCGAGAGGGAATGGAAAGCGGTCTGAGAAGGCCGGCAGGAGGAGAGTTACCGGACTTAGTCTGCGCGCAGTCCGGACAAGCAGCCACGAAACGACGCGTGTCACGCTCCTGAGTGGGCCACCAAAAACGCTGGCGAATAGAAGCAAGCGTACCCCGAACGCCGGGGTGGCCGGCTAACTTGGCAGAGTGAGCCCACTGAAGAACGGCCAGACGAGTAGGAACGGGAACGAAAAGAAGGTTCCTAGGACAAGCGCGCGCGACGGAGTGTGAGTGAGTGCTTGCTTTACCTGCCTCTCAATTCCCCAGACAGTCAACCCCGACAACACGCCCCTCAGGAGAATCCCCTCGGGGTCGGTGGAGGCTACTGAAGAACTGAAGAGACGGGATAAAGCATCAGGCTTGGTGTTCTTAGAGCCCGGACGATAAGAAATAACGAACTCGAAACGAGCGAAAAACAGCGCCCAACGAGCCTGACGCGCATTAAGTTGTTTGGCAGAACGGATGTACTCAAGGTTCCTATGGTCAGTCCAAACGACAAAAGGAACGGTCGCCCCCTCCAACCACTGTCGCCATTCGCCTAGGGCTAAGCGGATGGCGAGCAGTTCGCGGTTTCCCACATCATAGTTACGTTCCGACGGGCGACAGGCGATGAGAAAAATACGCGCAAGGGTGGACCTTGTCGTCAGAATGGGAGCGCTGGGAAAGAATGGCTCCCACGCCCACCTCTGACGCGTCAACCTCGACAATGAACTGTCTAGAGACGTCAGGTGTAACAAGGATAGGTGCGGATGTAAAACGCTTCTTGAGGAGATCAAAAGCTCCCTGGGCAGAAACGGACTTGACAGAAGTAAGGGCTGTGAGAGGAGCTGCCACCTGACCGAAATTACGGATGAAACGACGATAGAAATTTGCGAAGCCGAGAAAGCGCTGCAGCTCGACACGTGACTTAGGGACGGGCCAATCGCTGACAGCTTGGACCTTAGCGGGATCCATCTTAATGCCTTCAGCGGAAATAACAGAACCGAGAAATGTGACGGAGGAGGCATGAAAAGAGCACTTCTCAGCCTTCACATAAAGACAATTCTCTAAAAGGCGCTGGAGGACACGTCGAACGTGCTGAACATGAATCTGGAGTGACGGTGAAAAAATCAGGATATCGTCAAGGTAAACGAAAACAAAGATGTTCAGCATGTCTCTCAGTACATCATTCACTAATGCCTGAAAGACAGCTGGAGCGTTAGCGAGGCCGAACGGCAGAACCCGGTATTCAAAGTGCCCTAACGGAGTGTTAAACGCCGTTTTCCACTCGTCCCCCTCCCTGATGTGCACGAGATGGTAAGCGTTACGAAGGTCCAACTTAGTGAAAAACCTGGCTCCCTGCAGGATCTCGAAGGCTGAAGACATAAGGGGAAGCGGATAACGATTCTTGACCGTTATGTCATTCAGCCCTCGATAATCCACGCAGGGCGCAGGGTCCCGTCCTTTTCTTAACAAAAAAACCCCGCTCCGGCGGGAGAGGAGGAAGGGACTACGGTACCGGCGTCGAGAGCTACAGACAAATAATCTTCGAGAGCCTTACGTTCGGGAGCCGACAGAGAGTATAGTCTACCCCGGGGGGAGTGGTTCCCGGAAGGAGATCAATACTACAATCATACGACCGGTGCGGAGGAAGGGAGGTGGCCCTGGACCGACTGAACACCGTGCGCAGATCGTGATATTCCTCCGGCACCCCTGTCAAATCACCAGGCTCCTCCTGTGAAGAAGAGACAGAGGAAACAGGAGGGATAGCAGACATTAAACACTTCACATGACAAGAGACGTTCCAGGAGAGGATAGAATTACTAGACCAATTAATAGAAGGATTATGACACACTATCCAGGGATGGCCCAAAACAACAGGTGTAAAAGGTGAACGAAAAATTTAAAAAGAAATGGTTTCGCTATGATTACCAGAGACAGTGAGGGTTAAAGGTAGCGTTTCACGCTGAATCCTGGGGAGAGGACTACCATCCAAGGCGAACAAGGCCGTGGGCTCCCCTAACTGTCTGAGAGGAATGTCATGTTCCCGAGCCCAGTCTTCGTCCATAAAACAGCCCTCCGCCCCAGAGTCTATCAAGGCACTGCAGGAAGCTGCCGAACCGGTCCAGCGTAGATGGACCAACAAGGTAGTACAGGATCTTGAAGGAGAGACCTGAGTAGTAGCGCTCACCAGTAGCCCTCCGCTTACTGATGAGCTCTGGCTTTTACTGGACATGAAATGACAAAATGACCAGCGGAACCGCAATAGAGACAGAGGCGGTTGGTGATTCTCCGTTCCCTCTCCTTAGTCGAGATGCGAATACCCCCCAGCTGCATAGGCTCAGCACCTGAGCCAGTGGAGGAAGATGGTAGTGATGCGGAGAGGGTGGCAACGGATAACGCGAGCTCCCTTCCACAAGCTCGGTGACGAAGATCAACCCGTCGTTCTATGCGAATAGCGAGTTCAATCAAGGAATCCACGCTGGAAGGAACCTCCGGGAGAGAATCTCATCCTTTACCTCCGCGGAGACCCTCCAGAAAACGAGCGAGCAAAGCCGGCTCGTTCCAGTCACTGGAGGCAGCAAGAGTGCGAAACTCTATAGAGTAATCAGTTATGGATCGATTACCTTGACATAGGGAAGACAGGGCCCTGGAAGCTTCTTCCCCAAAAACAGAACGATCAAAAACCCGTATCATCTCCTCCTTAAAGTTCTGATACTGGTTAGTACACTCAGCCCTCGCCTCCCAGATTGCCGTGCCCCACTCACGAGCCCGTCCAGTAAGGAGAGATATGACGTAGGCGATACGAGCTGTGCCCCTGGAGTACGTGTTGGGCTGGAGAGAAAACACAATATCACACTGGGTGAGGAACGAGCGGCATTCAGTGGGCTCCCCAGAGTAACACGGCGGGTTATTAATTCTGGGCTCCGGAGACTCGGAAGCCCTGGAAGTAGCCGGTGGATCGAGGCGGAGATGGTGAATATGTTTCGAGAGGTCGGAGACTTGGGTGGCCAGGGTCTCAACGGCATGTCGAGCAGCAGACAATTCCTGCTCGTGTCTGCCAAGCATCGCTCCCTGGATCTCGACGGCTGAGTGGAGAGGATCCGAAGTCGCTGGGTCCATTCTTGGTCAGATTCTTCTGTTATGCAGGTGAGTGAGGACCCAAAAGCGGTTTAACAGAAACAGAGTCTTTTAATGTCCAAACACAGGGAAGACATAAATCCTCTTCAGATGTATCGGTTGACAAAATAGACAACCCGCAGAGAGGGCGACAAATAAATCATAAAGTCCTCTGATCTTTACAGGAGAGTCCCCTTCTAGCAGCAGAGGAGAATAGCAGGGTTAGCGGCAACAGACTGCTGGTCTCTCCGGGTAGGCGCGGGTTGTAGAGGACAGAGGTACCTGATCACACGTAGCATCTGATGAAGAGGCAGATTACGACAGGACGGGACAAGGGTGAAGCAAACGAGAATCTGACAAAGACAGAAGCAGAAACAGAGAGAGAAATAGAGACCTAATCAGAGGGAAAAAAAGGGAACAGGTGGGAGAGAGTAAACGAGGTAGTTAGAGGAGATGAGGAACAGCTGGGGGAAGGAAAGGGAGAGAAGGTAACCTAATACGACCAGCAGGGGGAAACGAAGTGAAGAGAAAGAACAGGAACAAGACATAACATGACAATACATGACATGGACAGCCTGTCTGAAGGGTTAATTAGGCATGGAGATGATTGGATCAGGAGCTGAGACACACTCACACTGGGCCGTCCTGATCAGGGGCAAGGTCTCCTAATAACAGAATAGCAAAGTCGCTGTGACCCAATCTTGTCGCAGCTAAGGTAATGTTACCCTCATCGATCAATTCCAAGCCATCACAAAAAGCACCAAAGCCTTGATTTACCCATTTGACAATTTCATAGAATCGACAAAACTTCACTGGTCAACTATTGATAAACCAATTGATTAAGCGATTGATTTTCACATTTTACCCCTGCGATTCTCTACCCATTTTGAGATGGATTGAATATGAGGTGACATTTTCTGGAAATGACAAAGTTAACACTAGCCAATGATTGGTTTGCTTTCGTCCAAAGAACAATATTTATCACTTTGAAGGACTCTTTCATCTACACCAGTAACCAATGTTCCCTCTAAATTGCGCACCTCCTCCAGGACTGCCACGCAAAATAAATGCCAGGCTGTGCAGAGACGCAAGATATTGAACTTCACTGAGTTCGCCCCATTAGCCTGCACTTTATAGATCAATGTTCTGTGATTGAATCAACATTATATCAGTCCCTTTTCAATGCAACAAACCAAAACATGATTTTGTTGTAGGCAGAGTCAGAGCGCAACCGAGTAGAATTCTATTGGCAGGGGTAACTAAGAGTGGACTTTTAATCAAGGGAGAGAGAATGCGCTTTTCATATCAGTTCAGATCAGTGCACAGAGCCTTGCATGTTCACATTTGTTGATATTCTTTGCTATTTAACGAGTTATTATCCCAGTTATAGATAAGTATATGTCAGAAATGTGGAGTTCCTGCTCCCTACAAGAGCACAAAACCTGTAGGTTTCACTTTAAGCTGTCTTTGAAAAGCCAGTCAGGTAAAACGTTTATGTCTTAGTTAAAGGGACAGTGTGGTATTTTGAGAAAGACTTGAATATGCAATAATGCCAATAGGCAGAGGGGTAATCTATATTGTCTAATTCTCTGTATGGTAATAACAATTCATTTTATTTTGTAAAGTGATCTCTTGCATCATACAACACAATGCACTGTAAAGTCACCTATTTGGCCCATGGTGTTACAGACCACGTAAAAAATGATTAATTCATGTCAAGCCCTTCAAAATATTTTTAAAAGTCTCAAGCAATTTAGGCCTGCATTGAACACCACATATAGACTACTGTATGCTATATCTATCACGGCCGTCATAATGAGGAGACCAAGGCGCAGCGTGGTAAGCGTACATAACTTATTTAATGAAAGAACAAACACTGAACAAAACAAACCGTGACACTATATGGCTAGTGCAGAACAGGCAACTAAACATAGAATAACAACCCACAAAATACCCAAGGAATATGGCTACCTAAATATGGTCCCCAATCAGAGACAACGATAAACAGCTGCCTCTGATTGAGAACCAATCTAGGCAACCATAGACATAAACTCCTAGACATACAAAAACCCCTAGAAAATACAAAACAAAACAAACCACGGTTGTCACACCCTGACCTAACCAAAATAATAAAGAAAACAAAGATAACTACGGTCAGGGCGTGACAATATCATAGAAATCTAAAGTTATTTCCATGTGAAAATGTTATGGGATTTGCTCCATTGGTTTTGTTGGTAGGCCTACATTATGCTGCAATCCCCAGAATAGCCTATTGGCTACTGTCTAAAAGTGTAAGGATACAGCCTATTGGCTACTGTCTAAAAGTGTAAGGGTACAGCCTATTGGCTACTGTCTAAAACTGTAAGGGTACAGCCTAATGGCTACCGTTTAAAACTGACAGGGTACAGCCTATTGGCTACTGTCTAAAACTGTAAGGGTACAGCCTATTGGCTACTGTCTAAAACTGTAAGGGTACAGCCTAATGGCTACCGTTTAAAACTGACAGGGTACAGCCTATTGGCTACTGTCTAAAACTGTAAGGGTACAGCCTAATGGCTACTGTCTAAAACTGTAAGGGTACAACCTATTGGCTACTGTCTAAAACTGTAAGGGTACAGCCTATTGGCTACTGTCTAAAACTGTAAGGGTACAGCCTATTGGCTACCGTTTAAAACTGTCAGGGTACAGCCTATTGGCTACTGTCTAAAACTGTAAGGGTACAGCCTATTGGCTACTGTCTAAAACTGTAAGGGTACAGCCTATTGGCTACTGTCTAAAACTGTAAGGGTACAGACTAATGGCTACTGTCTAAAACTGTAAGGGTACAACCTATTGGCTACTGTCTAAAACTGTAAGGGTACAGCCTATTGGCTACTGTCTAAAACTGTAAGGGTACAACCTCATTGTTCACTGTAAAGGCGCGTCGGAAGGTGCATAACATTCAAGTTTTCACTCACAAGACCTCAAATTTGCTCAGTGCCCCCAAAAATTTAGGGAACATTTCCAGTAACCCTGACCCTGACCCTAACCCGAACCCTAGCCCAAACTGTAACCCTAACAGTAAACCTGACCCTAACCATAACTCTAATCCTAGCCCAAACCAAGGATGGAACTGTGCTCTTATGCCTCCGGCACTCAGTGGCTGGATTAGATGAACTAGTTTGCATTGTCCAAGGTGTGACAGATGTTCACGAATGACTCACTCAACTAGGTGTCTGTGTGTCTCTGTTTCAGGAGCACAAACACACACACACACACACACACACACACACACACACACACACACACACACACACACACACACACATACACACACACACCCTCCATTGTTGAGACATATTTTTATCTCTCCTGTCATCTAGTCATCTGGGGGTCAGCTCTATTGCCTTTGTTGTGGAGGAAGTTTTCAATTCGCTCTCATCTTTAGAAGGAATGTGTGAACGAAACAATGACAGAATAGAGAGTCTGGGTGGCACATTGTCCCCTGTGTGTGTGTGTGTGTGTGTGTGTGTGTGTGTGTGTGTGTGTGTGTGTGTGTGTGTGTGTGTGTGTGTGTGTGTGTGTGTGTGTGTGTGTGCGTGTGCGTGTGCATGCGTGTGTGTTCAGTGTAGCCATCCAGCACACCAGCTGCCAAGGCTTCCCAGAAATAAGATTTCATCATGACATAGCTTCTATGTTTTATTTGATGTCACTGACTCAACAGTAGACTGATACTCTGTCAAACTAATTAGCAGTAATCATTTTCAATCATTGACAGAGGTTGAGACTTAGGTCTCTCTGTCTCTCTCAATTGAAGGGCTTTATTGGCCTGGGAAACATGTGTTAACATTGCCAAAGCAAGTGAAATAGACAAGAAACAAAAGGAAAATGAACAAGGGAAATAAACAATGAGAATTTAACAGTGAACATTACTCTCCCAAGAGCTTTAAAAGAATAAAGACATTTCAAATGCTATAATATTGGCTACAAAAAAAGGAGCTATCTAGAACTTAAAAGGGTTCTTCGGCTGTCCCCATAGGAGAACCCTTTGAAGGACCCTTTGGGGTTCCAGGTAGAACCCTTTTCACAGAGGTTTTTAACCTGGAACCTAAAAGGGTTTTCCTTTGGGGGTTGGAACCCTTTTGGAACCCTTTCTTCTTAGAGTGAATATTCAGTGTTGAAACACTGTGCAAATAGTTGAAAGGGAAAATAAATCAACAGGTTGTATTTACATGGTGTTTGTTCTTCACTAGTTGCCCTTTTCTCGTGATAACAGGTCACACATCTTGCTGCTGTGATGGAATACCGCTATTTCACCTAATAGATATGGGAGTTTATCAAGATTGGATTTGTTTTCAAATTCTTTGTGGGTCTGTGTAATCTGAGGGAAATGTGTGTCTCTGATGGTCATACAGTTGGCAGGAGGTTAGGAAGTGCAGTTTGGTTTCCTCCTCATTTTGTGGGCAGTGGGCACATAGCCTGACTTCTCTTGAGAGCCAGGCCCACCCGATGGCACCCTTTCTCAATCTCAATCTCTTCATTCAAAGACTCAATCATGGACACTCTTACTGACAGTTGTTGCTGCTTTGCACAATGCATTGTTGTCTTTACCTTCTTCCCCTTTGTGCTGTTGTCTGTGCCCTATAAAGTTTGTACCATGTTTTGTGCTGCTACCATGTTGTGCTGCTGCCATGTTGTGTTGCTACCATGCTGTGTTGTTATGTGTTGCTGCCATGCTATGTTGTTGTCTTAAGTCTCTCTTTATGTAGTGTTGTGTTGTCTCTCTTGTCATGATGTGTGTTATGTCCTATATTTATTTATTTTTTAATCCCAGCCCCAGTCTCAGGTGTCCTCTAGCCTTTTGGGAGGGCATCATTGTAAATAAGAAGTTGTTCTTAACTGATTTGCCTAGTTAAATAAAGGTTAAATGAAGGTTAAATAAATCAAACGGTGAGAGAGTATATGCGCCTCTCGAGTGTGTGAGAGAGCGAATGAAACAGAGAACAAGTGAAGGAGATGGCGTTGCCGTGACGGAGATCTTCAAAGAGCTTGATGGTTCTCTCTATCCCTCCTAAGTGGTGAGATAATGCAGCGAGGAGAGGGATGGGGAGATACCAGGGTGAAAGTAATGATGTCTTATTGTGCCTGATAACAAGTGTTTATCTGCTATCAGTGCCGCTGCACACAATGGGGCCCTTGTATAGGGAGCCATAAAATACAGACTGTTAGCTGGAAGAACCCATTAAATGGCCATAAAGATCACCAGCTGCCCTGATAGGCTGAAAGGAGCTTTTGTTACCTGGGAAAAAACCCCAGGAGAGACAGGAGAGAGGACGGCAGGAGAAAAGGAAGGAGGGCAAGAGGAAGGGAAGGAGGGGAGCAGATATGGGAGAGAGGGAGGTAGTGTGGGAGAGAGGGAGGTAGTGTGGGAGAGAGGGAGGTAGTGTGGGAGAGAGGGAGCTAGTATGGGAGAGAGGGAGCTAGTATGGGAGAGAGGGAGGCAGTGTGGGAGAGAGGGAGGTAGTGTGGGGGAGAGGGAGGTAGTGTGGGAGAGAGGGAGGTAGTGTAGGAGAGAGGGGGCAGTGTGGGAGAGAGGGAGGTAGTGTGGGAGAGAGGGAGGTAGTGTGGGAGAGAGGGAGGTAGTGTGGGTCAGAGGGAGGTCATGTGGGAGAGAGGGAGGCAGTGTGGGAGAGAGGGAGACAGTGTGGGGAGAGGGAGATAGTGTGGGAGAGAGGGAGGTAGTGGGGAGAGAGGGGGTAGTGTGGCAGAGAGGGAGGTAGTGTGGGAGAGAGGGAGGTAGTGTGGGAGAGACGGAGGCAGTGTGGGAGAGAGGGTGGTCGTGTGGGAGAGAAGGAGGCAGTGTGGGAGAGAGGGAGACAGTGTGGGAGAGAGGGAGATAGTGTGGGAGAGAGGGAGGCAGTGTGGGAGAGAGGGGGGCAGTGTGGGAGAGAGGGAGGCAGTGTGGGAGAGAGGGAGGTCATGTGGGAGAGAGGGAGGCAGTGTGGGAGAGAGGGAGGCAGTGTGGGAGAGAGGGAGGCAGTGTGGAAGAGAGGGAGGTCATGTGGGAGAGAGGGAGGCAGTGGGGAGAGAGGGAGACAGTGTGGGAGAGAGGGAGATAGGGGGAGAGAGGGAGGCAGTGTGGGAGAGAGGGAGACAGTGTGGGAGAGATGGAGGCAGTGTGGAAGAGAGGGAGGTCATGTGGGAGAGAGGGAGGCAGTGTGGGAGAGAGGGAGGCAGTGTGGGAGAGAGGGAGACAGTGTGGGAGAGAGGGAGATAGTGTGGGAGAGAGGGAGGCAGTGTGGGAGAGAGGGAGGCAGTGTGGGAGAGAGGGAGACAGTGTGGGGAGAGGGAGATAGTGTGGGAGAGAGGGAGGTAGTGTGGGAGAGAGGGAGGCAGTGTGGGAGAGAGGGAGGTCATGTGGGAGAGAGGGAGGCAGTGTGGGAGAGAGGGAGGCAGTGTGGGAGAGAGGGAGACAGTGTGGGAGAGAGGGAGACAGTGTGGGAGAGAGGGAGATAGTGTGGGAGAGAGGGAGGCAGTGTGGAAGAGAGGGAGGTAGTGTGGGAGAGAGGGAGGCAGTGTGGAAGAGAGGGAGGTCGTGTGGGAGATAGGGAGGCAGTGTGGGAGAGAGGGAGGTAGTGTGGGACAGAGGGAGGTCGTGTGGGAGAGAGGGAGGTCGTGTGGGGGAGAGGGAGGTCGTGGGGGGAGAGGGAAGTCGTGTGGGAGAGAGGGAGGCAGTGTGGGAGAGAGGGAAGTAGTGTGGGGAGAGGAGGTCGTGTGGGAGAGAGGGAGGTAGTGGGGAGAGAGGGGGCAGTGTGGGAGAGAGGGAGGTAGTGTGGGAGAGAGGGAGGTAGTGTGGGTCAGAGGGAGGTCATGTGGGAGAGAGGGAGGCAGTGTGGGAGAGAGGGAGGCAGTGTGGGAGAGAGGGAGACAGTGTGGGAGAGAGGGAGATAGTGTGGGAGAGAGGGAGGTAGTGTGGGAGAGAGAGGGGTAGTGTGGCAGAGAGGGAGGTAGTGTGGGAGAGAGGGAGGTAGTGTGGGAGAGAGGGGGTAGTGTGGGAGAGAGGGAGGTAGTGTGGGAGAGAGGGAGGTAGTGTGGGAGAGACGGAGGCAGTGTGGGAGAGAGGGTGGTCGTGTGGGAGAGAGGGAGGCAGTGTGGGAGAGAGGGAGACAGTGTGGGAGAGAGGGAGATAGTGTGGGAGAGAGGGAGACAGTGTGGGAGAGAGGGGGAGAGAGAGGGAGATAGTGTGGGAGAGAGGGAGGTAGTGTGGGAGAGAGGGGGTAGTGTGGCAGAGAGGGAGGTAGTGTGGGAGAGAGGAGGTAGTGTGGGAGAGAGGAGGCAGTGTGGGAGAGAGGGTGGTCGTGTGGGAGAGAAGGAGGCAGTGTGGGAGAGAGGGAGACAGTGGGGAGAGAGGGAGATAGTGGGGAGAGAGGGAGGCAGTGGGGAGAGAGGGAGGCAGTGTGGGAGAGAGGGAGGGAGTGGGAGAGAGGAGGCAGTGTGGGAGAGAGGGAGGTCAGTGGGGAGAGAGGGAGGCAGTGTGGGAGAGAGGGAGGCAGTGTGGGAGAGAGGGAGGCAGTGTGGAAGAGAGGGAGGTCATGTGGGAGAGAGGGAGGCAGTGTGGGAGAGGGAGAGTGGTGGGAGAGAGGGAGATAGTGTGGGAGAGAGGGAGGCAGTGGGGAGAGAGGGGAGACAGTGTGGGAGAGATGGAGGCAGTGTGGAAGAGAGGGAGGTCAGTGTGGGAGAGAGGGAGGAGAGGGAGCAGTGTGGGAGAGAGGGAGGCAGTGTGGGAGAGAGGGAGACAGTGTGGGAGAGAGGGAGATAGTGTGGGAGAGAGGGAGGCAGTGTGGGAGAGAGGGAGGCAGTGTGGGAGAGAGGGAGACAGTGTGGGAGAGAGGAGATAGTGTGGGGAGAGAGGGAGGTAGTGTGGGAGAGAGGAGGCAGTGTGGGAGAGAGGGAGGTCATGTGGGAGAGAGGGAGGCAGTGTGGGAGAGAGGGAGGCAGTGAGAGAGGGAGACAGTGTGGGAGAGAGGGAGACAGTGTGGGAGAGAGGGAGATAGTGTGGGAGAGAGGGAGGCAGTGTGGAAGAGAGGGAGGTGGGAGAGGGGAGGCAGTGTGGAAGAGAGGGAGGTCGTGTGGGAGATAGGGAGGCAGTGTGGGAGAGAGGGAGGTAGTGTGGGACAGAGGGAGGTTGTGTGGGAGAGGGGAGGTCAGTGTGGGGAGAGGGAGGTCGTGTGGGGGAGAGGGAAGTCAGTGTGGGAGAGAGGGAGGCAGTGTGGGAGAGAGGGAAGTAGTGTGGGGAGAGGGAGGTCGTGTGGGAGAGAGGGGGTAGTGTGGGAGAGAGGGGGCAGTGTGGGAGAGAGGGAGGTAGTGTGGGAGAGAGGGAGGTAGTGTGGGTCAGAGGGGAGGTCATGTGGGAGAGAGGGAGGCAGTGTGGGAGAGAGGGAGGCAGTGTGGGAGAGAGGGAGACAGTGTGGGAGAGAGGGAGATAGTGTGGGAGAGAGGGAGGTAGTGTGGGAGAGAGAGGGGTAGTGTGGCAGAGAGGGAGGTAGTGTGGGAGAGAGGGAGGTAGTGTGGGAGAAAGGGAGGCAGTGTGGGAGAGAGGGAGGCAGTGTGGAAGAGAGGGAGGTCATGTGGGAGAGAGGGAGACAGTGTGGGAGAGAGGGAGGCAGTGTGGGAGAGAGGGAGACAGTGTGGGAGAGAGGGAGATAGTGTGGGAGAGAGGGAGGCAGTGTGGGAGAGAGGGAGACAGTGTGGGAGAGAGGGAGATAGTGGGGAGAGAGGGAGGTAGTGTGGGAGAGAGGGGCAGTGTGGGAGAGGGGAGGTCAGTGGGGAGAGGGAGGCAGTGTGGGAGAGAGGGAGGCAGTGGGGAGAGAGGGGCAGTGTGGGAGAGAGGGAGACAGTGTGGGAGAGAGGGAGACAGTGTGGGAGAGAGGGAGATAGTGTGGGAGAGAGGGAGGCAGTGTGGGAGAGAGGGAGGTGGTGGGGAGAGAGGGAGGCAGTGTGGAAGAGAGGGAGGTGTGGGGAGAGAGGGAGAGCAGTGTGGGAGAGAGGGAGGTAGTGTGGGAGAGAGGGAGGTCGTGTGGGAGAGAGAGGGAGGTCGTGTGGGAGAGAGGGAGGTCGTGTGGGGAGAGAGGGAGGCGTGTGGGAGAGAGGGAGGCAGTGTGGGAGAGAGGGAAGTAGTGTGGGGGAGAGGGAGGTCGTGTGGGAGAGAGCGAGGTAGTGTGGGAGAGAGGGGGCAGTGTGGGGAGAGAGGGAGGTAGTGTGGGAGAGAGGGAGGTAGTGTGGGTCAGAGGGGAGGTCATGTGGGAGAGAGGGAGGCAGTGTGGGAGAGAGGGAGGCAGTGTGGGAGAGAGGGAGACAGTGTGGGAGAGAGGGAGATAGTGTGGGAGAGAGGGAGGTAGTGGGGAGAGAGGGGGCAGTGTGGGAGAGAGGGAGGTAGTGTGGGAGAGAGGGAGGTAGTGTGGGAGAGAGGGAGGCAGTGTGGGGAGAGAGGGAGGCAGTGTGGAAGAGAGGGAGGCAGTGTGGGAGAGAGGGAGACAGTGTGGGAGAGAGGGAGGCAGTGTGGGAGAGAGGGAGGTCATGTGGAAGAGAGGGAGGTAGTGTGGAGATAGGGAGGTCGTGTGGAGAGAGGGAGGTCAGTGTGGGGGAGAGGGAGGTCGTGTGGGAGAGAGGGAGGTCGTGTGGGAGAGAGCGAGGTAGTGTGGGAGAGAGGGGGCAGTGTGGGAGAGAGGGAGGTAGTGTGGGAGAGAGGGAGGTAGTGTGGGTCAGAGGGAGGTCATGTGGGAGAGAGGGAGGCAGTGTGGGAGAGAGGGAGGCAGTGTGGGAGAGAGGGAGACAGTGTGGGAGAGAGGAGATAGTGGGGAGAGGGAGGTAGTGGGGAGAGAGGGGGTAGTGTGGGAGAGGGGGTAGTGTGGCAGGGAGAGAGGGAGGTAGTGTGGGAGAGAGGGAGGTAGTGTGGGAGAGAGGGAGGCAGTGGGGAGAGAGGGAGGCAGTGTGGAAGAGAGGGAGGCAGTGTGGGAGAGAGGGAGACAGTGTGGGAGAGAGGGAGGCAGTGTGGGAGAGAGGGAGGTCATGTGGAAGAGAGGGAGGTAGTGTGGGAGATAGGGAGGTCGGGGGAGAGAGGGAGGTCGTGTGGGGAGAGGGAGGTCGTGTGGAGAGAGGGAGGCAGTGTGGGGGAGAGGGAGGTCGTGTGGGGGAGAGGGAGTCGTGGGGAGAGAGGGAGGCAGTGTGGGAGAGAGGGAGGTAGTGTGGGGAGAGGGAGGTCGTGTGGGAGAGAGGGAGGTAGTGTGGGGAGAGAGGGGGCAGTGTGGGAGAGAGGGAGGTAGTGTGGGAGAGAGGGAGGTAGTGTGGGTCAGAGGGAGGTCGTGTGGGAGAGAGGGAGGCAGTGTGGGAGAGAGGGAGGCAGTGTGGGAGAGAGGGAGACAGTGTGGGAGAGAGGAGGTAGTGTGGGAGAGAGGGGGTAGTGTGGCAGAGAGGGAGGTAGTGTGGAGAGAGGGAGGTAGTGTGGGAGAGAGGGAGGCAGTGTGGGAGAGAGGAGGCAGTGTGGAAGAGAGGGAGGCAGTGTGGGAGAGAGGGAGACAGTGTGGGAGAGAGGGAGGCAGTGTGGGAGAGAGGGAGGTCATGTGGAAGAGAGGGAGGTAGTGGGGAGATAGGGAGGTAGTGTGGGAGAGAGGGAGGTAGTGTGGGAGAGAGGAGGCAGTGTGGGAGAGAGGGAGGCAGTGTGGAAGAGAGGGAGGCAGTGTGGGAGAGAGGGAGACAGTGTGGGAGAGAGGGAGGCAGTGTGGAAGAGAGGGAGGCAGTGTGGGAGAGAGGGAGACAGTGTGGGAGAGAGGGAGGCAGTGTGGGAGAGAGGGAGGTCATGTGGAAGAGAGGGAGGTAGTGTGGGAGATAGGGAGGCAGTGTGGGAGAGAGGGAGGCAGTGTGGAAGAGAGGGAGGCAGTGTGGGAGAGAGGGAGACAGTGTGGGAGAGAGGGAGGCAGTGTGGGAGAGAGGGAGGTCATGTGGAAGAGAGGGAAGTCGTGTGGGAGAGAGGGAGGCAGTGTGGGAGAGAGGGAAGTAGTGTGGGGGAGAGGGAGGTCGTGTGGGAGAGAGGGAGGTAGTGTGGGAGAGAGGGGGGCAGTGTGGGAGAGAGGGAGGTAGTGTGGGAGAGAGGGAGGTAGTGTGGGTCAGAGGGAGGTCGTGTGGGAGAGAGGGAGGCAGTGTGGGAGAGAGGGAGGCAGTGTGGGAGAGAGGGAGACAGTGTGGGAGAGAGGGAGATAGTGTGGGAGAGAGGGAGGTAGTGTGGGAGAGAGGGGGGTAGTGTGGCAGAGAGGGAGGTAGTGTGGGAGAGAGGGAGGTAGTGTGGGAGAGAGGGAGGCAGTGTGGGAGAGAGGGAGGCAGTGTGGAAGAGAGGGAGGCAGTGTGGGAGAGAGGGAGACAGTGTGGGAGAGAGGGAGGCAGTGTGGGAGAGAGGGAGGCAGTGTGGGAGAGAGGGAGACAGTGTGGGAGAGAGGGAGGCAGTGTGGGAGAGAGGGAGGTCATGTGGAAGAGAGGGAGGTAGTGTGGGAGAGAGGGAGGGCGTGTGGAAGAGAGGGAGGTAGTGTGGGAGAGAGGGAGACAGTGTGGGAGAGAGGGAGGTAGTGTGGGAGAGAGGGAGGTCGTGTGGAAGAGAGGGAGGTAGTGTGGGAGAGAGGGAGGTAGTGTGGGAGAGAGGGAGGTCGTGTGGAAGAGAGGGAGGTAGTGTGGGAGAGAGGGAGGTCATGTGGGAGAGAGAAGGAGGTGTTGAACAGAGAGAGGAAGAGGATAGAGCAGTGTATCCCAATCAAGGCGTAGATTAGACCATTTTTGAGAAGGAATCTGAACTTTATAACTGTTTGTTTGTCTGGGGCAAACATATGCTTTCCCTGAATCGATATGATAGAGAAACAGCTATGTAACGATTGTGGGAAAATGTTATCAACCAGTTCCCTCCCTCAAGTCTTATATGATTGGGTACTCAGTCCTGCGTTCACCATTTTACTATGAGATTATTCTTCAGGCTATGTATAGTACCCATTATGAGATGTTCCAAGCATATCACTGTTATACAAGTCAGTATTCAAAGTCTGTCTATGTCTGAGGATGTCGGGAGATGACGTGAAAACTGGCCACTATGGGGCAACAGTAAGCGCTGTAGGTTTGGGTTTTTCGAGGGCGTTGTGGGCGTAAGCATCTGTCTCTGATTCCAAAGTTTGCAAGTTTGAAAAAAAAAACAGTTTGTTTCTTATATTTTTGTTATAAGCCTATACCAAACCTTAACCCTTACCTTAAGCATTCTAAGTTAATGCCTAATCTTAAGAATTCTCAGTTAATGCCTAAACTTAACCCTAACCTTAACAATTCAGAGTTAATGTCTCACCTTAAACACTTTGAAATGTGACGTTTGGAACCACATCGAAATTTGACTTTGAGAAACACGGATGAACGTCTAATTCTGACGTGAGACTGTGAGAGCTGATTGGATATTCAACCTTGGTTTCACTGCTGATTTGAAACTATGTGATGTAGCTACCGCGGTGATAATAACCTTCATGTGATGAGCTTGTGCAAAAAATTGCTGATGCGACAAGTTCTCCAGTCGGCCCACTAATGTTTTTTTTCTCGTTGAGATTCATCTATCTATTTGGTCATTTCATTCACATCCAGTTAAGGCAACCTGTTTTTGTCCAATTTAGTAACAAGCAAACAATCTCCTAATTAGCTCATGCTTTGTGATGACACATCAGGGATTCAGGCCATATCGCCTGTCCTCGTTTAGTGTTTGTGAGGTCACAGATTTAAAAAAAAAATGCTGATACACATCTGCTGAAGACCCACCAACAACTTTAACTAAGAAAGAGAAGAGAGGGAGACAGAGGGAGACAGAGACATTCCCATGTCCAGTGTGCATAACATAAAGCAAAGCTCAATATTAGTTAATAAATTACAGAAGAAAAAAGGGAGAGAGAGAGAGCTGGAATAGGAAAAAAACTCTAATAAATTACCTTTATCTCCTTAATGAGACGACATTAATTAGGGTCTCAAGGTCTGGCGGAGAGCAGGGTGATTTATCGAGCAGCTCTAACAGTGTGGGAATTAGTCTAATTAGGAAAGAGATGGAGAGCTGATTTTCACTTCATAAAAAGACCATTGTTGAACCCAAACCATTTATCAGAACCAGGGTTGCCCGGCTGAGACGTGAGTACAGGAAGAACTGGGAGCTCACACACCGTCCAGGTGGTGTACTTGTCTGTGGATATTTGGCGGAATGTCAATTGTATTTCCTTGAATCCTTGTGTCCTATCCTCACACCCTTCACTTACTTCCAATTGAAAACATCAGAGGATTCAAGGAAAGGAAACCTGAAATGAAGGATCAGACTTAGAGACAGTCGTCATGTTGGCCAGACAACCATAGATGTACATCTACTCTATGTTGGCACCAAAGGTACCAGGGTGACAGTTGTATTATAGCTATCCTACAGTAGTACTATAGTTTTACACATAGTTTGTCAGTACAGATGTAGGGTCTTCATTTGAACATTTTCTCACAGCAGGAAAATATCATTATTCTTTGGATTATAATTAATAGACATTTTTGTAGGGGTTGATACATTTTTTAGTTAGGGCATATCAAGTCTGACATTTTAATGTGGAAATTACAAACTTTAGAAGCCTTTTTAAACCTTGAATACACTTCCCGGAAATGTCCTTCATCAACAGGGTGATCAAATGATGTGTAGTGTTTAGCATTGTGTCTGACCTGCTCTTGGCAGCGATTCCTCTCAGAGTAACCAAAGACTGTGTGTGTGAAGCAACATGTCCTGTATCCAGAATGTTATCAGAGTCTCAAGTTCAGGAGGATACATTTTCTGGAGAAGGAGATGCACATGTTGTTTTGTAGAATTATGCAACTGTTTCGTAGAAATAAGCGACTGTTTTGTAGAAATATAAGCAACTGTTTTGTAGAAATAAGCAACTGTTTTGTAGAAATAAGCGACTGTTTTGTAGAAATAATCCACTGTTTTGTAGAAATAACTGTTTGTAGAAATAAGCGACTGTTTTGTAGAAATAATTTGTAGAAATAAGCGACTGTTTTGTAGAAATAAGCGACTGTTTTGTAGAAATAACTGTTTTATAGAAATAAGCGACTGCCTAAAGTGAGGGTGGCTCTCTATTCATGTATGTGCATTCCAGGAACATTATCAGTCAACAGGTGTGTGTGTGTGTGTGTGTGTGTGTGTGTGTGTGTGTGTGCTTGACTTTATTTGACTGATTTTTCTCTTGAATGCACCTCTGCGAGATCAGACATGCAGGTCCTTATCAGCAGGTTGAACAAACCCTGAGGACCAGTAACCCAGAGAGAGTCAATAAACAGCTGACTGACAGGGACAGCAGATCACTGCAGACCTGCTGCGTTCAAACACTACTCAAAATCTTTTCAAATATATATATATATATTTTAAATATTTTATTTTTGCATTTTCCAATTAAGAACATTCAAAACAAACGTGAAAATATATTAGACAACGATAGGACAAAGTGACAGTAACAGACGAGCGTAACAAAAATAAATAAATAATTATAATTATATATACAAACATACAATAAGAAAAAAATAATAACGAGACATTGGATCACCTGCCGTAGGCTACATATTATACATTCATTGTGAAACATTATGTGAGGATTATATATAGATTCAATCAATGAGATGTGGGGGGAGATTCTCCATATAGTCAATAAAAGGTTGCCAAATTCTGTAAAATGTCTTTAACTTATTCCTCAAGCAGTAAGTGATTTTCTCCAAAGGGATACAACTATTAACTTCCGATAGCCACATTGCAACTGGCAGGGAGGAATCCAATTTCCATTTCAAGGCAATACATTTCTTGGCAATCGCTAGCAATATTTCTGTTAGGTTTATAGTATGGCTTTGCCTAAGATTGGTGTTAGTAAAGTTACCCAGTAGACAGACCTCCGGGTCTAAAGGGAATGCAACCCCGTGAATTGAGGATATTGTATCGCATACCCCCTGACAGAAACCGTGTAGTTTTGAACACTGCCAAGTGGAATGGAGGAATGTTCCTTCATCTGAGCCACTTTTCAAATACTTTAAGCGTTTGTTTTACTGCACCTGGAGTGCCAGGTGATGCAGATGTGCACTTTTGGGACTATTCTATTGGTTCCATTGCACCAGGTAAACTTAATGAAGCGGAGATAATGTATTGTAAATTATTTTGAATACTAATTGAACCCAGGTCTAGATCACACAGCGAACACATGGCATGAGAACCAACCCCAACCTTTATGACTCCTGTCATGTAGATCACAGCCCAGAGCCGTGGTAATGATTGAAAAATATGCCTGTAATGACGATAAGCTCTTTAATGTTTCCTAAACTCCGCCGGCACTAACGTTTAAGGCCAGAGATCTAATTAATTAACTGATCAACTTTGACTTTGTAGTGCAATGCGGGCCGCTCTCTCAGAACGACTCAAGCACCTGCCCGTGGGGACTTGCAGGGTGTGTGTGTGTGTGTGTGTGTGCGCGCATGTGGCGTGTGTGTGGTTTGTGTGTGCGTTAAGTGTATGTGGTGTGTTCAAGACAAGGGAAGCTCTGCAAGTACTCCTGTCTTTGTGAGCAGGCATGCCAGGGTGGGTTTGTGAGTCCATCTAGCCCTACATAGCCAGCAGGACACTCTGGGCTTCTTATTAAAAACTCTTCAGACACCCCTGTGCTGTTAGGAGATACATCTAACCAAGAGGGCAGGCTAAATGTACTGAAATAGTCCTATACAGTTTCTAGGCCCTTTATATCTGCTGACAATATTGACAAAACAAACACAGAGCAAATCTTAATTTGAGATTGTGTGCATGACTATTGATTTCGTGTAAATGTAATTTTACGCACACAGATGTCAGGATAGGATTCGGCCCAGTGAGTCTACGGCAGCGGCCGAGACAGAATTCCATCGGATGCAACAGCAGCAGGGAGGGTTTTGCTACTGAGGGACGAGCGGTGATGATGTGAATGTTTGTTCTCCTGTGTTGTTTGTAGGTGGATGGGTGGTGGGTGCGCGGTAGGATGCGTGCCACCGTAGAAGCCGCGCGTTGCTAAGTGTTCAAACCTAGGGACCTGACATCGGGGCAGCCGTGCCATTTCGATCATTGATTTAATTTAATTTGTGCACCTCAGACACGGGGTGCGGATGACGGATTTACCCGCGGCCGGGCTATTTAAATTACTTTTAAATCATAAAAGCAAAGAAACGAGGCGCGAGGGGAAGAGGTTGGGAGGAATAGGCAGAAAGCACTCGCGTGGCGGCGGCTGATTTCCCTGGAGCAAATTAGCTCTATATCAGACCTGGCGACAGGCGGTATTCTGGGTGATAGGGAGCAGAGAGGGGGTGGAGGGGTTGGTGAGGGAGGAGGGCGGCAGCCCCCCGCGTGTCACTGCTTCAATCTTCTAGGGGTCAGACGCAACAACAATAACCACCTACGCCACCTCGCTGTGAGCGACGGTCTACAGCGGGGAGAGGTGACCATTTAAAAGTTTTATGCATCTTCCTAGGCCTGATTTCAATTTCTTGAGATATAATTTAGAGCCTTTCGGATTAGGCCGCGTGCCCCTTGGATTTTATGGGCCTAGTCCACTACTCTTCCAATTCGTGGGGCTCATTCACTATTTGATTATTCAACTGTGCTTCAAGTCATAAGTGCTATTGCCTACATCTGAGTACTTATACTAATATTTTATAATATTGGAATATTCATTATAAGTCTTTGACAGTTATTATAAAAATACAAAAATAGCTCTAGGATTTATTTTCTATTGTCAACCTTTTCACAATTAGGCTAAATAAATCACAAAAAGGGATTTGTGGATGATGTGTTGTATCCTTGAAATATTCCTGGATAAAATTGTTCCGATAATTTTAAAGTAAATTATCTAATCAAAATAATGTATGCCTGTTTTCACAACATAACTAAAGTCTGGTTTTATTAAGATCTACCAGTTTGTTAAAAAATATATATTGCAAGAATAAATGCACAGGATAATAGTAAAAAAAAATATTTTGCAAATATTACTGCTTTCGAAAAGAGTTTTTTTATTATTTATTTATTTCACCTTTATTTAACCAGGTAAGCAAGTTGAGAACAAGTTCTCATTTACAATTGCGACCTGGCCAAGATAAAGCAAAGCAGTTCGACACATACAACGACACAGAGTTACACATGGAGTAAAACAAACATACAGTCAATAATACAGTAAAAAAACAAAACAAAAAAAACAAGTCTATATACAATGTGAGCAAATTAGGTGAGAAGGGAGGTAAAGGCAAAAAAGGCCATGGTGGCAAAGTAAATACAATATAGCAAGTAAAACACTGGAATGGTAGTATTGCAATGGAAGAATGTGCAAAGTAGAAATAAAAATAATGGGGTGCAAAGGAGCAAAATAAATAAATAAATTAAATACAGTTGGGAAAGAGGTAGTTGTTTGGGCTAAATTATAGGTGGGCTATGTACAGGTGCAGTAATCTGTAAGATGCTCTGACAGTTGGTGCTTAAAGCTAGTGAGGGAGATAAGTGTTTCCAATTTAAGAGATTTTTGTAGTTCGTTCCAGTCATTGGCAGCAGAGAACTGGAAGGAGAGGCGGCCAAAGAAAGAATTGGTTTTGGGGTGACTAGAGAGATATACCTGCTGGAGCGTGTGCTACAGGTGGGAGATGCTATGGTGACCAGCGAGCTGAGATAAGGGGGACTTTACCTAGCAGGGTCTTGTAGATGACATGGAGCCAGTGGGTTTGGCGACGAGTATGAAGCGAGGGCCAGCCAACGAGAGCGTATGGTCGCAATGGTGGGTAGTATATGGGGCTTTGGTGACAAAACGGATAGCACTGTGATAGACTGCATCCAATTTGTTGAGTAGGGTATTGGAGGCTATTTTGTAAATGACATCGCCAAAGTCGAGGATTGGTAGGATGGTCAATTTTACAAGGGTATGTTTGGCAGCATGAGTGAAGGATGCTTTGTTGCGAAATAGGAAGCCAATTCTAGATTTAACTTTGGATTGGAGATGTTTGATATGGGTCTGGAAGGAGAGTTTACAGTCTAACCAGACACCTAAGTATTTGTAGTTGTCCACGTATTCTAAGTCAGAGCCGTCCAGAGTAGTGATGTTGGACAGGCGGGTAGGTGCAGGTAGCGATCGGTTGAAGAGCATGCATTTAGTTTTACTTGTATTTAAGAGCAATTGGAGGCCACGGAAGGAGAGTTGTATGGCATTGAAGCTTGCCTGGAGGGTTGTTAACACAGTGTCCAAAGAAGGGCCGGAAGTATACAGAATGGTGTCGTCTGCATAGAGGTGGATCAGAGACTCACCAGCAGCAAGAGCGACCTCATTGATGTATACAGAGAAGAGAGTCGGTCCAAGAATTGAACCCTGTGGCACCCCATAGAGACTGCCAGAGGTCCGGACAGCAGACCCTCCGATTTGACACACTGAACTCTATCAGAGAAGTAGTTGGTGAACCAGGCGAGGCAATCATTTGAGAAACCAAGGCTGTCGAGTCTGCCGATGAGGATGTGGTGGTTGACAGAGTCGAAAGCCTTGGCCAGATCAATGAATACGGCTGCACAGTAATGTTTCTTATCGATGGCGGTTAAGATATCGTTTAGGACCTTGAGCGTGGCTGAGGTGCACCCATGACCAGCTCTGAAACCAGATTGCATAGCAGAGAAGGTATGGTGAGATTCGAAATGGTCGGTAATCTGTTTGTTGACTTGGCTTTCGAAGACCTTAGAAAGGCATGGTAGGATAGATATAGGTCTGTAGCAGTTTGGGTCAAGAGTGTCCCCCCCTTTGAAGAGGGGGATGACCGCAGCTGCTTTCCAATCTTTGGGAATCTCAGATGACACGAAAGAGAGGTTGAACAGGCTAGTAATAGTTTGACTCAGCAACAATCTTTGAAAAACATAGTTTAAAGTTCAGGCCTAAAAATGCCATGGTAACCTATACACAACACATGTTCGATTTGCATTTGAATAAACATGAATGAATAATATAATGAAAGTAATTTCATATTCGTTATTTAACAATATATGGGTAAATACATATGAGTTGATCAAATAATGTATCATGTTCAGTAACCTATTGGCCATTGTGATACAACTATGAGCAAGTGGGCTTTATATGTTTACTTCATAAAAATGTCAAAATAAATATCACTTAGGACCTTATAACAGTTGCTAGTGATTATTGGACTCGTGGTAGATTTGGTCTGGGGGTAGTAATTACAATAGTATCTCAGGAGTTAATGCCATGACGACTACGTATTCTGCGTCACCTGCTTGACCTGTTAGAAACGGGATATTTGTTATTTTTTGAAGTGCTTACGGCCCAACAATGTTCACATGACCTGAGGTGAGGACCACCTACAGTAGGACTATGTCTGCTTTCGTTCACACACCTGCGCGCATTCCTCCTCAGGGGTCAGGCAGATCAGGCAGAATGCGGTTGTTAAAGGTGGGCGACAACAGGGAGATTCCCCATAGTTCACTGACCGGAGCCGGGAGGCAGGACGCAGTGTTGTTGCACCACATACAAACATATAGAGAGCAAAGCAATTGGTATTCTGCTTCTCATTGCTGCATATATCTTAAAACCTTATGACACATACCAATAGAAGCCTATTTCTCGTCTAAAACTAACGGTGCTGATTTAAAACGAGTTGTAAAAGCCTAACTAGGAATATGACAGACTAATAACTGACAAATTATTATTTTAATCATGTTGTTTTTTCTGATTTCCTTAATGTATTATGCTTTGACTTGATTACCGATATGCTGTGGGCCTATGTAAATAGGCCTAATTACGTAGATGAATAGAAATGAGTCTTGGACATGGAAGATAAGACACCTGGAGTGTGACCTAGCTATTCTATGCTAAATCAACTTTATTAATGGACTATTTTTTTTTCTCTTCGGCTGATGTATAATTCTAGCTCATAAAGATGAATTACATTAGTATTTCAACCTGGAGAACCCATGGGTTTTAAAATAAGCAAATCGTTAATATTGTGCTAATTGAAATATAAATCTCTTGCCAATATTTCCTCTGAATAGACACGCAGAACAGATAATGATAGCAGGATTTATTTGATTTAGGCTGTAAATAGATGTCCAAAATATGGCTTGAGATCCAAATGTGCATAAACTACAAATCTGTAACATAGTTTTATTATTTTCATCATCACATTATTATAATCACAATGTGGTAAGTTATGTTTAAATAATCATCATCATTATTATAAATAATGTATCAATTTGTACTAGCCTAGTGGTTAGAGCGTTGGACTAATAACCGGAAGGTTGCGAGTTCAAACCCCCCAGCTGACAAGGTACAAATCTGTCGTTCTGCCCCTGAACAGGCAGTTAACCCACTGTTCCCAGGCCGTCATTGAAAATAAGAATGTGTTCTTAACTGACTTGCCTGGTTAAATAAAGGTAAAATTAAAATAATAATAATAATAATAATAGCTATGTAATAACTATAACTACAGTATTTGTTATATTATAACCTAGACCACTTGTATCTTGTTATCTGATTCAGGCGCGTTCATAACGCAACAACACATACAGTAGAAAAGGCTAATATTGCTACCAGCTCTCACAGTCTCACGTCACAATTAAACACAGCAGAAAGTGTTGCTGACAGACAGAGGGAAAGAGGTTGGACATTTCTCACGCAGGAGACGTGTGAGGCGCGTTCAGAGGTTTCTTGAGTCGCGTGGAAATGAGAGAGTAATTAGTTAATTAGAAAACGGTTTCACTAAACTCACCCCTCGAGTACCTGCATTAGCCAATCACAGCTCAGACAGCCACAGGGGTGGGGGAGACGCCGTCTGAAGGAGTGAAACACTTGCTTTAGTTGGTTAAGTTGCTATTAAACACCAAGACCTGGCTGTTAGTCATCACATGTGATGTGAATATGCGGATAGAGGACTACAGAAACCAAATGGACACTCGGAAAGCATTGCAATTTAATATTTTGTTGTATCATTTTGTTTGCTAATAATTTATGCTCTTCAGGGTTCTTCAGAGAATATTTTACCAGAACTGTTACAGGTAGGTGATAGCGAGGGGGTGAGCAAAACTAAGGAGCCTGCTATCGAAACGCATACTAAAAGTACATCCTCTCATGTATTTATCATTGCTCTGACTTATTTTGGTTACGAGACGGTTGCACTGGCATCCTCAGAGTGACTTTTATAACAGACTGAAACATTTATACAGAAGATTGGAGTTGGAGCTGTATGCGCTCTGACGCACAGAACAAGTGTACATTGGCAGGTCTGACCTTTGAGCAGCTCGCGGCAGTTTTCCTGATGAGAGTCGGTATGGAGAAATCGAATAATTTTCGAATCGATGCTCTGCTGGCCGACGAGACTCACCGGGCGAACCGAGACCTCTCCCCAGGTCTGAGCAGTGACAGCCCTGCGGGCAGCCCTGTGTCCTGTCGGCGAGCGGACACCCCGTCCCCGCGCAGGACGCCCATCCATCTTCAACCCGGGATAATCCCCAAGCCGGGACTGCTGAACCTCCCTCACACGGGACTCGCCTCGCTACCCCAAATGTACCCTGCCCCTATGTACCCAATATCGGCTTTGGGTGGACATCACCCTGCCTTCGCCTACTCCGGCTTCACACACCTTACCCAGTCGTACCCAGACCACCTGAAGGCGGCTGCCATGGCAGGGTCTCTCCCCCTGGAGCACTGGATCCGTGCTGGAATGATGATACCACGTCTTCCAGACTACAGTTGTAAGTATAGTACACATGTGGGCTAGGCAGCACACTCAATAGGCTATATATACTCTTGTCACAAATATATCAACAAACGAAACATATTTTTAAAAGAGAGGCATTATGCGCTAGGCCCATGGGGTTTCTTTTCAAATCGGGGATGTAAATGGAGTTGAACTGTCTGTTGGTGATGTGTTTTTGTGCTTGCTCAGAACACATAGGCAATATAATTAATATAGCCAAGCAGACACAAAGCTAAGCCTAATTGCTGTAATCAATCATGTTTTTCAAATAGGTGTGGCGGGTATCAAGCAGAAATGAACTTACGCCCAGATACCGGAGGTTTATTGGTAGGGAAGGGATCGTTTGATCACTTAACAACCACTTCCAAAGCATTGAACCCAACCGCCTAGAGGTGTCGTAAAATCACTTATTGTTCCTCATTGCATGTAATCCAAAGGTGAGGGAAAGCAAATACAGGTACACACACACGCACACACACACACACACACACACACACACACACACACACACACACACACACACACACACACACACACACACACACACACACACACACACACACACACACACAGCAAATGTTGTAAACATAATCAAATATATGTTCTAAGATTAGGCTAAATGTTGCAATTAACTTTAGCTAGGTGTGCAAAACTTAAACGTATTTGATACCAGTATTGATAACAAAACTCAATATATTATAACATCTCTCATAACACATTTGACAAAAAAGTAGAAAATAATAATAATCTGAGGAATAACACCAATAACAACAATAATCATACATTTCAATTTGTAAATAATGAATACATCTAATACGTAGGTTATTGGTTAATAATACGTGTTATTATATATTTATTATAATAATATTGTGTTACTAATTGTATTCATATTATTTCTAACTATTGCTAACATTTTTACCAATCAGGCAAGATCTGTTTCAAAACATTTTTATTTCAATATAAGAGCAAGAACAATAGGGCTACATACAAGGTATTGTCATAGAATTGTAATATTTTCATGTGTATTATATCATGCTATATATTAATTACATGCTTATATTAATCCACCTTTATTGCAATATTTAAACACATATTTTTAACTGCTTTCTGAACATATAATATTGCACATTAAATCTTAATGGTAGAACGGTTTTGTTCTTTGTTCAGTCATTAATACACAACGTCTGAAAAATATAGGCTATTTAGGTATCATGTAGAGGTATAGGCCTAAATATTGTTTAAGTGTAGTCTCATGAAAAGTCTTCGATCGATTTACTGCTAACTGTAATATCATGTTTTTATTTTTGGCCTTTTCATTTCGCTATAAACGTCAACTCGATGAACATTGTCTTTGTACTGAGGAGCAAACTATAAACAAACACCTAAAACATTCTGCTAGTTCACCAATAAAATCACTAAAGCTTCATCGAATTTTCATTAAGTTAATGGTACTCGCGCTTTTTATGGTCCTAGCGCCCAGCTTCTGCCGTGTCCTCTCGTCAACAATAAACTGGAGTAAAGCTATTATAGTTAATGATGGCGAGAGAGTGCGGGCATGTGTGTGTGTGTTCCTCCCTCAACATTATATTGGACTTCCTATGTCCTTGGTATTGCAGAAATAAGACCATTGAAACAGTCTGAGATTAAATCTACTCACATGCATTGTCCAATAGCTTGAATTGATCAGAACACAGGCTTAGTAGCCTACACATCTCATTACATTTGGGAAGAACATAGTTGGGGAGAATTAAGCTATTGATTAGGCCAGAGTCATTGTAACTTTCTACCCAGTTGTTCACTAAAATGATCCACAATGAAGAATATTGTACTGTACTAAGGTCTCCCCCCTCCTCTCTCCCCCTCTCAGCACCCCAGGCAGGACTCCTGGGGAAGTGTCGTAGGCCCCGGACGGCATTCACCAGTCAGCAGCTCCTTGAGCTGGAGAACCAATTTAAACTCAACAAGTACCTGTCCAGACCCAAACGCTTTGAGGTGGCCACCTCTCTCATGCTGACTGAAACACAGGTGAGGGAGAAAAGGTGTCATTCTGTGTGTGTCTGTGTGAGCGTGTATATATGTGTCTGTGTGAGCGTGTATATATGTGTCTGTGTGAGCGTGTATATATGAGTCTGTGTGAGCGTGTATATATGTGTCTGTGTGAGCGTGTATATATGTGTCTGTGTGAGCGTGTATATATGTGTCTGTGTGAGCGTGTATATATGTGTCTGTGTGAGCGTGTATATATGTGTGTCTGTGTGAGCGTGTATATATGTGTCTGTGTGAGCGTGTATATATGTGTCTGTGTGAGCGTGTATATGTGTGTCTGTGTGAGCGTGTATATATGTGTCTGTGTGAGCGTGTATATATGTGTCTGTGTGAGCGTGTATATGTGTGTCTGTGTGAGCGTGTATATATGTGTCTGTGTGAGCATGTATATATGTGTTTGTGTGTTGATTCCCACCTGGCAGGCTATTCCAGCGCTGGCCTGTTATCCTATGTTCCTCTGGGAAGAACCTGTACAAATGATCCCTGGTGTGCTTGTACTTGAGATAGAGTGTCTGCTATGGGGCGGCAGGGTAGCCTAGTGGTTAGAGCGTTGGACTAGTAACCGGAAGGTTGCAAGGTCAAATCCCGAGCTGACAAGGTACACATCGGTTGTTCTGCCCCTGAACAGGCAGTTAACCCACTGTTCCTAGGCTGTCATTGAAAATAAGAATTTGTTCTGAACTGACTTGCCTAGTTAAATAAAGGTTAAAAAAAAATATGCTCTGTTAGTCACTGGAGAGTAATGTAATATCAGACCGGCAGCTCCTTATTTAGCTAATATATTACAGCTCTCTTGTTTCACCTGCCTCATCTAGTCCCAAATACCACCCCTAACGAAGCAGTTGACATGTTGATTTAAAAGATCAACTCCTCTGTGTTCGAACATATTCAGCACGTTTTGGAATGACTTCTTCAGATAAATCTTTCTGCAAGTGAGTAACGGTTTTGTTGACATTTCAGCCCAGTTTAGTAGACAGAAAATGGCATCCCAAATGTACTAAACTGAGTGTGGGGATAGAGAGATAGAGACTGCAGGTGAGAGACCTCCTGCATTAGTGTGTCTGACAGGCCTGCGTTCTGTCTGTCCTCAGGTGAAGATCTGGTTCCAGAACCGCCGGATGAAGTGGAAGCGCAGCCGCAAGGCCAAGGAGCAGGCATCTGCGTCTGCCCAGTCTGAGGCGGAGCGACTACGCACCGGGGGAAAACCGACCAATGGCAAACCAGCTGAGAATAAACCAGCTTCCACTCAGGATGACGAGGGAGAGCTAGACCTAGAAGAAGCAGAGGAGGAAGAGGAGGAAGAGGAGGAGACGCCACACGAGTTTGATGTTACCATGGGTGGCGCCGTGGGGTTGCAGCGTTCAGCAGACTTTCTGAAGCTCACAGCGGAGCTTGGTTACAACCCCCACAGTCCCTTCTCTGAGGACGACTTAGTGGGGGTGACAGGGGGGGACAGGAAGATAGGCGCAGGGTTGTGAAAAGACAAAGACACACCCAGAAAGGAAAACGCCAGAGACACTGCTGCTTGGCACTGGCTCTGGGAAAGTGGGGGTCTATAGTGTAAAAAGAGAAAAAAATGATGTGCCATTTCAAAAGCCTATGACAGTGTTTTTTGTGGACATAATGCTCAACGCAATGTAATGTTTCTGTGACCCTGATGGAGTTGTTTAAGGCAGGGGTTTCCAAACTGTGGGTCGCCCCCCACCCCCAAAAAAATGTTTTAAAGGAACTCAATCCAGCTTTAAACTTATTCTTGAAAGTTGTACTAGTAGAATGCACACGGTGTCATTTCTATATTGGGTATTGCATCATCAGTTCCTCTTGTCCTGTCAGTCATTACATACCTTAGAGAGCTATTTATAACTTGTTAGAAATGTCCAGATCCTCTAGCCCATGTCTGCTAATGTTTTTATTTATTTTGTTTTTCAGCTCATAGATGTTGGAGTCATGTTTTTGTCACATATCACATGAATACACATTAGGCATGGCAAAATGTACAGAATTGCAGGAAATAAGCTTTAAACGTGCAAAATTCTCTCCACCAACAAGAAGGGTGTGAACAGTCTGTCACGAACAGTGCTTGTGCCCATAGAAATAGACATGCCTCGTGCGCAGGGGGGTGTGGGATGTTCCCCAATGCTGGAAGGGGTGTTCCCCAATGCTGGTACCCCTGGTTTAAGGTATAGGTGTTCTTTAGGTTGGACTTGCATCTCTAAGGATGAGGGAATATAAAGCATTTTATATTCATCATCACATCAAGTAAGGCTGAATAAGACACTGAACCCTGTCTCTCTCTGCTGTATTTTTGCAACTCTCAAAAAATGTTTTTACACAGGACATTCACCGGCTGTAAGACTCCTGTGTTTTTCATCCAATTGGACTGAGAAGTACTGTAGCAGCAGTGAAGCAGTGAACACCACTGACCTCTATTACCTTGTCATCCATCTCAGCTAAACTCCGCCCCCTGACAGGCTGACTGACAGATGTGGCTCCTCCCACCAGCAATGCTAAAGGATGTGATACAACCAAGTTACGTTCAGAACCGTTGGACTGTTGCAAACTGCAACTTACACTGGCAGGAGTGAACAAACCCTGAGCAGTTTGCATTAGCTGAAAACGAAGGGGAAAGTGTTGCAAAGTGTTGCAGAATGTTGAGTGATGTTGTGAATGTGCCCCCATGAATGTCAGACATCTTGGATTTACAGACTTTCTATGATGTCTCATATACTCTATCTTGTGTGTGCAATTGAACATTGTTGTCATGTAAATTCAGATTTCTGTTGTTATTGTTGTTTGTTTGTTTATTGTTGTTATTTAACCACATTTAAATGTATCTAATTTATTTGAATTGACAGGTAAATGACAGGGAAAAAGTTAATGTGTTTATCTGAAACTGGTCTGTGTTGATGTCAACTGCGTGAAATAAAAAAACAGAAATTAAAATTGTTCAAATAACTTGAGAAATGTAGGATTTATGCAAAGTTAACTCATTAAAATGAGGGATTGATTTGTGGAGAACATTTAGAACATGTATAAGTCATCTAAAGTATTTTAAAAGTGGGTTTAGTGGAGATCAATGAGAGGGAGTTACACAAACACATTGAGCAGGCAAAGCTGAGCATTTCTTTAAGAAAGTTATTAGTGTGTGGAGCCTTCATAATGACCTTGTGAGTCTTCTGCAACCACACAGGGATGGTAACAATAGGGTAGAGAGGTCCAACTATAAATCCAGCTAAAACAGACATATTGGCCAAATTTCTACTTCCAATCCCACTTAATGGAAATCTCTCAAATGGACACACTTTTTTTCTGTATCACACGTCCTTCCCTTGTTTCCTGTCTATTTCAGCCACCTTGTTGTCACAGATAACAGATGGCAAGATGGCAAAGAGAAAGGAAGATAATCCAACACTGCATATTAAACCAGCAGAGCCCCTTAATTTACAACCCTGGGGCTTTCAAATAGGAATTACTCAGGCGGGTTTTACTGATAGTGAAATAATTAAGTTAATGAAGGAGAGGTAAAGGCTTATGTTCCAAGTGGCTCCCTATTACCTATATAGTGCACTACTTTTTAGGGATCTGGTAGTGCACTATTTAGGGAATAGGGTGCCATTTGGTGCGCACACAAAGTAATCAGTGCCTGATGGTGATGTCACCCAGGCTACATTTTAATTTGCAAGAAGAAACAGAAGATGATGTGTGTCTGACCGAAACAGGACGTTTTTATTGGCCGTCCAAAGTACGGGCAGTGATTAAAAACCGGACTAGAGGACACACGCAGCATAACTCGTCTTCTCCCACCCAGCCGGCCACAACATCATGCTTATATAGTGATTAAATGCATTTTTAACTGGCCGGGCAAGACGCTGGCCTGTCTCTTGAAACAAAGCCGGGATGGTTCTGCTACATGAACTTGAGACAGAAAGGGGCCTTTGTGCACAGCTACAGGTCTGGAGTCAGTTTAGTTTTAATTTTGGTGGTGGTGGAGAGCAGTATGGAGTCAAGGGGCACTAGTCCTAGATACGTTTAAGGGTTATTTTCTGTTTGGAGATGGCTGGGTGCTCAGAAACTGAGAGCCGGACAAATGCAGTAATAGATAGTTATGGAACAAGGTGGAAGACAATGATTGGAGTTATTGAATGTGTTTGACAGTGTGGTGGATTGGATTTAGTGTCTAGTGACCCCATCCTACTCCTTGTGGCTCACAATCCGGGCCTCAAAAGCAGTTCACTGTAGAGTAAACAGTGCTTATAGGCCTTAAAGCACTATGTCTCAGACCTAACCACTATGTCTCAGACCTAATCACTATGTCTCAGACCTAACCACTATGTCTCATACCTAACCACTATGTCTCAGACCTAACCACTATGTCTCAGACCTAACCACTATGTCTCAGACCTAACCACTATGTCTCAGACCTAACCACTATGTCTCAGACCTAACCACTATGTCTCATAACCACTATGTCTCAGACCTAACCTAACCACCACTATGTCTCAGACTCAGACCTAACCACTATGTCTCAGACCTAACCACTATGTCTCAGACCTAACCACTATGTCTCATAACCACTATGTCTCAGACCTAACCACTATGTCTCATACCTAACCACTATGTCTCAGACCTAATCACTATGTCTCAGACCTAACCACTATGTCTCATAACCACTAACCACCACTATGTCTCATACCTAACCACTATGTCTCAGACCTAACCACTATGTTTCAGACCTAACCACTATGTCTCAGACCTAACCACTATGTCTCAGACCTAACCACTATGTCTCAGACCTAACCACTATGTCTCATACCTAACCACTATGTCTCAGACCTAACCACTATGTCTCAGACCTAACCAGTAACCACTGTCTCAGACCTAACCACTATGTCTCAGACCTAACCACTATGTCTCAGACCTAACCACTATGTCTCAGACCTAACCACTATGTCTCATACCTAACCACTATGTCTCAGACCTAACCACTATGTCTCAGACCTAACCACTATGTCTCAGACCTAACCACTATGTCTCATACCTAACCACTATGTCTCAGACCTAACCACTATGTCTCAGACCTAACCACTATGTCTCATGTCTCACCTAACCACCACTATGTCTCAGACCTAACCACTATGTCTCATACCTAACCACTATGTCTCAGACCTAACCACTATGTCTCAGACCTAACCACTATGTCTCAGACCTAACCACTATGTCTCAGACCTAACCACTAACCACTACTGTCTCAGACCTAACCACTATGTCTCAGACCTAACCACTATGTCTCAGACCTAACCACTATGTCTCAGACCTAACCACTATGTCTCAGACCTAACCACTATGTCTCAGACCTAACCACTATGTCTCATACCTAACCACTATGTCTCAGACCTAACCACTATGTCTCAGACCTAACCACTATGTCTCAGACCTAACCACTATGTCTCATACCTAACCACTATGTCTCAGACCTAACCACTATGTCTCAGACCTAACCACTATGTCTCATACCTAACCACTATGTCTCAGACCTAACCACTATGTCTCATACCTAACCACTATGTCTCAGACCTAACCACTATGTCTCAGACCTAACCACTATGTCTCAGACCTAACCACCACTATGTCTCAGACCTAACCACTATGTCTCAGACCTAACCACTATGTCTCAGACCTAACCACTATGTCTCAGACCTAACCACTATGTCTCAGACCTAACCACTACTGTCTCAGACCTAACCACTATGTCTCAGACCTAACCACTATGTCTCATACCTAACCACTATGTCTCATACCTAACCACTATGTCTCAGACCTAACCACTATGTCTCAGACCTAACCACTATGTCTCAGACCTAACCACTATGTCTCAGACCTAACCACTATGTCTCATACCTAACCACTATGTCTCAGACCTAACCACTATGTCTCACCTAACCACTAACCACTATGTCTCAGACCTAACCACTATGTCTCAGACCTAACCACTATGTCTCATACCTAACCACTATGTCTCAGACCTAACCACTATGTCTCAGACCTAACCACTATGTCTCAGACCTAACCACTATGTCTCAGACCTAACCACTATGTCTCAGACCTAACCACTATGTCTCAGACCTAACCACTATGTCTCATACCTAACCACTATGTCTCAGACCTAACCACTATGTCTCATACCTAACCACTATGTCTCAGACCTAACCACTATGTCTCAGACCTAACCACTATGTCTCATACCTAACCACTATGTCTCAGACCTAACCACTATGTCTCAGACCTAACCACTATGTCTCATACCTAACCACTATGTCTCAGACCTAACCACTATGTCTCATACCTAACCACTATGTCTCAGACCTAACCACTATGTCTCAGACCTAACCACTATGTCTCAGACCTAACCACTATGTCTCAGACCTAACCACTATGTCTCAGACCTAACCACTATGTCTCAGACCTAACCACTACGTCTCAGACCTAACCACTATGTCTCCCTCAATGCAGCATTTAATTTGGCTGATGAAAAATCATATCAATCAATAAGAGTTTATTTAGATGTGTGACTAATGCCATTCGGCCTGTTTTATGATACAGGGCCGCCTGACAAACACAACTAAAATCATAGTAAATTGATAAGCAGGCTGAGCGAAATATAGAGATCATTGATTCAGTTTCTCAATTCTAATTTAATCTGAACTCACCTGTCATACGGATAAAAAATGATTGGTGTAAATTCCATCCACTGGTGATAACGCTGTCAATAGTGATTTCTCAACAGCCTGGTCTGACAGAATTGCTGACGGCCCCTATGCTTTTTCTATACCAATAATGTAATCGCCTCATTGTGTGTGTGTTTGTGTGTGTATGTATGTATGTATGTGTGTGTGTGTGTATGTGTGTGTCTGTATTTGTGTGTGTATGTGTGTCTGTGTGTGTGTGTGAGTGTGTGTATGTGTGTGAATGTATATGTGTGTGAGTGTGAGTGTGTGTTTATGTATATGTATAACATTTTGTCCTGTCTATTACGGTGTCACAATCACTCAAGCGACTCGCCAAGACATCAGTGCAACCCGCACGAGTCCTCCAATAGGGAAAATGGTTACCAGAAAGGCCATTTTCATAGTTAAATAAATAAATGCAGTTTTCTTTCACTTTGTCAGATGGTAAATCAGGATCAATAACTTAAGCGGCAAGACCCTGTAAAATATTTACATCCTGTAGTTTAATCAATCAGCAAAATGTCGGCCTCATTACGGAAATATGAACAGATTGTCTGATCTTTTAAAGTAATCACCCATATTGGTTTAGGTTTCCCTTGGCCCTGTCGTGTTACTTAAGCTAATGGGTAGCTAGGTAAGGGAATGAGGGACAGGGGCTGTAAATTCACATTTGTCAGAATTTAACCGCTGTTCAAATGCATGAAAAAGGCCAAGTTTTGGGTAATAAAGTTTATTGAAAAGGGTTGGCCCTCCGTCGGAACAATGGGGAATGTAATCATGAGAGGCTTTTATTGTTGCAGGAAATCTATGTTACAGGTGCTCAGAAAAGCAATGATCGTGACACAACAAAGCTTTGGTAATTGTGCTTGTCCCAATGTTATTCTCCAGACAGAGAGACAGACAGACAGACAGGAGACTCACTGTCATGGATACAGACCTGGGAACCTGCCCACCTTTTGAAAAACAAAATTTAGAGGGAAAAAACATAGTTGTGTATGTATACAGAACAAACAGCTTAGATAGGCTGGGATCCTATTAATATCTCAAAACATAACCATGCTATAGGCCTACTAAGGCTCCATTATTCAGTACCCCCCTAGTGGCTTGGTGTGTATCAATACCCCTCCAGTGGCTTGGTGTATGTCAGTACCCCTCCAGTGGCTTGGTGTGTATCAGTACCCCTCCAGTGGCTTGGTGTGTATCAATACCCCTCCAGTGTCTTGGTGTATGTCAGTACCCCTCCAGTGGCTTGGTGTATGTCAGTACCCCCCCAGTGGCTTGGTGTATGTCAGTACCCCTCCAGTGGCTTGGTGTATGTCAGTACCCCTCCAGTGGCTTGGTGTGTATCAATACCCCTCCAGTGGCTTGGTGTATGTCAGTACCCCTCCAGTGGCTTGGTGTATGTCAGTACCCCTCCAGTGGCTTGGTGTATGTCAGTACCCCCCCAGTGGCTTGGTGTATGTCAGTACCCCTCCAGTGGCTTGGTGTATGTCAGTACCCCTCCAGTGGCTTGGTGTGTATCAGTACCCCTCCAGTGGCTTGGTGTATGTCAGTACCCCTCCAGTGGCTTGGTGTATGTCAGTACCCCCCCAGTGGCTTGGTGTATGTCAGTACCCCTCCAGTGGCTTGGTGTATGTCAGTACCCCTCCAGTGGCTTGGTGTGTATCAGTACCCCTCCAGTGGCTTGGTGTGTATCAGTACCCCTCCAGTGGCTTGGTGTATGTCAGTACCCCTCCAGTGGCTTGGTGTGTATCAGTACCCCTCCAGTGGCTTTGTGTGTATCAGTACCCCTCCAGTGGCGTGGTGTATGGTAGTACCCCTCCAGTGGCTTGGTGTATGGTAGTACCCCTCCAGTGGCTTGGTGTATGGTAGTACCCTTCCAGTGGCTTGGTGTATGTTAGTACCCCTCCAGTGGCTTGGTGTGTATCAAAACCCCTCCAATGGCTTGGTGTGTATCAATACCCCTCCAGTGGCTTAGTGTGTATCAGTACCCCTCCAATGGCTTGGTGTGTATCAGTACCCCTCCAGTGGCTTGGTGTATGTCAGTACCCCTCCAGTGGCTTGGTGTGTATCAGTACCCCTCCAGTGGCTTGGTGTATGTCAGTACCCCTCCAGTGGCTTGGTGTGTATCAATACCCCTCCAGTGGCTTAGTGTGTATCAGTACCCCTCCAGTGGCTTGGTGTATGTCAGTACCGCTCCAGTGGCTTGGTGTATGTCAGTAGTCCACAAATGCTTCTTCACCTTTTCTCCTTTCTTTCATCCCTTACTGATCTGTAAATAATGGATTTATTAAAGTAAAATGGTGGATGTCTACTGGGCATTCACTTTAGTGTGTTTAGTTCTCTCAGATTAACAGCACCACTATTTGCCTATATGGTCCTTCTATAGTGGTGTAAACTCACCCTCCAGTGGCAGAGCGAGAGTCTAAAATCTCACATTGTTATCATTTCAAATAGCCTAAATCTCTCTGGCCTAATTGTGTGGTGGTGGCATGTGGTCAAGATCATTTGTGGAATCCATTTATACGATCCATAGTCATATCCCCAGCAGTTCTTTCCACAGATTCTCGATTGGATTCAGGTCTGGACTTTGACTTGGCCATTCTAACACCTGGATATGTTTATTTTTCAACCATTCCATTGTAGATTTTGCTTTATGTTTTGGATCATTGTCTTGTTGGAAGACAAATCTCCATCCCAGTCTCAGGTCTTTTGCAGACTCCATCAGGTTTTCTTCCAGAATAGTCCTGTATTTGGCTCCATCCATCTTCCCCTCAATTTTAACCATCTTCCCTGTCCCTGCTGAAGAAAAGCAGGCCCAAACCATGATGCTGCCACCACCATGTTTGACAGTGGGGATGGTGTATTCAGGGTGATGGGCTGTGTTGCTTTTACGCCAAACATAACGTTTTGCATTGTTGTCAAAAAGTTCAATTTTGGTTTCATCTGACCAGAGCACCTTCTTCCACATGTTTGGTGTGTCTCCCAGGTGGCTTGTGGCAAACTTTAAACAACACTTTTTATGGATATCTTTAAGAAATGGCTTTCTTCTTGCCACTCTTCCATAAAGGCCAGATTTGTGCAATATACGACTGACTGTTGTCCTATGGACAGAGTGTCCCACCTCAGCTGTAGATCTCTGCAGTTCATCCAGAGTGATCATGGGCCTCTTGGCTGCATCTCTGATCAGTCTTCTCCTTGTATGAGCTGAAAGTTTAGAGGGACGGCCAGGTCTTGGTAGATTTGCAGTGGTCTGATACTCCTTCCATTTCAATATTATCGCTTGCACAGTGCTCCTTGGGATGTTTAAAGCTTGGGAAATCTTTTTGTATCCAAATCCGGCTTTAAACTTCTTCACAACAGTATCTCGGACCTGCCTGGTGTGTTCCTTGTTCTTCATGATGCTCTCTGCGCTTTTAACGGACCTCTGAGACTATCACAGTGCAGGTGCATTTATACGGAGACTTGATTACACACAGGTGGATTGTATTTATCATCATTAGTCATTTAGATCAACATTGGATCATTCAGAGATCCTCACTGAACTTCTGGAGAGAGTTTGCTGCACTGAAAGTAAAGGGGCTGAATAATTTTGCACGCCCAATTTTTCAGTTTTTGATTTGTTAAAAAAAGTTTGAAATATCCAATAAATGTCGTTCCACTTCATGATTGTGTCCCACTTGTTGTTGATTCTTCACAAAAAAATACAGTTTTATATCTTTATGTTTGAAGCCTGAAATGTGGCAAAAGGTCGCAAAATTCAAGGGGGCCGAATACTTTCGCAAGGCACTGTATATATGAGAGGACATTCTGGGCTTTTCAATGATATCATGTGTGGGGGGTGTCACCTTGATAATCAAAATAGCCACCATCCCAATTAGCACATGTTATGGTGTAATTGTGTAATGATTTTTGACAGTTTGATATTCAAATTGTTTCTTATAGGTCAATTTTTAGTTTGAGGGGTACAAATGGGTCATGGCTAGCAAACCCTAACTATATTTTCTAACCGTAATCTAATTCTAACATGCACGTTAATTCTCCTAACCTGCACGTTAATTATCCTAACATGCTGCGTAAATTCTCCTAGACTGGAACGAAAAGTCACATCTGACAAAAGCTGTATCCCGTTTAGTCAAAACCGGTCAAAAGGGCGGTCCTGTCAAATCACAAAGTTCCCATCATGCCATAAATTGAAACAACTATACACATGCTTCTCGTCTCCCATTCCTAGACAGAGAACGTTACCCAAAACCATGGCCTGCTCAGAACTGGGTAAACTTTCTTCTTCTTTTGAAATTAAAAAAATATATATTTTAGCTAGCTTTAGCTAATGTAGTTTAGAGACGGAGTAGTCTATGTTGAAGCATAAGTTTGAGCGTAGTTTTTATGCTGCGTGGTCAATATCCAATTCAATTGTTTCTTGCGTCGTGCTAGACAGGCTAGGTAGGCTAGCTACAACTAGCATGCCACGAAAAACGTCCTTCCATTTTAGTTAGCAACGGGTGGCTACAAAGGAGCAATAACCTATCGATGACGTCTCAGTGGAGTCAACATATTTACCGATATTTGAAAAGCAAGCTTCGTTTCACAGTGGTGCCATTCAATCAATCTCTTTAACTTTGTCACCGTTTTGTCTCTTAATTCTACACACACAGCACTGTTGAGTGTGTCCGACAAGTCTGGACTTCTGGACTTTGCCAAAAGGCTGGTGAACGTGGGACTGTCACTCGTCGCATCAGGTGGCACCGCCAAAACCCTGCGCGATGCAGGACTGGCTGTTCGGTAGGTGTAACCGTTTGCATACATTTCCAATATCTCATCTATCCTTGTTTATATTGTTCAGCCACCAACGTTCTCTTGCGCTAATGCTCAAACGGTTCAATGTTATGCTGATAACAATGTATTCCTTTAAGTCACCTTACTGTTTGGAACTTCAAAGAGTAGGTCTGTCTAGTATTCTGCAGTCATTGACCACCTTTCAGATGAGCGGCATTCCCAGCCTCTAAATGCAATTGAGAATGTGTGCCACTGAATCACCTAACATCCATCTCCCTTTTGTTCCAGGGATGTGTCTGAGCTGACTGGCCATCCAGAGATGCTTGGTGGGAGGGTGAAGACCCTGCATCCTGCTGTACATGGGGGCATCCTGGCCCGGCACACCCCTTCGGACAAGGCTGACATGGAGAAACTGGGCTACAGTCTGGTTAGGTAAGAGACAGGGAAGTAGGTTTAATTAGGCTCTAGACATTGATCTAAGCTCCGATCTGTTTTCCTCAATAGTTAAGAGTAGGACTTGTCCATCTCAGTCAACTTTTCTATACTTTTTTTCCCCAGAGCCACTACTGCTTTAATGTGGTTTTTAGGGGTCTTTGAAAAACAGCCTTTGTGTGAATGAGCAGACCTAAAACACCATGCATGTGATCGGGCACAAGACTGTTAGATTTGGCCCTAATGCAGGGCAGTACGGTTGTAAAGTGGGGAAACATCGAAGTATGCGTTGCTAATCTAATAAACCGGCTGATTCAAATGCTGCTGCATCTGCACACATCTGATCATGTTACACACTTTACATTTTTTGGGAGTCTGATTGGCTGTTTAAGCTGCCTATTTGACATTCATGGAATATGATTGGCTTTGAGGAGAAAGTGTGCAATGCATACAGCCTCTGAAATAAACCATGAATTCTCTTTGGATCCTATGGGCATGTATGTTTAACAATTTGGGTTCAAGGCTGCAAAATGTGACCTGCTTACTTGACACATGTTCCCATTTACAAAAGTCAAAACTTCACCCTTTTTTCCTTTGTAAGATATTGTTTCTCGTTGAGTCATCTAGGGCACACGCAATGTGGGGGATTGAACAGCCACGCTACTCATTATTTCAAATTGCCTAGATGGTTAGAAAAACATAGTGAAATGCATTGCATTTCTTGACTTGTATTGCTTTCCTTTGCCGGTCTTTGACCAGGGTGGTGGTGTGTAACCTTTACCCGTTTGTGAAGACTATCTCCAACACTAATGTGACCGTGGAAGATGCAGTGGAACAGATTGATATTGGTGAGTGGAATGTTAAAGTTGCAATACCTTTTTTTTTTTTTTTTTTGTCCGACCTGACCAAATTCACATCGAATTGTTCTCATTGAAAGCAAGTATAAGAAGCGGTAGATCTGTTCTATGTGCACTATTTCTATGCTTTCTGTGAAGTTTTGTTTTTGCTGCTTTTACTTTCAGTTTTGTACACCAGCTGAAAATACAATATTTGGGGTTATGGAAAAATAATTCACAGCGGTTTAGATGGTACAATGATTCTCTACCATATACTTGCTTGTTTTGGCACACAAACTGAATTTAGGCGAACAAATAGAATTTTAGCAACCAGGAAATGGTGGCACAATTCATTCATATTGCACCTTTTAAGGCCAGCTCTACATTTTACTTTCTGAAGTCTGTTCTATAACCTGAAATGCCCTAGGTTGCCATGGTGATTACCCTGTTTGACCCTGGCTGTGTCCTCAGGTGGGGTAACCCTGCTCCGAGCAGCGGCCAAGAACCACGCCCGCGTAACCATTGTGTGCGACCCTGCCGACTACCAGCTGGTCGCTGTGGAGATGGAGGGTTCCGAGGGTAAAGACACGACCCTGGATACCCGCAAGACTCTGGCCCTGAAGGTAACTAGGGCAACTTGAAAGCACGGGTTGAAAGTGGACTTTTTTTTACATGGTCCTTTTTGTCTCGTGTATATCAATCTACTTTCTGGACAAGTTGGGAATGGTGAGATCTAGTTTAACTTCCATGTGCTCTCCTTCTGCCTTCCTGTTGAGACATGTCTGTCAACCTCAACTGTGAACAGAGGATGTTGAGTGATATAGAAATGATGCTATCAGGAACCAAACTGGACATGGACACAACTGAAGTCTTAAGAGACTCTTCAGTAGTAGCAAATCGGACATCTCAAAACAACTGGGGAAGGCCTCATACTGTGTCTTTGACAGATTATTGACCCTCTGTTAAAAGGATCAATTTGTACAATTGTAGACCAGATACCATGGAGTCTATATAGTCAAAAAGCACAATTGCAATCAGGTCATTGGGTTTTTGTTGAATTGATTGTTTGTTGGTTAATGTGAGGTAAAGTTCAGAGTCCATTACCTCCCATGTTGCCCTCTCTTGTCCTTGGGGCCATGTTGTTCAGGTCAGCCCTCAGTATTCTATTGATCCAGTATCCCTGGACATTGGAAATATGCTACTGGAACTGCCCTTTATATAGTTTGCTTACATGATTGTTTTTGTTCTACCTTGTTGTTTTAATATTACATTGTTATTGATTACTGCATTGTTGGTTAGCTTGCAAAAAATCATTTCACTGTACTTGTGCATTTGACATTGAGTCTTGAGACTACATGGAGTAGAATGGATACATTTAGCACATGGTGTTCCTTGTGAAGGCATTACAAATCTTAGTGATAGTTTGTATTAAAGCTGCCTCCAGATAAAACTATAGAAGCCCATGTTGGCTTTGATCATGGAATAGGTTACAACGCTGTCTGGTTCAGCTGTTTACCCTGGGCTATGTTCATTAGGGCACACCGTAGAAAAACGTTTTGCAGTAAACAGATGTGCATTTCCTATTGGACATCAAGGTTTTCCCTTCCTGTTTCAGTCCCTTTTCTTCCATGTGTTGCATAATGAACAGGATCCTGGTGTCTGCTATCTAGTTGTCCTCATTCTCTCTCCCAGGCCTTTACTCACACGGCTCATTATGATGAGGCCATCGCGGACTACTTCCGGGGCCAGTACAGCCGTGGGGTATCCCAGCTGCCCCTGCGCTACGGCATGAACCCCCACCAAGCCCCCGCCCAGCTCTACACCCTGCGCCCCACCCTCCCCCTCACAGGTAGGCGTCACCCCCTCATTTTGTAGCTAGCAGTCTCAGAAATGACAATAGGGAAACAATGTCAACCCTAATTTTAATTGGTGTCATATGTTCAACTGAAACCGTCCAGGGGGACCTTGTCCTGTCTGGGTAGACTAACTGTATTGACCCTCCCTTCTCTCCATTCCATTCCTGCCTCTGTCAGTGGTAAATGGTTCTCCTGGGTTCATTAACCTTTGTGATGCCCTGAACGCCTGGCAGCTGGTCCGAGAGCTGAAGAGTGCCCTGGGCATGCCCTCTGCCACCTCCTTCAAACACGTCAGCCCTGCAGGTTAGACAATCAGAGCTTCCAATGCATATGCCAACAAGATTGCAAGGAATCCCAGTAACATTGACCTAGGCTGTCTTCTCCCTCTCTAGGGGCTGCAGTGGGTGTTCCTCTGAGTGATGAGGAGGCCAAGGTGTGTATGGTGAATGACATGCTGAAGAACCTGACCCCACTGGCTACAGCCTACGCCCGGGCTAGAGGGTCAGACAGGATGTCCTCCTTCGGCGACTTCATCGCTCTGTCTGACGTGTGTGACGTTCCCACTGCCAAGATCATATCCAGAGAGGTAGGGCTTCCCAGGTGTCGTGTGTCTGTCCGTCCTGTGTGTTTCCTGCATTTCCAACCCCTGTCTATCATTCTCAGGTCTCTGATGGCATCATCGCCCCTGGTTACGAAGAGGAGGCCCTCAGGATTCTGTCCAAGAAGAAGAATGGAAACTACTGTGTTCTCCAGGTATGGTTGGACATGGAAAAGCAGTTGGTGATCATCCTCTGTTGCAGCCTTTCCTAGAAAAAAGAAGTTTGAAGTTTATTTGAATCTTCTCACCGGTTGGGGGGTGCTGCATGTCTAAATCTGTCAGATGGACCCAGCCTATGAGCCAGATGAGCCAGAGGTCAGAGTTCTCTTTGGCCTCCACCTCAAACAGAAGAGGAATGGAGCTGTCATTGACAAGGATCTCTTCAGCAACGTCGTCTCCATGGGTGCGGTGAGTCTTTGTGGTTTGTGCGTGTCTTGATAGTGTGAGAGCTGCTCACTGATGACCTGTTCTGACCTTCTGTCGGTCTCCTGTTTAAGCTGTCGGTGGAGGCGCTGCGTGACCTGATCGTGGCCAGCATCACAGTGAAGTACACCCAGTCCAACTCTGTCTGCTACGCCAAGGATGGACAGGTAACCAACCTGGAGAGGGAGGAGACATGGGAGGTTCCTGTTGAAATAGTGTTTGGGCACTGAGTTTCCCCTTGTTGTCACCTACATCCTTGTTTACCTTTTTCCGAACGAATTTTGAAACATTCAACACGATGTACTGTGGTTTTTCTGGGTCACGATCTGTCTCCTCTCCCTGTGTACCAGGTGATTGGGATCGGTGCGGGTCAGCAGTCTCGTATCCACTGCACGCGGCTGGCAGGGGACAAGGCTGATAACTGGTGGCTGAGGCACCACCCGCGGGTGTTGGGCATGAGGTTCAGGAGTGGAGTGAAGCGGGCGGAGATGGCCAATGCCATCGATCAGTATGTCAGCGGCACCATCGGAGAGGTGAGGGGGTCAGAGGTCAATTAGGGACATGCACTCTACGCATCTGAAATGGTTGTTGTCGGATGTACAGTTCTGCTGTATGTTTTGTGTAGGTTCCTACTGTAGGTGTCTGTCTATTTAAAAAAAATCAAATTCCAGATGAGTCTGTCCTGCTCTCTAACTCCTCTGTGTTCAGGGTCCAGACCTGGCAGTATGGAAGGCCATGTATGAGGAGGTCCCAGAGCCTCTGGATGAGACTGAGAAGAGGAACTGGCTGAGCTCTCTACAGGCTGTAGCCCTCAGCTCTGACGCCTTCTTCCCCTTCAGAGACAACGTGGACCGTGCCAAACGGGTAAACACTGCTGAATTATTACTTTTCACTAGTCTAAGATGGCCGACTTTCTGCTTTTGGTTCTTTAGTTGGTCTCTAGCCTTCTAGTGCCTTCCAAGGTCTTTTCTGTTTGTCACCCACATGGACTTATTATTCTGAGGTGTCTGTCTCTGTAGAGTGGTGTGGAGTACATTGCTGCCCCGGCTGGGTCCACAGCTGACGAGGTGGTGATCAATGCCTGTAATGAGCAGGGCATCACCCTGGTGCACACCAACCTGAGACTCTTCCACCACTGAATACCTGGAGTGGCTGTCATACAACGCTGCCTGACACATTTGACACGCCACACACTATTATGGCCCTGAGTAACATGTAGCCATGTGTGTCTACATGTTGGAGGTCCACTAACTGCTCTAGAATAGTGATCAACAAAGGTACTAACAGTATTATTATTTACACTGAGACATTCCTGTCCTACGGTTATCATGAGTCATGCTGAGGATCATTCAGATTCCGTTACATTCCGAGCTTGCTTTCATAGTTGTATCTAAGTTACAATGTTACTGTCTGGAAGGTCACGTTTTACCATGAAATAAACTGTTTCTTGAGAAATCCTGTGGAGTGTGTGTGTGTATATGCAAACACTATTTTACGTTATAGCAATATTAAGCTGAAAGTCGGGGACTGACTACTACACTAACATGGAATTGTTTTATGATGGTCATACCATGGACCATTTAGCTATTTGAATTTTAGGATGCTTCTAGGTATCAAAAATATTTAAAGTTTTGAAATTGCCCCTTACTATTATAGCTCATAGAAACACATTGAGTAACACAAATGGCTTAGACAGTCTTAGACCGTTTTCATTGTTGGCCAGAAGACCGTAAAAACATACAATCCAGGTGTGGAAAGCACTTCGACTTACAGCTGTAAATTGCTGCCAAAGGTGATTCTAACGTGTATTGACTCAGGGGTGTGAATACATATGTGGAGGAAAAAAAGGGTTTCACTTTGTCGTTCTGGGGTATTTGTGTGTAGATGGGTGAGACATCTATCTAATCTGTGTTGAATTCAGGCTGTAACACAACATGTGGAATAAGTCCAGGGGTATGAATACATTCTGTTGGAATAAGTCCAGGGGTATGAATACATTCTGTTGGAATAAGTCCAGGGGTATGAATACATTCTGTTGGAATAAGTCCAGGGGTATGAATACATTCTGATGGAATAAGTCCAGGGGTATGAATACATTCTGATGGAATAAGTCCAGGGGTATGAATACATTCTGATGGAATAAGTCCAGGGGTATGAATACATTCTGTTGGAATAAGTCCAGGGGTATGAATACATTCTGTTGGAATAAGTCCAGGGGTATGAATACATTCTGATGGAATAAGTCCAGGGGTATGAATACATTCTGATGGAATAAGTCCAGGGGTAATAATTCTGATCCAGTCCAGGGGTATGAATACATTCTGAAGGAATAAGTCCAGGGGTATGAATACATTCTGTTGGAATAAGTCCAGGGGTATGAATACATTCTGAAGGAATAAGTCCAGGGGTATGAATACATTCTGATGGAATAAGTCCAGGGGTATGAATACATTCTGAAGGAATAAGTCCAGGGGTATGAATACATTCTGAAGGAATAAGTCCAGGGGTATGAATACATTCTGAAGGAATAAGTCCAGGGGTATGAATAAATCCAGGGGTATGAATACATTCTGTTGGAATAAGTCCAGGGGTATGAATACATTCTGAAGGAATAAGTCCAGGGGTATGAATACATTCTGAAGGAATAAGTCCAGGGGTATGAATACATTCTGAAGGCACTGCAGTGATTCAGACGCAGCCAACACAAAAACAACTGATCTCTAGTTTATACTGACAGATTTTGATGAGGATTTATTTTATTATGTTACGTAGATTTACACTGGTGCATCAATCTACGTATAAACTGTTATTCAAGAAACAAAGGCAATTCATGAGGTTCTTTTCAACTTTATCAAAACAAGGGAATCTCCATCAAACTTTGGCACCTTTTAGTACAAAAATAAAACCAGAACAAAGTCGACACCCCAGGTCTCACATTCACACAACAATGCTGTGATTAAAGGGATAAATTAAATGCATTAAAGAGTTTCAAAATTACAACAACTCAGTGTCAATCACACAGGCAGTGCTACCCCTGTCTACACAGAGGCTACAGAAAAAGCAAAATGATTTCAAACACTTGTCGACATGGCAACTACACCAACATTCTCTCAAAACAGTGCTTTTGATTTCAGATGGTTTTAGATTTTATAGAAGTAAAAAAAAATAATAATAAATGATTAGGACAAACGGTAATACTGGACAGGTAGTCTTGGAAATGTATCATTTGTAAAAGACAAGCACATCTGAACTGTTAACAAGCACTTCAAACACATACCTTCAGGGACAGGGGAAGATTTTAATCTCTTTAAGGCACGAACACAAGGAATGTTCCTTTTGACCTCTTAAGTGTCTCAAAGGGAAATGACAACAGACAACTTAACCAACATCCTGAAAGTGTGCAGGGGGTTCTCTTAAGACTAGGAAGGCATGGACCTACAGTATGTAGGTGTGTTAGATGTGGTTAAGCTGATCAGTAAGGCACCGATGTGTTAGTTCAGGTCTGTCTCTGACTTTACAGGGCGACCTCCTCTTCAAGGAGACTTGACAGACCATGGGTAAGGCAGAGGAGATTGATTTTTTACTCCAGGGGATTCTGGGGGATGTGTCCTTCTGCCAGTGCGTCTGCCAGTAGTTCAGGTCGAAGGCATTCGATGGGGCACTGGATGTTCTGCAGAAGGAGACAGACAGACAAGAGGTCAGTATGGGTCCAACCTCAGCATGGGGATTTCAAGTTCTAATCCAACACATTTTCTCAGTTGTCTTTTGAGAGCGTAGTCTATGACTCACCACTTTGCGTAGTATGTTGGTGGGGTCCCTGTATCGGACGGGCTGCAGCAGACTAGAGTCCACCTCAGCACCTGGTCTACGACAGTTCTCACAACGCCAGCCCTGAGAGGAGGACAAGCATTACATTTACACACGTTGGTCATTCAGCAGGTGCTTGTCCAAGTTGCATTCAACTAAGGTCGGTAAGACAAGCATAGCCATTAGCAGTAAAAGTGACCTGTTGTCCTCCGTAGCAGGTGCAGGTACAGATGGCTCCCAGGTATTCTTTCTGCCACTGGTTACCAATCTGGTACATCTTCCCATCGTCATAGCAGGTGGACTCATCTGTAAACACACACGCAGGAGAGGGAATCACACACACAGGCAGACATGGAGGAGGTCACACAGGCAGACATGGAGGAGGTCACACAGGCAGACATGGAGGAGGTCACACAGGCAGACATGGAGGAGGTCACACAGGCAGACATTGATGAGGTCACACAGGCAGACATTGATGAGGTCACACAGGCAGACATGGAGGAGTTCACACAGGCAGACATTGATGAGGTCACACAGGCAGACATTGATGAGGTCACACAGGCAGACATTGATGAGGTCACACAGGCAGACATGGAGGAGTTCACACAGGCAGACATTGATGAGGTCACACAGGCAGACATTGATGAGGTCACACAGGCAGACATGGAGGAGTTCACACAGGCAGACATTGATGAGGTCACACAGGCAGACATTGATGAGGTCACACAGGCAGACATTGGACCTGTATTGTGTTGTATTCTGACATGCTGCCAGAGAAGTTCTGTGTTCTTCCTTTAATATCCAAACAAGTGCAGGTGCTGACTGATGTTAAAGTGCTACTTACGTGGTTCACACTTGAACTCTCCCTTCCCGTTGCCCAGGCAGGTGCAGCTCATCATGGGGCCCTTCTCCTCCTGACGCTCCCATTTCTCCCCGATACGGTAGTTGTTACCTCCATCATGACACCACTCTGTTGATGGACAGGGAGCGCGAGAGAGGGGGAAGATATAGAGAACAAACAAAAAGGTCAGACCTGTTGCATAACATCCGACACTGTCTCCCAGCCCCTAGATCGGATTGGTGTAACCAATATGGCAACCATTACACCCAGCCAGTCAGGTGGCAAGGGATCAATAAAGTTTCTTAAATTGCATTGAAGAGGTAGTTAAATACTCACTAGAGGAGTCACATCGGAAGTGTCCACTGCCTAGTCCCAGACACCTGCACCACAGCTTGAAGCCCGTCTCAGACATGCGCTCCCACTCGGTCCCAACGTCATGGTAGGTCGCTGTGAAGGTGTCGTAGCACGAGTCCTTATCTGTGCCGGTGGAACCCTCTGTCACTACAGGCGAAAGAGAGGGGGTTCATTTCACCACAGAATCACAGGCTAAGCTGTGTAAGTAAACACCTATCTATGAACTTTCTGAACTATATTATCTGACCGTGGAACAGCATGACTCAAAACAACATCAGGATTCACTCATACCATCTATTCTATAGGTTAAATGTCAGTACTGATCCTAGATCAGTTGTCATAGTCACTGCTGGTTCCTTACGGGTGTTGCCGGCGGTGACAATCTCCTCCAGGATCTTGTGTTTGAGTGCCCCCTTCAGGGCCTCTACGATAACGTTGTAGGAGGCTCCGCTGGTCAGGCCGATCAGAGTGGCACTGGTAGAGGTACCAGGCAGACGCATCTGAGACAGGAGGGAGAGAGGGGATGGAAGGAGAGAGAGGGAAGGAGAGAGAGATGGAAGGAGAGAGAGAGAGAAGGAGAGATAGAGAGAGAGAGATGGAAGGAGAGAGAGAGAAGGAGAGAGAGAGAGAGAGAGAGAGAGAGAGAAAAAGGAAAGAGAGAGAGATGGAAGGATAGAGAGATTGGGAGAGATGAATGGGAATGAGAGGTGTAGACCGTCATTATAAATAAGAATTTGTTCTTAACTGACTTGGCTAGTTAAATAAAGATTGCACTTTTAAAAAGTGTCTCTTAGATGTGTCTTTATATGTGTGTGTGTGTGTGTGTGTGTGTGTGTGTGTGTGTAACCTCTCACCTGGAACATCTTCTCATTGACGTGAGTCAGAGGGTTGCAGGACACCAGGTACTCTGAACTCTGCTTGTAAGGCTTCCAGGCGATGGTGGTCTGGGTCTGGGCCTCCTGAGGGATTCCTGTGTCCTTCTCTGGAAAACCAAAGGGAGAGCCACCAGGCACGTTCACGCTCACCACCGGCACCCTGCGCCCCTCCGCGTCCGGAAGGGGCACAAACACCAGGGGTGTCTGGCCATTCCCATAGGGTGTCTGACCGTTCCCATAGGGTGTCTGGCCGTTCCCATAGGGTGTCTGGGGGTTCTGGTTGTTGTACTCAGTGTACTCCACGTTCTGGCCCTGGCCCCCCAGGGTGTCTAGGCCGTTGTTACCTACTACTGTTGGGACACGGCTCTCCTTTTCTTCAGGCACGTCCAGGTGGTCGTAGCCTCCGGGGCGGTTGGGGAGTGGCAGTGTAAGCAGGGATTCACGTTCTGGCCGGGAGAGAGGGGTTAGGAAGCAAGCGAGTTAGGGAGGGAGTAGGGAGTTAGAGGAGCTGCAGTAGCATGATGCCGCCAGCAGGGGGTGGCAGTAAGTCCACATACTAGAGCCACTACTGTACTGCAAAGCACTGCACTTGAAGTAGAAGTTGCCCCTAAGCACAGATCTAAGATCAGATTACCCTCCCCCTGTTTTAGTTTTAACCATTAAGGGGAGTGGGAAAATATCTGACCCTGTATCAGTGGTTTGGGCAAATATCTACTCCAAAGCCTGCCACTGCCGTCAATACCTTTTGAATCGCTTGTTTATTCAAAACGTATTCAAAGTGAGTGAGCAGTATTATTGTTTTAGAAGACACAGCTGTTTGTAACAGATGCTGGCACGACTACAAACCAAATCTAACATCTCGGCCTATGAGTTGCTAGGCTGTTCTTACAATATTCTACTGCAGCTAAGCACATATGCAGCTTCCCAAAACTTTCTTTGTAACATCACCATTCAGGTACAACAAACATCTGGTTTTGGGCCATGTGTGTATGTAGACGTATGAGTAGAGTGTGTGTATGTAGACGTATGAGTAAAGTGTGTGTATGTGCTGTACTCACGAGTCCTGGCCGTGCCCACCAATGGGGTGCTTCTCTGGACATTCTGAAGAGCGATGATCTTGATGATGTACTCGGTACCTGGTCTCAAACCTAAAAACATCCAACAACATCAAGCATCAAACTCTGCTGGAGGAAATTAGATGTCGATTTGAGTCGATTCAGGTGTTTTCCATAAACTGGACGTGTTGAGAGGCTTGAGCTTTCAGAGGGTGAAGAGGAAGGGGTGGAGTTTAAGAGGGCAGGGTAACTTGAGAGCAGAGTTTGACATTTACCAGAGATGGTGGCATAGTTCTGGCCAGCGTGGGGGCGGGGGGTAAGCTCACGGGGCTGCGCCCTGCCTGCCTCCTCGTAGGTGATGTAATATCCTGTGATGCGCGTGGCGGGGGTTCCCAGCTGAAGGAGATGGAGTTGGGGGTCAGGGAGGTGAACTGGAGGTTGGTGGGAGAATGCACCGCTGGTTTGGCTGTGGTGGCCGTGAGGGTGAAGGGGGCGCTGCGTGCATCGCCGTTGATGGTGTAGATGTGGATAGTGTAGGAGGTGCCTGGCTCCAGACCTGAGGGACATCAAACACAACACACTGTCAGTCAGTCAAGAGCCCACTCTGTACTGTACATGGGTTATGTAGTTCACTATAATGATGATAGTTTAGGTGAAAGTGAGGATGGATAATGTAGTTGAATGTAGATGGGGCGATAATAGGTAATGTAGTTTATTTATAGATGAGAGTGTTGAAAGTTGTGTGATGTAGTCTACTGTAGATGAGAGTGGTGATGGGTGGGTAATGTAGTTGACTGTAGATGAGAGTGGTGATAGCTGGGTAATGTAGTCTACTGTACAGTACCAGTGATGGTGTAGGTGCGCTGCTCTCCGGGGATTGTCTTCTTGATGGCGGGCCGGCTGCCGCCGAGGGGCTGAGCTTCGATGAGGTACCCGGTGATGGTCTCAACCTTAGCACGCCAGGTCAGCGTGATGGCCGAGTCCTTCACGTCAGAGATACGCACACGCCGAGGAGGACTGATGTCTGGGAGAGGGAGAGGGAGAAAGAGAGGGTGAGTTTACAGTGAGTAAACCAGTGGCCAGTAGAGTTAAAACTCTGTGAAAGCTGCTTACTGTCCAGCGTGGTGACCTCTCCCTCCAGGGGTCGGCTGGTCACAGAGTTCTTCAGGGCGTAAACATGCACTGTGTACAGAGTGGCCACCTACACAGGAAACACATGTTGACAGACACATAAATACAGTGACAATACATGACCTGAATATAGACCGTTTAACAGACACCTTTATCTAGAACACAGTTATGACATACATTCAGAACATTGTAGTCTGTTATTTACCATGAGTCCTGGGACCACGGCGCGCGTGGTGTCTGGGGCGATGGTCATCTCCTTGGTGGGTCCATTGTTGTTCTTGGGGTTGACAACCACACGGTACCCAGACAGCCCGGAGCTGGGGGAGCGCCACGAGACAATGAAGGAGGTGTCACCAACCTCAGAGATGTCCAGATTGGTGGGAGCAGGGATAACTGGGGGCAGAGATGGACATTAAGTATTTGTGTGTGTGTGCGTGTCTGTATGTGTGTGTGTCTGGTATCTCCTACCTGTGGCCTGTGTGCCCACCAGTGGGGTGCTGGGGGTGCGTCCGTGCAGAGCGATGACCTTAACAGTGTACTCTGTGCCGGGGCGGAGATTCCTCAGTACCACGGTATCGTCTGTCCCTCTGGGCGCCGGGCGCAGCTCTCTCTCGCCCTCCTCAGGGCTGGAGTACAGCACGCGGTATGATGTCACCGTGCCGTCCGGACTGTCCCATGTGATCCTCAGGGAGGTGGAGTCCACCTCAGAGAAGGACAGGGCCTTGGGACGGTCCATTGCTGCAAGGAAACGGGGTGAAGACCAGAAAGAAAGGAACATCAGAATAACATACATTTGAACATTTCTTTCCTTTGTTATCATGACAGATCAATGTTTTAAACTCTTTTACAATCCGAATGCATGCATACACGCATGTACACACACACGCACCTGTGATGGCGTTCTCTACCAGAGGTGTGGAAGGTTCTCCATCGGTTCCCAGAGCGGTCACACTCAGAACGTACTCCACCGTGGGCATCAAGCCAGTAAACGTAATCTCAGTCTGATCTAGATCCACGGCAAGAGAGAGAGAGAGAGAGAGAGAGAGAGGTTGAGCACAGGAGTATAGCTGTAGAACAACAGAGGCTAAAGCTCCTTTTTATCAATGTCTGATAACACAGTCACAAAATGGCTGCCGTACATATGATCACAGACGGGCAGAGGGCAGGGGAGAGAGCAGGGGCAGGTCTTACCAGGGGCCACCACCTCAGAGAAAGAGGGGCCCTGTCCATTCTTGGGGACGCTGGTGACCCTGTAGCCCTTGATGGGGCCCTGGGCCGCGGACCAGCGCACTGTGATGGTGTTGTCCTTCACATCAGTCACGTCCATGTTGGTGGGGCCCTCCACGTCTACGGAGAAAGGAAGAGAGGGGGGAGGGAGTGAACGAGGGAGATAAATCAAATCAAATTTTATTTGTCACATACACATGGTTAGCAGATGTTAATGCGAGTGTAGCGAAATGCTTGTGGTATGGGAGGAAGATACAAATACATTACAAATGATCTACACATGAATCTAAAACTATTTTCTTCATCTGATCATTCCTCACTACTGGTAGATCATTTCCAGATAACCAAATACATATGAAATCTGAAATTGTAATAATGGACACTAGATGGCGACACCAGATCAGAGCCTGTCCCAGACATGAACATGTCTTTAAATATGTAGTTGATCACCTGTAATTAACATGAGCATGACACTTAACCCAAACTGCTCCTGTAAGTCTCTCTGGATAATTGTGTCTGCTAAATGACCAACATGTTGATGTAATAAAGGTGCATTAAACCATCAGCCCCGTACCAGTCTTGTGACTGATGTAGATGGGTGTGCTGGAGGCCGGGCTGTCCCCTCTCCCTGTCACAGCGTAGACGGTGATGGTGTAGTCGGTCCCTGGGTTCAGGTTAGAGATGGTGGCCTCGGACTGGGAGCCGGGGACAGTGAACTCCTTAGCAGGGCTTTCTCCACCTGTCTCTCCGTGGGTGATCCTGTAGTACCTCACGGTGACAGAGGGGGCGTCCCAGCGGATGGTGATGCTGGTGGGGCTGGTTGAGGTCACTTCCAGGTCGGTGGGGGCGTCAGAGACTAGTGGAGAGAGGAGATCAGGAAATAAGACTAGACAGATTAGGAAGACCAAAGAGAAGGGAGGATGAAGAGGAGGAGGGAGAGAGACAGACAGAGCGAGAGAGACAGACAGAGAGAGACAGAGAGCGAGCGAGACAGACAGACAGAGACAGACCGACAGAGAGATAGAGAGAGCAGCACAGAAAGAGACAGAGAGAGAGACAGAGCGAGACAGAGCGAGACAGAGAAAGACAGAGAAAGAGAGAGACAGACAGAGAGCGAGCGAGACAGACAGAGACAGACAGACCGACAGAGAGTGAGAGAGAGTAAGAGAGAGAGAGAGAGAAAGACAGAGAGCGAGACAGAAAGAGACAGAAAGAGAGAGACAGAGAGAGAGACAGAGCGAGACAGAGAAAGACAGAGAGAGAGAGAGAGAGACAGACAGAGAGCGAGCGAGACAGACAGAGAGCGAGCGAGCCAGACAGAGACAGACAGACCGACAGAGAGTGAGAGAGTAAGAGAGAGAGAGAGTGAGTGAGAAAGACAGACAGACAGACAAAGAGACAGAGCGAGACAGAAAGAGAGAGAAAGAGAGAGAGACAGAGCGAGACAGAGAGAGAAAGAAACAGACAGACAGAGACAGACAGACCGACAGAGAGTGAGAGAGAGTAAGAGAGAGAGAGAGAGTGAGTGAGAAAGACAGACAGACAGAGAGCGAGTGACAGACAGACAGAGCGAGAGACTGAAAGCATAGAACGATAACAGATAAAGACAGAGACATGAGGCTGTATCACAACCGGCTGTGATTGGGAGTCCGATAGGGCGGTGCACAACTGACTCAGCATCGTCTGGTTTAGGGTTTGGCCGGGGTAGGCCGTCATTGTAAATAAGATTTTTTTCTTAACTGACTTGCCTAGTTAAATAAAGGTTAATTAAAAAATGAAACCAGTCAATACTACTCACTAGTAGCCTGAGTGCCAGTGAGAGGCAGACTCTCCTGGTTCCCGCTGACAGCGTAGACCTCAACACTGTACTCTGTCTCGGGAGCCAGGCCAGTCAGGGTGAAGTGGCTCCTGGTCGGGGGCAGTCTCTCGTCCTTGGCCCTGCCTCCGCTGGTCATCTGGTAATGGATACGGTATCCGGTGATCACGGCGCTGGGGGCCAGCCAGTGGATGGTGAAGGAGTTGGTCAGGACGTCAGCAAAGTCCAGGCCAGTGGGAGAGTCCAGGGCTACGGAGGAGAAGAGAGACACACAGCCATGATCTACATGATACACACGCTGTAGGCATACATATCACTTACTACATCCTGTAGGCATACATATCAAATCCTGTATGCATACATATCGAACTGTCGAACTGCTTTGCTTTATCTTGGCCAGGTCGCAATTGTAAATGAGAACTTGTTCTCAACATGCCTACCTGGTTAAATAAAGGTAAAATAAAATAAATAAAAAATATCACTTACTACATCCTGTAGGCATACATATCACTTACTACATCCTGTATGGCATACATATCACTTACATCCTGTATACACATCCTGTAGGCATACATATCACTTACTTCCTGTATGCACTACATCCTGTAGGCATACATATCACTTACTACATCCTGTAGGCATACATATTTACTACATCCTTACTACATCCTGTAGGCATACATATCACTTACTACATCCTGTAGGCATACATATCACTTACTACATCCTGTAGGCATACATATCACTTACTACATCCTGTACATACATATCCTTACTACATCCTGTAGGCATACATATCACTTACTACATCCTGTAGGCATACATATCACTTACTACATCCTGTAGGCATACATATCACATCCTACTACATCCTGTAGGCATACTTATACTTACTCATCCTGTAGGCATACATATCACTTACTACATCCTGTAGGCATACATATCACTTACTACATCCTGTACATATCACTTACTACATCCTGGCATACATATCACTTACTACATCCTGTAGGCATACATATCACTTACTACATCCTGTAGGCATACATATCACTTACTACATCCTGTAGGCATACATATCACTTACTACATCCTGTAGGCATACATATCACTTACTACATCCTGTAGCATACATATCACTTACACATCCTGTACATACATATCACTTACTACATCCTGTAGGCATACATATCACTTACTACATCCTGTAGGCATACATATCACTTACTACATCCTGTAGGCATACATATCACTTACTACATCCTGTATGCATACATATCACTTACTACATCCTGTATACATATCACTTACTACATCCTGTAGGCATACATATCACTTACTACATCCTGTAGGCATACATATCACTTACTACATCCTGTATGCATACATATCACTTACTACATCCTGTAGGCATACATATCACTTACTACATCCTGTAGGCATACATATCACTTACTACATCCTGTAGGCATACATATCACTTACTACATCCTGTATGCATACATATCACTTACTACATCCTGTAGGCATACATATCACTTACTACATCCTGTAGGCATACATATCACTTACTACATCCTGTAGCATACATATCACTTACTACATCCTGTATGCATACATATCACTTACTACATCCTGTAGGCATACATATCACTTACTACATCCTGTAGGCATACATATAATTTACTATTTGTGCAAAAATACATGTGCATTTATCTCTCTTTTGAAGACATTTAGCCTGACAAACTGTCCTGTGTCTGTCCATACTCACTTGTTCTCTGAGTGCCAGTGACTGGTGCGCTTTCTCTCTCCTCGTAAACACACACCACGCTCACCCTGTACTCTGTGTTGGGCAGCAGGTCTGGAGGAGAGATGGACAGGAAAACACTTGTTAGTTACCTCATAGTTAGTCCGACGCCACAACACACTGCATGAACCAGTGAGGTGTATGACACAATACATACAACGGTAATAATACTGTTCTATTTAGTTCAGGGGTAGGTCACAGGTCATGATGATGTCACTCACTCTGCACCAGGAAGGTGTTGGTGGCTCCGCCCACGTTGAGCTCCTTGACATCGTCGTCGTTGCTGCTGGGGTGGAAGCGGATGACGAAGCGTGTGATGTCACTGGGCGTGGGGACGTTGGGGACGGTCCAGCTGACCCTCATGTGATCGGGGCCCACCCCTCCGAAGTTCAGGTTGGTGGGGGCGGGGACAGCTGGGGTGGGAGAGGGGAGATAATTAGGATACTAACTAGGAAATGATGTGGTAACAATAGATACCTTTAACGAATTTAACTTGATTGCTTCTATTCCCAAGAAGACCAAAATTATAGTATTTGATAATGATTCATTATTTTATGACAATTTTAACATGCAATGACCAGGTTATTACCATCTGACCACGTAATGACCAGGTTATTACCATCTGACCACGTAATGACCAGGTTATTACCATCTGACCACGTAATGACCAGGTTATTACCATCTGACCACGTAATGACCAGGTTATTACCATCTGACCACGTAATGACCAGGTTATTACCATCTGACCACGTAATGTATAACTGACTGTAAAGTAAAGCATAACCAACAGGTATTTACAATGAGAAGTAATATAAGAGCATGCCAAGGAGAGGGACCAGGTTAGCTACCATCACAGTTACCTCCAGGCCAGGTTATTACCATCTGACCACGTAATGACCAGGTTATTACCATCTGATGGTAATGTATAGCACTGTAAAGTGGTATTTACAATGAGAAGTAATATAAGAGCATGCCAAGGAGAGGGGAGCTCCTCACAGTTACCTCCAGGCCTTCTGTGGCATGTCCAGATGGGACAAGTCAACCAGACAAGAGAGGACACACTAGAGAGCATGGCAGGTATGAAAGAAAAACCTGGACGCAATCAACAATGACATTACTGCTACGATCAGAGAATATATCTACAACATGGTGAGTATGTAAGGTGAGTATGTAAGGTGAGTATGTAAGGTGAGTATGTAAGGTGAGTATGTATGGTGAGTATGTAAGGTGAGTATGTAAGGTGAGTATGTAAGGTGAGTATGTAAGGTGAGTATGTATGGTGAGTATGTAAGGTGAGTATGTATGGTGAGTATGTAAGGTTTGTGAGGCAGTATATTCAGTATTTGGCTTCTCTCATAGCCCCCCCACCCACCCTGTCTAACGACCACCTCCCCTTGTAAAGTTGAAGGTTCAAATCACCAGTCTGGGTTTGCGTTCTGCGTGTGGCCGGCTCGCTCTCCCCTTCCTCCGTTATCGTAGTGACACTGATGTCATAATCCACACCGGGCTCCAGCCCGCGCACCGTATAATGGCCCGTCGACGAGTCCACCGTATCCATGATGATGGGCAAACTCTCGCCCGACGCCATAACCGTTACCCGGTAACTGGTGATGGCGGTAACGTTTACCAGGGCGGTCCAGCGCAGGCCCACAGTGGTGTCGGTGACGTCGACAAAGTCCAGGTCGTTTAGCTTGGGCACGTCTGAGAGGTTTGAGTGCAGAGCGAGGCGCAGGCAGAATAAGACATACAGACACAGAAACCATAGCAGACAGAATGAAAGCAGATGAATGAACATTCCTGGTGATGCATAGCCATACACAGTGGGACAGACAGCACAACACCCTGTAGCAGAACAACAGTAGCCATGCTGGTAAGAGTTAGATTATCAGACCCATCAATTACGTCGACTAGATCAATGACAGGAAAGGATGCTCATGGGTTTTCAGAGAAATGGTTTTTCAACCGGCATATTCACATGATATCCTCAATGAATTAAGAGCTCTACCTTCTCCATGCATATCTTACAAACAAACAGCCATGGAACATAATTACAGTTCAGCCAATGACCATGTTAGCCGGACAGTGTGCAATTGAGGCATCACAACGGACAAAAGACAAACATGTACTGCAATGGTAATTCAGAATGAACAACTGGGGATTTGTACTGAAATTAAGAGTGATTTTAGGAATGATCCTTCAGTGAAAAGTGCTTTCAGCGTGATCAGCCGTGACAGTGTGTTTTGCTGGCAGGGAGATTCCGTACTTCAGAGAGAAGCCAGACTGGGAGGTTTAGGGGAAGCTGGGCCTGTCCAGGTATACCACTTTTATGGACCGTGTACCGGAGTGTGACGTGGGAATAAATCGGAGTTGGGAACGGTGAATATAAGAAGGGGTGGCAGAAGTATCCAATCGTACTTCAACCTTTCCTGGCCACGGATTGAGAAGGAAAGCTATCCAATAAACTCACACACACACACACACACACACACACACACAACACACACACACAACACACACACACACACTCAAACACTCCCCTTAAAATCAACCAATAGCGAAGACAAAACCATTGAATGTGTGTATCTGTGTGTTGAATCTGTGTGTGTGTTTATGTGTGTTTATGTGTTGTATCCCTGTGTGTTTGTGTGTGTGTGTGTGTTTGTGTTGAATCTGTCTGTGTGTGTGTTTATGTGTTGAATCTGTGTTTTATGTGTTGTATCCCTGTGTGTGTGTGTGTGTGTGTGTGTTGAATCTGTGTGTGTGTTTATATCTTTGTGTGTCTTTCTATCTGTCGGAACAACAGAACCACCAGCTCCACAGCAAACAGACACTACCTGATCCAGAATCAGTCTAACCCTTCAACACAGCACAGCTCAACCTCAGTCCATGCTCAGGTCCACTGATCTGAGTCCTACCTTGGGTGACAGTGGTGGACACAGGGACACTCTCCAGGTTGTCTTTGACAGTGTAGACAGAGACGTTGTACTCCACTCCTGGACTCAGGTTCTCCAGGATTAACTGGTTCTGGACCGGCTGGACTAACTCCTCCAGGGAGTTTCCTCGCTGCCCATTGGTCGGGGTGCATGTCACTCTGTAGCCTGTGATGTCTGTAATAATAATAATAATAATAATAATAATAACAACAACAACAATCCAAATAACAATAATCATCCCAATAACAATAATAACAACAATAATACAATTATAATTTGGTGGGTGCTTGTATTTCATATATGTACAAGTACGAATTATACGCATGTGTGAATTGGAAATGTGTTTTTTGCATATCCCATCTCCCCCTGAGACAACCTCAGAGAGTGGGGTCACGGCCAGGGTCTGTTGGGGGAGGGGACAGGAGGGCAGAGGAGACAGGGAAGTGAGCAGCGGAGTTAACCAACTTAGATCTGCCAGGATTTCATGGAAGTACTTGTAACCATTCAAAAGAGAGAGAGAGACAGACACCGACAGAGAGAAGCCTTGTTCCTGCTGGCACAACGTTCTGAGGAAAGACAAGGTCCAGACAGAGTGATCCAGAGCCACAGTGAGCCTGTCCTGGATCCTGGGCCTTGGGCAGTGTGTCTGTGGCGTGGGCTGTAGGAGGGAGCAGAGTCAATATTTACCTGGCGTGTTGGCGCCGCCCCACAGGACAGTCAGCTCACCCGTGTCCGCGTTGGACTGCGTACTGAGGTCAGTGGGGGGAGACAGTTCTGGAGGGGAAACATCACTTAAGTCTATACGTGGTAAAAGAACACCCTGTGGCACATTTTTAAAAACGACAGACTACCTTACATGGTTTAAGTAAACTGACTGCAGAAGGCTTGAAACAACTCATTACTCCCTAACTGTACAAAATCTATATAGATTAGTTTTTGACCCCAAAATGCCTACAGCAACAACACGTCTTCCTTGGAAAAAAGGCATTCTGACCTCAATAAAATAAATCGTTGACCGGAGTCTCTCTCTCTTTCTTGGTTACTTACGAGTGACAACATTTTTAGTGATGGGGTTGCCGCGGTCACGTCCGTTGATAATGGGCTGTACACTGTAAGTGTACTCAGTCCCAGGGGTCAGGCCTGACACAAAGATACTTCCTGAGTCAGAGGTCACATCCCTGGGTGACTCTCCTCCCTGACTGGGCCTCACAGACAGCCTGAAGCTGAACCTGCTGACAGGGGTCCAGGAGATGATGATAGAGGTGTCGGTCACATCAGTGGTGAAGCGAGGGGCATTACCCATCTTTGGGGCTGAGGGGAGGAGAGAGAGAGCGAGAGAGAAGGGGAGGTGGAGAGACAGAGGGGGGTGGAGAGAGACAGAGGGGGGGGTGGAGAGAGACAGAGGGGTGTGGAGAGAGACAGAGGGGTGTGGAGAGAGACAGAGGGGTGTGGAGAGAGACAGAGGAGTGTGGAGAGAGACAGAGGAGTGTGGAGAGAGACAGAGGGGTGTGGAGAGAGACAAAGGGGTGTGGAGAGAGACAGAGGGGGTGGAGAGAGACAGAGGGGGTGGGGTGGAGAGAGACAGAGGGGGTGGAGAGAGACAGAGGGGGTGGGAGAGAGATAGGGGGTGGAGAGAGACAGAGGGGGTGGAGAGAGAGACAGAGGGGGTGGGGGTGGAGAGAGACAGAGGGGGTGTGGAGAGAGACAGAGGGGGTGTGGAGAGAGACAGAGGGGGGTGGAGAGAGACAGAGGGGGTGGAGAGAGACAGAGGGGGAGTGGAGAGGGGGGTGGAGAGAGACAGAGGGGGAGGTGGAGAGAGACAGAGGGGGGTGGAGAGAGACAGAGGGGGTGGGGGGTGGAGAGAGACAGAGGGGGTGGAGAGAGACAGAGGGGGGTGGAGAGAGAATAACATCAGTGTCTTTCCTTTTTCTGCTGCATAATTCAAATAAACTCAAATCTGGAGTTGAATTGATCAATACCATTTAAACACCTTGCCACAAGCTCAGCAGAACAGAAGACGACAGTACTCAACAGAAGACGACAGTACTCAACAGAAGACGACAGTCCTCAACAGAAGACGACAGTCCTCAACAGAAGACTACAGTCCTCAACCCTCAACAGAAGACTACAGTCCTCAACACAGTACTCAACAGAAGACTACAGTCCTCAACAGAAGACTACAGTACTCAGAAGACTACAGCACTCAACAGAAGACTACAGCACTCAACAGAAGACTACAGTACTCAACAGAAGACTACAGTACTCAACAGAAGACTACAGTACTCAACAGAAGACTACAGTACTCACAGGTGGTGAAGATGCCATTGACTTCCTCACTCAACACGTTGTCCTGCTCAGAGTGCAGTTTGACGGTGTAGTCTGTGTCGGGGCGGAGGCCTCGCAGAGGGAACTGGGTCTGACCGCCGGGGATTCTCTTCTGGGTTGGGCTGGAGCCTTCCACGCTCAGGAACAGACGGTAGCCGCTGATGCTAGCCCTGGGAGCCTCCCAGATCACTATCACACCGTCCTCGCCGATGTCAGTGAAACGCAGGTTGGTGGGGGCGTCGGGCTCTGACAGGGGTAACACACGTAGGGTCACAACATGGGTCCAACCACAGTATATCTATGAGAATCTCAGTCTATCTGCAGGTTTGAGATGGACGACACTGCAGTCGGACTGCTCAGCATCACTGATCTACCAACCCTTCTCACATAGAGTAACTACTTAGAACCTGATGCACCTGGACTTCCTCAAACGGATCCCCTCAACACGCTGTTAGTGTCTGCACACGTGTACTCACTGGTGGCTCTCTCTCCCGTCAGCGGCTCGCTCTCCACTCCTCCGTTGATGGCGTAGATGTTGAAGCGGTACAGGGTTCCGGGCTGCAGGTGGGTGATCTCTGCGTACGCGTTGGCCGTCATGGGCAGCTGCAGGGGCCTCTGGGGCGTGTCACCGGGGGTAACGGGGGCGAAGGTCACGCGGTAACCCGACACCTCGCTGGGAGGGCCGGTCCAGGTGATGATGATTTTCACGTCAGACACCTCGTAGAACTGAAGGTCGGTCGGGGAGCGGACTTCCTCTGTGGACAGGAAGTAGGAAGTGGTCCGTGAGTTGACTGAGGCCATCTTGTGTGTTGATGGCCTATTGCCTTGTGTTGCGGTGCAAGAAAGAAGGAGTCAGATGAAGTTGAAACTATACGCTGATCTAAGGTCAGTGTTGGATTGTAATGTGGAACATACTTCTACTTTACCAGCTGAGAGGAAGTTGAAAAGACAATGCCAGACAGGAAATTGAAAATGGAGAAACTCTGCTGTCAAGATGAGAAGGATTTAGAGCTGAAGGGAGGATAAGACATCAACAAGAATGACCCAGATAGCGAGTGTGTGTGTTGTTTTTTTATGTGTGTGTCTGTGCACGTGCAAGTGTGTGAGTCTGTATCTTTCTCATGTGAAAGTACTTAAATCAGTGAGGGAGGTGAGAGAACCAGTCTGACAGGCCCAGTCCAGAACCAAACAGAGGAGAAACCCTACCCCAGGTTCCATCTGGCCATACATGGCTAGCGCAGAGCCCTTGGCTCCTCCAAGCTCACACTCTACCAACTGTCACTCACAGCAGGGACTGACTCCACCCGGGGGACAGCACAACTTCAAATGTTCCTCTTGAGAGAGAGAGACAGAAGCACTCCCCTAGAAGGTACAATGAAATGGCTCCATGGCTTCAAACTATAATTTTACTGCCTGGGCCAACACTCTCAGAAGAAAAGATGCGATCTAGAACCTAAAAGGGTTCTTCGGCTGTCCCCATAGGAGAACCCTTTGAATAGGAATGTAGCTGTATAGGAAATGATTGACTCTAATGTTGGAAGGGTGATAAAGTGCATGCCAAAATCAACTCTAAGTCAGTTCAAACCAAGTCTGAGGTAGAAATGACTGCAAGCCAATTCAACTGGAGGACATTGGTCAATGGCCTATGCTCCTTATAGGAGCCATGGGCTGAAGTCAAGTAGGTCAAGTCTGAGGTTGTGTTATGGTTAGAGTGTGTGTAGGGTTAGGGTCATGTTTGGTTCTGTTGTTCTGTATGCTGTCCAGTTCTCTACCTGGTGCTGGCTCTCCGGCCGTGTTGACCTGGACGAAGATGGGCTCGCTCTCCTGGTTCTCCTCCACAGCGTAAATGCTGATGTTGTAGAGCAGGCCAGGTCGAAGGTCAACCAGGGTCACGGAGGTCTCAGTGTCTGGGAGGATGAGCTCGGTGCTGCTGCCCTCTACTGACGGGGTGAAGACCAAACGGTAGCCTGTGATGGGGGCCTGGGGCTTGGACCAGCTGATGGAGATAGAGGTTTCTCCCACCTGGGTGATCTGATGTTCAGCAGGGGCATCAGGAGCTGAGGGGGGATAAGGAGCACTGGATTTGTATTTATTTATCTTTTATTTCACCTTTATTTAACCAGGTAGGCCAGTTGAGAACACCTTTATTTAACCAGGTAGGCCAGTTGAGAACACCTTTATTTAACCAGGTAGGCCAGTTGAGAACACCTTTATTTAACCAGGTAGGCCAGTTGAGAACACCTTTATTTAACCAGGTAGGCCAGTTGAGAACACCTTTATTTAACCAGGTAGGCCAGTTGAGAACACCTTTATTTAACCAGGTAGGCCAGTTGAGAACACCTTTATTTAACCAGGTAGGCCAGTTGAGAACAAGTTCTCATTTACAATTGCGACCTGGCCAAGATAAAGCAAAGCAGTTCAACAACACAGAGTTACACATGGAATAAACAAAACATACAGTCAATAATACAGTAGAAACATAAGTCTATATACGATGTGAGCAAATGAGGTGAGATAAGGGAGGTAAAGGCAAAAAAAGGCCATGGTGGCGAGGTAAATACAATATACCAAGTAAAACACTGGAATGGTAGATTTGCAGTGGAAGAATGTGCAGTAGAAATAAAAAATAATTTGATTAGAGAAGAGGTCAATGTATTCCTGTCAGAGAGTGAATTATGATGATGAAAGATGAGGGTTATGAAGGGTGAGGGTGATGAAAGGTGAGGGTTATGAAGGGTGAAAAGGATGAAGGGTGAGGGTTATGAAGGGTGAAAAGGATGAAGGGTGAGGGTTATGAAGGGTGAAAAGGATGAAGGGTGAGGGTTATGAAGGGTGAGGGTTATGAAGGGTAAGGGTGATGAAGGGTGAGGGTTATGAAGGGTGAGGGTTATGAAGGGTGAGGGTTATGAAGGGTGAGGGTTATGAAGGGTGAGGTGATGAAGGGTGAGGGTTATGAAGGGTAAAGGGGATGAAGAGTAACGGTGATGAAGGGTGAGGGTTATGAAGGTTAAAGGGGATGAAGAGTGATGAAGGTGAGGGTTATGAAGGGTAAGGGTTATGAAGAGTGAGGGTGATGAAGGGTGAGGGTTATGAAGGGTAAGGGGATGAAGGGTGAGGGTGATGAAGGGTGAGGTTATGAAGGGTAAAGGGGATGAAGAGTGATGAAGGGTGAGGGTTATGAAGGGTAAAGGGGATGAAGAGTAACGGTGATGAAGGGTGAGGGTTATGAAGGGTAAAGGGGATGAAGAGTAACGGTGATGAAGGGTGAGGGTTATGAAGGGTAAAGGGGATGAAGAGTAACGGTGATGAAGGGTGAGGGTTATGAAGAGTAACGGTGATGAAGGGTGAGGGTTATGAAGGGTAAAGGGGATGAAGGGTGAGGGTTATGAAGGGTGAGGGTTATGAAGGGTAAAGGGGATGAAGGGTGATGAAGGGTGAGGGTTATGAAGGGTGAGGGTTATGAAGGGTGAGGGTGATGAAGGGTGAGGGTTATGAAGGGTGAGGGTTATGAAGGGTGAGGGTTATGAAGGGTGAGGGTTATGAAGGGTAAAGGGGATGAAGAGTAACGGTGATGAAGGGTGAGGGTTATGAAGGGTAAAGGGGATGAAGAGTAACGGTGATGAAGGGTGTGTGAAAGCTGGTATAATACCTGTGGTCTGAGAGGTGGTGAGGATGAGGGTGGGTTCTCCCTGAGGGGAAACCTCATACACGTTGACGTTGTATCTACGGCCAGGCAGGAGGTCACTGATGCTCACAGAGGTGGTGGTACGGGGCAGGTCTGATGGACAGAGACAATCAATCAATCAATTGGGCTAGAAACCAATTAACACATTAACCAATCAACCAACTAACCAATAAAATAATGGTCTATACTGCAGGAGTAAGACCGGAATAAACTGGAAAACTCTTCTGGATGGTCTATACTGCAGGAGTAAGACCGGAATAAACTGGAAAACTCTTCTGGAGGGTCTATCCTGCAGGAAACCAATAAACTGACTGGAATAAACTGGAAAACTCTTCTGGATGGTCTATACTGCAGGAGTAAGACCGGAATAAACTGGAAAACTCTTCTGGATGGTCTATCCTGCAGGAGTAAGACCGGAATAAACTGGAAAACTCTTCTGGATGGTCTATACTGCAGGAGTAAGACCGGAATAAACTGGAAAACTCTTCTGGATGGTCTATCCTGCAGGAGTAAGACCGGAATAAACTGGAAAACTCTTCTGGATGGTCTATACTGCAGGAGTAAGACCGGAATAAACTGGAAAACTCTTCTGGATGGTCTATACTGCAGGAGTAAGACCGGAATAAACTGGAAAACTCTTCTGGAGGGTCTATCCTGCAGGAGTAAGACCGGAATAAACTGGAAAACTCTTCTGGATGGTCTATACTGCAGGAGTAAGACCGGAATAAACTGGAAAACTCTTCCGGATGGTCTATGCTGCAGGAGTAAGACCGGAATAAACTGGAAAACTCTTCCGGATGGTCTATGCTGCAGGAGTAAGACCGGAATAAACTGGAAAACTCTTCTGGATGGTCTATGCTGCAGGGGTAAGACTGGAATAAACTGGAAAACTCTTCTGGATGGTCTATGCTGCAGGAGTAAGACCGGAATAAACTGGAAAACTCTTCTGGATGGTCTATGCTGCAGGAGTAAGACTGGAATAAACTGGAAAACTCTTCCGGATGGTCTATACTGCAGGAGTAAGACCGGAATAAACTGGAAAACTCTTCTGGATGGTCTATACTGCAGGAGTAAGACCGGAATAAACTGGAAAACTCTTCCGGATGGTCTATGCTGCAGGAGTAAGACTGGAATAAACTGGAAAACTCTTCCGGATGGTCTATACTGCAGGGGTAAGACTGGAATAAACTGGAAAACTCTTCTGGATGGTCTATACTGCAGGAGTAAGACTGGAATAAACTGGAAAACTCTTCTGGATGGTCTATACTGCAGGAGTTAGTCCAGTAAATGTTGGAGCTACTCACCCAGGACCTGAGGTTTGGCTCCATCCTCACTCAGCTCATACTCCACTCTGAAGCCTGACACGGTGTCGGAGGCTGACACCCAGGAGATGATGAAGCTACTGGACGTGATCTCTGTCACCGACTCAGACGTGTCCACCACGGGAGGAGGCTGGGTCGTCTCACCCTCAGAGGTCACCCCAACTGGACAAGGGGGGAATAACACATTAATAACACTTAAGATTTGTAGGAGAGAAAAAGAGACAGGCTTGTGAAAGTGTAGCTATATAGAGGAACCAAAGAGACGGACACAGTGGAATCAACGGTCGGTGTAACATTAATACACTCAAAACACACACAGTTGGGAGACTTACGGGAGCCGTAGGTGGTGGTGAAGTCAAAGCGGGTGACCTCGCGGCGTCCATAGCGCAGGATGCTGATCAGCTGACCCTCATAGGTAATACCTGGCCGCAGCCCAGCGATGGTGTACGAGTTCAGGTTACCTGGGATGGTGGCCTCTCTCCAGGGGGCACGGGTGTTTTTCTACCAGGGGTCAAAGGGCAGAGAACAGAAGGGAGAGGTCAGGGAGTGAACTTCAAAGATAGCAAGGGTCAAAGTGCTGAATACATCATGGTGATACGAACCGATTTCTATCTGACGTACTGTATATGTATATACACACACATTACTTCAGATACAAATGGGTACAAATATATATTTAACCTACAGTGTCAGGACTATGAATGAATGAGATGATATGGAATGAAAAACGGTGGGCAACATTTACAGTCTGCACTACTAAGACTCATTCCAACACTCTCTCCAAGCCCAGCCTATTGCCAATGTGGTCACTGGCATTGACTCTCTGGCACCCTGTCTCTCTGCCCCTCCCTGCTTCTGGGGACATTCAACTTGGCTTCGGACGATCGGAAAACTACAGATTCTTCACAACACGAGAGAGAGAGAGAGAGAGAGAGAGAGAGAGAGAGAGAGAGGAGAGACAGAGACAGAGACAGAGAGAGAGAGGGAGAGAGAAGGAATAGAGGACCCCCATCCAAAACATACAAACCACTACCACTTAGCAGGAAATATGTTTGAATTAAATAAGGGTTAACAGCTTGGCAGATCAGGGCCCCTTCAGAGAGAGTGTGAGACAAGAGGAAACTGGATTTTTCCTTTAGGAGAGAAACACACAGCATTTGTACTGTAGCAGGATGTTGAGGGTCGTTTGTGACCGTCCGATATAATTTGGATCTATGTGTATGTGAGTGTGTGTTTTTCAGGCGAGTTCAAGAACCCCCCCACAACCTTGTTTTTCTGTGCTCAAAACCTGTCCTCTTCTTCAGAGTTGACACACAGACAACTAAATGTTGCAACCTCCTGTTTGGGCACTGGTTTACTCATTACTTTTCAGCAACACTTTCAGGAATGGAATAGGAACATCCACTTCAAGTGATTCAGGAGTTTTTTTAAAGAACGTCATGTACCTGGACAGTACCTGGAATAACTTGTTTCCACTTTGGATATCGGAGAATTAAAAACAGGTAGAGTACTTCAAGAGAGTATGTTCAACTCTTGTGGTACTGCTTCCTATGAGAGTCAGTCCACCTCTAGTGGCATAGGGCTTCAAGGGCTATCGAGTGGTGCAGCAGGCTAAGGCACTGCCTCGCAGTGCTAGAGGCGTCATGACAGGCTCAGGTTTGATCCTGGGCTGTATCACAACCAGCCGGGATCGGGAGTCCCATAGGGCGGTGCACAATTGGCTGAGTGCTGTGAAGGGGTAGGCCGTCACTGTAAATAAGACTTTGTTCTCAACTGACTTTCCTAGTTAAATAAAATAGTGTGGCTGCACTACCACCAATGACCAGTATCTAGGATGAGCAGTAGAGAGCCACTTACCATTCTCCACTTGAGGATATACTGGGTGATGTGTGAGGAGGCTGGGGCGTTCCACTGGATGGGGTGGGAGTCAGGCTGCTTCCCTGCCTCTGTGATAATCACCTGGACTGGGCGGTGGCCACCTGGGGAGAGAGGAGGAGGAGGAGGAAGAAGAGAGAGTATATTTTATTAGAAGTCTGTAGTCTACGATCAAGCCAAATGTCACAGACAAGATGGTACTGAACAAATGCTACGTATTCTCCTTGAACAACTTTATATTAAGGTTCTGTAAATAAACACACAATTGTTAAAAGTCACATTCGCTTTTCAGTGTCAATTGGTTCACTGTTCACACCAGACAGACCTGGTGTGACCAAAAAAGATCCTAGACTAACTTGTCAGTACAGTGGCTTGGATGGAACTAGTCCGAACCAGAAGTTTCTCCACTCTCTGGTCTCAACCAACTATGACACCCACTGGGCCTGTAAATCACAAGGTGTCTTCAGTGTCTGAAATCACACCAGGGCAATATGTCCACCCCCACTCACTCACATTCACTCACACACACCACACATACAAACACCTCCCTGTCACAGGTGAGCAACTCACAGCAACAGCGGGGAGTCATTTGACCTGCACTCTTAAGGTCCCTGGCCTGCACCAAACATAACTCTAATCAAAACATACATTTATTCCTCTGTATCTGTAACAGGCCACATGGGAAAACTAGGGCAGGATAACAGGGTGCAGGATTCAGAACTTAGACTGGGGTCAAAGTGTTTCAGAACACTGCATCAAAGTGGCTAGTTGGTAACTCCTGGTTGGTGTGTTCTGAACACAGCTCAGCTGAGCCTTTCTGATTGACACCGTCACCTATAGAGCACTGGCTCAGTGCAGGACGAGCCAGTGCTGTGAGGGGCCTCTTAGGAGGTGGAGTTGGGACTGTTTCGCCCAAAGCGTGTTACCACCCAGTGGATTGAGAGAGAGACAGGTAGTGTGCGCAGGTAATTAAGACCCCCAACCTCTCGGCCCTCCCTGCCCAGCTGGGTAGAACAACAATAGGGGAGAGCCAACAAAGACCTCCGAAACTACAAAGACCCGGGGGGGTGGACGGATGCACCCCTCTCCATTTGCCCCACATCAACGTTTAGCAGTCCCTTCCCCCCTCCCTGCAGAGGTGGTGAAGGGGTGACACACCGCCCCCTCGTTTAATTTGAAAGGGCCTTTCGATAGAGGGGGGATGGAGGGTATTTAAAGGAGGGAGTGAATGGGAGAGTTAAAAAGAAGAGCTAACAACGATTAACTCCCAGCAGGTGTCCCAAGCGTAAAGAGAAGGGGGTGGGCATGGACGGCGAGGGAGGGAGGGGTAATGTCAACACCCCACTGAAGACAGCCCTGACCTGGGTTATCTGCCCAGAGGACACACTCAGACAGTTCCACTTTTGCCTCACTGGTCACACTTCTGTTAGCCAATCAGATTTCTCTCCTTACCTGGGAAGGTCTGCTGTGGCTCGCAGCTCATCTCACCAATACCGTTGCCGTAGCAATAGCAGCGGTAGAGGACTTGGTGGATGGTTTTGTCCCAGGTCTCTCCAATCTGATAGAACGCCCTGCTCTCAGGCTCCTGGCACTGGTCTGGAGGGAGAGAGAGAGGAATAAACTCCCATATCTATGGGGTGAAATACCACAGTGTGACATACCACAGTGTGACATCACAGCAGCAAGATTTGTGACCTGTTTCCAAAAGAAAAGGGCAACCAGTGAAGAACAAACACCATTGTAAATACAACCTATATTTATGTTTATTTATTTTCCCTTTTGTACTTTAACTATTTGTACATAATATGACATTTGTAATGTCTTTATTCCTTTGTAACTTGTGAGTGTAATGTTTACTGTACATGTATTATTTATTTCACTTTTGTTTGTTATCTATTTCACTTGCTTTGGCAATGTAAACATATGTTTCCAATGCCAATAAAGCCCTTACATTTAAATTAAATGGAGAGAGAGACAGAGAGAGAGAGAGAGACAGAGAGAGAGAGACAGAGAGAGAGGAGGGGAGAGAGAGACAGAGAGAGAGGAGGGGAGAGAGCGAGAGAGACAGAGAGAGAGGAGGGGAGAGAGAGAGACAGAGAGAGAGGAGGGGAGAGAGAGAGACAGAGAGAGGAGGGGAGAGAGAGAGACAGAGAGAGACAGAGAGAGAGAGAGACAGAGACAGAGAGAGACAGAGACAGAGAGAGACGAGGGGAGAGAGAGACAGAGAGAGGAGGGGAAGGAAAGCGATTCAAATTCCTGCTGCCAAAAATCTCTTTAGAATGTCAGCCTCCTCTTAGATAGAAAGAGCCAGAGGTGTGATAAGGCTTTATTGAAGCTCTGAAGAGAAACCAGAGAGAAACTCACCGATGGCGTCGCACTTCCAGCGCCCGCGTCCCTGTCCATAGCAGGTGCAATTCATCATGTAGCCCTGGTCATGGAGCTTGGTGAAGGTCTGGCTCACCTCATAGGTCAGCCCATCCACAATGCACTGGTCTGGAGGAGGAAGGAGACAAGGGGTTTTAATGATGTACTGGTCTGGGGTAGGAAGGAGAGGAGACATGGGGTTTTAATGATGTACTGGTCTGGGGTAGGAAGGAGACAAGATGTTTTAATGACGTACTGGTCTGGGGTAGGAAGGAGACAAGGGGTTTTAATTATGTACTGGTCTGGAGGAGGAAGGAGACAAGGGGTTTTAATGATGTACTGGTCTGGGGTACGAAGGAGACAAGGGGTTTTAATAATGTACTGGTCTGGAGGAGGAAGGAGACAAGGGGTTTTAATGATGTACTGGTCTGGAGGAGGAAGGAGACAAGGGGTTTTAATGATGTACTGGTCTGGGGTGCGAAGGAGACAGGGGGTTTTAATGATGTACTGGTCTGGAGGAGGAAGGAGACAAGGGGTTTTAATGATGTACTGGTCTGGGGTACGAAGGAGACAAGGGGTTTTAATAATGTACTGGTCTGGAGGAGGAAGGAGACAAGGGGTTTTAATGATGTACTGGTCTGGAGGAGGGGTTTTAATGATGTACTGGTCTGGAGGAATGATGAAGGAGACAAGGGGTTTTAATAATGTACTGGTCTGGAGGAGGAAGGAGACAAGGGGTTTTAATTATGTACTGGTCTGGGGTAGGAAGGAGACAAGGGGTTTTAATGATGTACTGGTCTGGAGGAGGAAGGAGACAAGGGGTTTTAATAATGTACTGGTCTGGAGGAGGAAGGAGACAAGGGGGTTTTAATGAAGTACTGGTCTGGAGGAGGAAGGAGACAAGGGGTTTTAATGATGTACTGGTCTGGAGGAGGAAGGAGACAAGGGGTTTTAATAATGTACTGGTCTGGAGGAGGAAGGAGACAAGGGCTTTTAATGATGTACTGGTCTGGAGGAGGAAGGAGACAAGGGGTTTTAATGATGTACTGGTCTGGAGGAGGAAGGAGACATTCAGTTCATTCTACATTCCAGTTGTCAAAGCTACTGGGTCTAGAACCAGGTAATGACAGTACAACTCCTATGACTGTTGTCTAACAACACATAAGAGAACAGGTGCTAGTAAGGCGGTAGGACCTTTGAGTTGGGAGTAGGCGATGCAGCTCCACTCTCCGCGGTTGTTGCCCAAGCAGGTACACTGCATCATGTGACCCAGGACATCGTGGCGTTTGTCCCACTGGTCTCCCACACGGTACATGACCCCGTCGTTGGTGGTGCAGGCCTCCTCGTGGGCTGGACGGAGGAAGAGAGGGGTCAGTGAGGGGCTGTGTGTGCGCGTGTGTAGGTGGCATGGATAATCTCTTTTGGAACTGAGACAGATTTAGTTTCCAGACAGACTCTGGACCCATGCCAGGGTGTGGGTCCTATCCTCTGCCCAGTGGAGCCAAGAGTCATTCATAATCATTCTAACAGGCTCTTATAGAGGCATTACTCAGCCCTCTTCATGGCCGTCCCCCCTCACTTAATAGCTTTTAAAGACCAACTCATTAACTGCCCATTGAACCTCTGACGGCTCTGTAGACCGTAAGTAACCCTTTCAGTTAAACAGTCATTCTTACCATCTGTAAGGACAACATCAGACGGATGAAGACAAGCCTAGTACATTTATCTTGATAAGACCTCTGTCAAATAGAGGAATTCAGTGAATGTTGAAGACAGTAGCCCACCAGACCTTCCCACGCCCACCATACAGAGCCTGAATGACCTTTCAAAAGAGCGATCTTACCTAACAATAGTCTTGTTTGCATGCCAGTAAAGATGGGCTAGTCAATGTGCCTGACTGCTCCTGTGATTGTTTATTGTTTGGTGTGAGGGCCTGAGACAGGAAGAGACATGTGAATTGACAAATCACACACACACTCACCAGCCATGGGGCAGAATCCGTAGCGCTGCTCCCCTTCGTAGTTGGTTGTGGTACCGCACCACCTCATGCCGTCGCGGCGCCCATCGGCGGTACAGTCAGTGTAGTTACGCCCGTTGTAGAGGAAGGGGAACTGGCACAGGGCACCATTGGAGTTACCCCCTCGGGTCGACACCAGGGCTACAGAGCAGATCAAACTTTCAACAGTTAGATATGGTGCTATCTATCTTGCTAGCTACAGTATATATCTATCTATCTATCTATCTATCTATCTATCTATCTATCTATCTATCTATCTATCTATCTATCTATCTATCTATCTATCCATCCACCACCCATCCATCCATCTCCCTCCCTCCCAGACTCACAGTTCTTCTCGGTACAGTAGGAGTACTGCTGGTCTCTATGGTAGTCAGAGGTGGTGCTGCACCACAGCTGTCCATCAGTACGTCCCTCTGAGGTACAGGAGTAGTAGGTCTTATCCATGAACACAAAGGGGAACACACAGGCCTGGCCTTCTGAGTTCCCACCGTACACCTGGCTCTGGCCCTCTGGAGGGTAGGGAGAGAGAAGGGGAGGCAGGTTTAGACCAAGTGAGACAGGTTTAGACCAAGTTAGATGAGGTGAGACAGGTTTAGACCAGGTGAGACGGGTTTAGACCAAGTTAGATGAGGTGAGACAGGTTATACCAAGTTAGATGAGGTGAGACAGGTTTAGACCAGGTTAGGTGAGGTGAGACAGGTTTAGACCAGGTTAGATGAGGTGAGACGGGTTTAGACCAGGTTAGGTGAGACAGGTTTAGACCAGGTTAGGTGAGGCGAGACAGGTTTAGACCAGGTTAGATGAGGTGAGACAGGTTTAGACCAGGCTAGGTGAGACAGTTTTAGGCCAGGTTAGATGAGGTGAGACAGGTTTAGATGAGGTGAGACAGGTTTAGACCAGGCTAGATGAGGTGAGACCGGTTTAGACCAGGTTAGATGAGGTGAGACAGTTTTAGACCAGGTGAGACAGGTTTAGACCAGGCTAGATTAGGTGAGAAAGGTTTAGACCAGGCTAGATGAGGTGAGACAGGTTTAGACCAGGTTAGGTGAGGTGAGACAGGTTTAGACCAGGTTAGGTGAGACAGGTTTAGACCAGGCTAGATGAGGTGAGACAGGTTTAGACCAGGCTAGATGAGGTGAGACAGGTTTAGACCAGGCTAGATGAGGTGAGAAAGGTTTAGACCAGGCTAGATGAGGTGAGAAAGGTTTAGACCAGGCTAGATGAGGTGAGACAGGTTTAGACCAGGTGAGACAGGTTTAGACCAGGCTAGATTAGGTGAGAAAGGTTAGACCAGGCTAGATGAGGTGAGACAGGTTTAGACCAGGTTAGGTGAGGTGAGACAGGTTTAGACCAGGTTAGGTGAGGTGAGACAGGTTTAGACCAGGCTAGATGAGGTGAGACAGGTTTAGACCAGGCTAGATGAGGTGAGACAGGTTTAGACCAGGCTAGATGAGGTGAGAAAGGTTTAGACCAGGCTAGATGAGGTGAGAAAGGTTTAGACCAGGCTAGATGAGGTGAGACAGGTTTAGACCAGGTTAGGTGAGGTGAGACAGGTTTAGACCAGATTAGATGAGGTGAGACAAGAGGTAAGACAGGCCTTGACTATGGAAATATACTTTTTTGAGACACAACCTTTTACTTTTAGTCTGAGTTAAGACTCACCCTTCTCCTCACAGCTGACGGCGCCAGTACCCTGGCAGGTACACAGCATCTGCTTGCTGCCCTGGGTCCTGATCCAGCGCATGCCCACGTGGAAGGTGGCGCCCGAGTCCGTGCGGCAAGCCCCCTCCTGGGGGGGTTCGGGGAGGGTGGAGGGCTGGTGGAGCTCCGTCTGGATGGTCACATGAGTACTTCCTGTACCTGTTCCTACACCTGTTCCTGTACTAACACCTGTGCCTGCGCACCAGGAAGACAAAGAGACATGTATTTACCAAGGTGGTAACTTAATCGGGGAGGACGGGCTCATTGTAGTTGCTGGAACAGAATTTATGGAATGGGTTTGATACCATTCCATTCACTCCATCCCGGCCATTATTATGAGCTGTCCTCCTCCCACCAGCCTCCTCTGTAACCTATATATGAATTTATAACCTGTATGTCAGTGTATAACCTGTTCATTTAATTATGTATGCATTTAAATATATATATATATATTTTTTTTTACCTTTATTAATCTAGGCAAGTCAGTTCTTATTCTTATTTACAATGACGGACTACCCCGGCCAAACCCGGACGACGCTGGGCCCATTGTTCTCTACCCTATGGGACTCTCAATCACGTCCGGATGTGATACCATCTGGATTCAAACCAGGGACTGTAGTGACGCCTCTTGCACTAAGATGCAGTGCCTTAGAACGCAGCGGTAATCTTGTAATATTTTACAAAGAGTGTGTGTAAAACACAAGAGGGCTGACTCACCAGTAGTGGCAGAGTGTCTCTCACACTTCCACTCTCCTCTGCCATTTCCTGTACACAGACACTGGAGTTGGTGCCTGTTAGCATCTGTCTTGGTCCATGTGTCTCCGATGCGGTAGGAGGTCTTGGTGTCCTGGTCATTACAACGGTCTAAAGAAATAAGGAAAGGAATGATGAGTGTGTGTTTAAGTGTGTTGGCGTTTACATGAGTGTGTATGTATGTGCTTGCGTGTGTGTACTTACTCCTAGAGGTACAGGTGATGCGTCCGTTGCCCTCCCCCAGACAGGTGCAGTCGATCATCATCCAGCCTTGGTACGGCTTCTCCCAGGTCTGCCCCACCACGTAGGATGCTCCACCTGTGTTGTCATAGCAACGCTCCGCTGCACAAAAAAACAAGTTCCAAAAATGTTGTTATTATTGTAACCTAATTATTTGAACTTAATTATCCATCACCTTCTCCAAAGGGCCTGTGGGTTTGATGATGGAGTTACAATCAGGTTATTTCCTAGTGGAACAACAGGTTACATCTCCATCACTTCCCTTCTCTGTCCCACATCTCTCCTGTGAAACCTCCTCACGCACAGGTGAATCTTGGAAAGGTATTTTCAGAATAAGATTTATTTCGACAGAGTGCACATCTCCATCTCTTCCAGAATAAGAGTCCCAACAAAAAAAGCTAATAATAATAATAATAATAATAAAAGTCTCAGATACACATGACATATTTCTGATTATAGAAGATATATTTCTAATTCCAAAACCATGCCTACATTATCACCAAATCATCTTCACCATTAGGGCCTACCTCCATATGAGTCACCTCACCTAACTTTCCATGAAAACACTCAACTGAGCTAAATCAACAGTTATGGGGCAACGTTTGGGACAGAGATGACTGTTATGGCCTTCAAATATTTACAATGACATCTAGCACTATTTCCAATAAATGACTCGAAGAAGGACTTTGAACTGCAGTTTGATTGGTTTAAGGACATCCCCATATTAAGAAAAACGTTTACCCCAACAACCCACAGACCACACATTCATTCCTTTCAGATTACATCTAGTCTCTCCTACTCAAAGGACTCAGACAGACACTCACACAAGGGTTTGCAGGTCCTCAGACAGACAGACACTCACACAAGGGTTTGCAGGTCCTCAGACAGACAGACACTCACATAAGGGTTTGCAGGTCCTCAGACAGACAGACACTCACACACCGGGTTGCAGGTCCTCAGACAGACAGACACTCACACAAGGGTTTGCAGGTCCTCAGACAGACAGACACTCACACAAGGGTTTGCAGGTCCTCAGACAGACAGACACTCACACAAGGGTTTGCAGGTCCTCAGACAGACAGACACTCACACACGGGTTTGCAGGTCCTCAGACAGACAGACACATACAGGGTTTACAGGTCCTCAGACAGACCCTCACACACCGGTTTGCAGGTCCTCAGACAGACAGACACTCACACAAGGGTTTACAGGTCCTCAGACAGACAGACACTCACACACGGGTTTGCAGGTCCTCAGACAGACAGACACATACAGGGTTTACAGGTCCTCAGACAGACAGACACTCACACAAGGGTTTGCAGGTTCTCAGACAGACAGACACATACAGGGTTTACAGGTCCTCAGACAGACAGACACTCACACACGGGTTTGCAGGTCCACTCTCCCTTGCCGTTTCCCAGACAGACGCAATCCAGCATGTAGTCTCCGGTCTCGTGGGGCCTTCTCCAAGTGTCCCCGATTTTGTAGGATCTGCCTCCCTCGTGGCAGCGGTCTGGAAACGAAAATACCAAACATCATTATTCATAAACACCAACGTACTACATAAGTACACAAATAATACTATACGGTTTGAAGGGCAACTCACTTCCGATTGTGCAGCTGATTTTGCCGCGGGCGGAACCGATGCAGGTGCAGTCCCACATCATGCCGTCCTTCGCCCTCTCGTAGGTCGCACCCACAGGGTACGTCTGGTCGTTGTATTTGTCATAGCAGGTCTCCTCCCCTGCAGAATGCACCAGAGAAGACTTTCAACATGTGGCCTAAACGTTTGAGATAAACGAAGCGACTTCTGTGCGCAATGGCAAAAGTGCCAAAAAGGGAACGCGCTCTAAGAGCGCACGGATGTTGTGCAAAAAAACGAAACAAATTGCCTACTTCATTATACATTCAAGTCTGGTGCTCCAGCTCACCTTGGGGTTTTGTTTTACATTTGATCCCTGCCGCTCCGTTGCAGGTACAAAGCAGTGTACTCCCGCGGTAAGCCTTCTCCCATTGATCGTTTAGTCTGTAAGAATGTCCGTTCTCATCGCAGCCTGCAAGATGAGGGAGACACACACAAAAGAGCCATGAGTCCTGAGCAAATTCGGCGCATGATAGGTTAGCTAAACACCCATATTCAATACATGTACAGTAGTGATAATCTAAATAATATTAGATGTCCTTCATAAATGGAATTGTAACTACAGTTCTTAATGACAAGATGTGGATTCAAGGTGCATTCAAATGCTTTATCTAAGGGGCAAAATATCACATTAAGAGCAAGTCTACATACCTTGAGCAAGGGGTACTGTGTCTGCGAGTTCGGGGTAAACTTGTTCCTGAGTTTGTCTCTTGTTTTTCCCTTGGTTCTTTGGCATACAATGGACCGCGCTGCTTACGCACAGCGCAACCAGCAGCCCTGTCACTGGGCTACCAGTCATTTTGGTCAAGTTAAAAAGAAAAAAAAACAAGACACTTTTATGTTTCCAGTTATGTCCTAAGTAAAAATAAGAACGATCCAGGTGCGGTGAAGTTGGCCGTCAGGAGCGGATAGTATTCTCTCCCCTTGCTTTCCAAATATTACCCAGTGCCGCTTCTCCCAGCGGCTACTTTGACCGCCTTTCCTGCAGCAGATGCGATAGACAGACTGGAGGGATGCAGACCGTTTTTATATGTGAGCACAAAGGCACCGTTTGGGGAGGGGCAATGTGCGTCTGGGTCCAGGGGAGCAACACAGACTCGTCACTTACCAACCATCCTAAACCGCAGACCCAGACCAAGAATGAAAACTCACAAACAGAGTACAGCACTAACATTCTGAGGCTGGGCTGGGTTGTGCAACCTGGACTCAGACGTCGACATAACACAGTACACAGTAAACCTGTGAAACTCAAATGAGTATTTGTTACATTTAGTATGGTATTTATTAATTTGCGGTTGTCCATCATCCATTTTGTAGGATATGTTATGAATTACAATTCATATGATATGTTACGAATTGCAATTCATACAATATGTTACGCATTCCAATTTGTTGTGGCTAACATTAGCTACATGGCTAACGTTAGCTAGGGTTAAGGTTAAGGTTAGGGTTAGGGGTTAAGGTTAGGAGTTAAGGTTAGGGGAAGGGTTAGCTAACCTACTAAGTAGTTGCAACATAGAGACATTCCTCCTTTCGTTTTTGCCTTAAGTAACCTTCTGTCTTATGTAACCATACAAAACGTAACATATCATACTAATTAGAGCATCACAGATTTACATTTACTATGTAACGTCTTTGAGGCCAGGCTGGATAAGTAGACCAACTACAAAATGAACCAGAGTTATTTTATTCACATATTTGACCAAATGTATATGAATCGAATCCGTTAGATCTGAAATAGACTGCTTACAGGGTAAGGAAACCCATGTGTCATTTTGTCATTTGGGTGAACTATCCCTTTAACACAAAAAGCCTACCCTCAGACAAATATCTACCCTCAGACATAATGCCTACCCTCAGACATAATGCCTACCCTCAGACAAAATGCCTACCCTCAGACAAAATGCCTACCCTCAGACAAATGCCTACCCTCAGACAAAAGCCTACCCTCAGACAAATGTCTACCCTCAGACATAATGCCTACCCTCAGACATAATGCCTACCCTCAGACAAAATGCCTACCCTCAGACAAAATGCCTACCCTCAGACAAAATGCCTACCCTCAGACAAATACCTACCCTCAGACAAAATGCCTACCCTCAGACAAACTTCAATTTATAGGCCTAATGATAATGACAGCCTAATGTCGATAGGCTAATCATGCTAAACTGGTCCTTTACAGAACAGTCAATGTGACCCACAATGACTTAGCTATCAAACATGGGCAATTCAAGCGTTAAACGAAAACAACAACAGAATAAAAGTATAACGATAAAACTAGGCCTGCAGGATTGCAGTCTCATTTCTGTTTGGACTTAAGAATGACATGTTTTGGTAGGTCGATGGGGGATGAGGGGGTTACTGACAGCTCACCCCTACGTTCCATCACTGTTTAGAGGGAAAAAGTTGACCCTAATGCACCCAGACTGGTTCACTGTTAGGGAGGAACCCAACAGTTTTCATCTTATCTACACATTAAACAGAACCCGTTTTAGTGCTATTAGCTACATTTATATTGATTGCGTAAGAGCAATTATCCAAACATTATTTTGATGGAGAACTGTTTTGATATTGGCTCATTCTGTTGAATTATTGTACACAGTTCTATCAGTACATTTGAGATGTTATGAATTGTGAAACATCACCCTCCCTTCCTCCCTCCATCATCCCATCCCTCCTCCTGTTGCTCCTCCCCATCCCATCCCTCCTCCTGTTGCTCCTCCCCATCCCATCCCTCCTCCTGTTGCTCCTCCCCATCCCACTCTTCTCTCTTTCTTGCCCGCCTTCCAACACTTGTTTTTTCCCTCTTCTCCTCTTCAGTATGTGTGTGTATTTGTGTATGTGTGCTCGCTTGCATGTGTGTTTGTGTGGGTGTGTGTGTTTGTTCATGCGTGTGAGAAAGCAACAGAGCAAGAGGTGTTCTTGCATTTTTCTTTGCATATTTTTGTCTGCCTCCTGCCCTTACCAAATAAATCAATGCTAATAGCAGATTTTATACTCTCAACGACAGAAAATAAACCCCTCTTTTCATGAGTCATGTTTGGTTGTCTGTGGTTGAGGTAACTTTCTCCCCAAATATTGTGTCACACCGATTAATCCCTCAGCTGTGGAAAGTAATGTTTTCCCAATGAGAGGAAGAAAAAGAGGACAGCGGGAGATGACAGATGATATGACTCCTGGTTGTGGCAGTGGACTGTCAACCTGGGAAAACCTCAAACGGATGTCTTCTGGTTTAACTGAGATTAGTCACGGTCCAGGTCTGGTCTGGTCTGGACGGTGGCTTCAGTACAGTAAGTCAGATCCGTGGTTGGGCGGGTTCCTGTAAGTGTCCACTTGGCACAAACCTGGTACCAAATCCCGGTTCTGAAACACAAACACAAAAACGAAACACTTCCTTGTTTTTTATACGGATGGTGAATCACTGAACCTTTCACATGTGGAGAAAGGTGTCTGCCAGAAGTATCACATATTTTCCACCCATGAATCAACTCCAAAACAACCAGGAGAGGGTCAAAACTGACATGTAAGGCTGAACTCCAGAACAACCAGGAGAGGGTCAAAACTGACATGTAAGGCTGAACTCCAGAACATTTCATAAAAAAGGGATCCAAACAAACTTCTGTGTAGTAAATGTATAGACCTATAAACTCATGATGAATCACCTTCAGCTCCCATTGGGTCATTCAACCCTCGTCTCCAACCCAGTAGCATCAATATCATGTCCCCTGTTAACTATCCCCCCAGGTGACAGGCTGTCGATGGAGATAACTTAGGCTGTACTGGGGTCAGGGTTAGGGTACTCCCTATACATACTTCTGGTCTCCCCTGAGTATGACTTAATTTCCTGTGCTGGAGGTTGTAACCCAAAACCCGTTATGTCAGATTTATGACCAGTCTCTCTCCATAGCCCTGAAAAGCAGCCTGGATTGTGTCACAACTCTCCCCCACCACGTCAACTCTGAGCCCAGACAGAAACCCAGGTATGGTAGATCAGAATTTGCTCTCACTCTTTAGTTCGTCTCTGGTTCATCTTTAGATATGTTTTTGCAGTCATTTAGGGCCAGTTTCCCGGACACAAATATCCTAGTCCTGGTAATAGTTAGTAGTTAGAGACATAGAACCTGAAAAATAACGATGATGTCATGCTAGGGACAAATTGTTCTATCAATCTCTCCCTCTTCTTCTCTTCTAGCCTCACTGTGTTCCTGTGCCTGTAGTCCTGGGAGGCCTTGTTGTTAACCTGTGGTTTCCTGACCCTGCCCAAGCAAACTGAGGACAGACGGCTTGGGGAGCGTCCGTCTGTCCCAGAGCCTGTTGCCAGTTGGCCCAGGGACAGAAGGGCTGGAGAAGTGATACGACAACTCACACCCACATCTGCCTCGGGGGCTCTAGCCAGAAGGTTTGGGGTATTCAATCAAAATGTGCATCAGGAAGTCTTCTAAGAGAGAACATGCCAGTTTATGCATTATGGTTTTATCTTGAAGGCTTGAAACATGTCTTGTTCCAATGTTACAAAACAGTTGACACAAGACACAGAACTCAGTGGCATTTTGCATAACAGTAAATGTATTTTTAAAAGGAGAATGATGAAAGCAACTTCAAAAGCAACCTAACACCTTTTTTGCACTATTGGTTAGAGCCTGTAAGTAAGCATTTCACTCTAACCTGTTGTATTTGGCGCACGTGACAAATAAACTTTGATTTGATTTGATTGATGGGCTCATCAGTCCACCTTCACCCTTCATCGTCATAGTTGTTGGCTGGATCAGCAAAGAGAGGACTGCACTTCTGCACAGGATGTGAAATACGTGCAGTGGTTTGGCGTGACGAAGGCCAGAGGTGGCTGGGAGAGGAGGACCCTGTCAGACACAGTGAGACTCTTCTGACCAGGCATTCCTCAAGATTCCGCAACACAGTGCCACAAGGGCAGCGTTTCCGTGGTTACAGAGGGGCCGCCAGAGTTCTAGGATGACGGGGTCATCTTGACTTGAAAGAGTGAGTGATTGGAACTGGGAAATGGAGCTTCGCTGACTGAGAGTGTTGAGTTACACTAGCCAGGTGGGTTTTCAGTTAGTGAAGAGGTGTACTCATGGGAAGACTAGCAGAGGGACACAAGGGAGACACACACACACAGCGTGCTCCACAGCCCTTTCCACCCACACCTTGGTGATGAGGTAACATCCACATAAAGAGCCCAGTGGGAGGGAGGAAAGTCTAAACACATGTTCTGTACTGACCCATGCGTTCTTTTACTAGCTATTGAAGACCACCGTAACTCCTCTCCCTGCAGAGTAGGGTCACTGTCCAAAATAAAGGAAAGGTTTGTGTGCTTCTTATGTTACAGGCTTTCTCAAACCGTTTTGGGCTGATGTGGTGTCTCTTTCAGTGTCTTGAACACCTCCCCGGTTACCCTCAGCCAGGTCACCCACGATACAAGTCAGTATTCAACATCCATCCATGTCTGAGGCCGTTGGGGGAAGAAGTGGGAACCGGCCACTAGGGGCTACGGTACGTGCAGTTACCTTCAAGTAGGTTTCGGTTCTGCTAGGGTGTTGGGGATGGGGATGGTGGATGGGCGTAAGCATCCTCCTCTGATTCCAAAAGTTGCACGTTTCAATCCAGCCATAGAACGTTTAAAAATATATATTTTTGTTTAAATCCTATCCTAAACCGTAACCCTTACCTTCACCATTCAGAGTTAATGCCTGAACTTAACCCTTACCTTCACCATTCAGAGTTAATGCCTAAGCTTAACCCTTACCTTCACCATTCAGAGTTAATGCCTGAACTTAACCCTTACCTTCACCATTCAGAGTTAATGCCTGAACTTAACCCTTACCTACACCATTCAGAGTTACTGCCTGAACTTAACCCTTACCTTCACCATTCAGAGTTAATGCCTGAACTTAACCCTTACCTTTAACATTCGGAGTTAATGCCTGAACTTAACCCTTACCTTTAACATTTGGAGTTAATGCCTGAACTTAACCCTTACCTTCACCATTCAGAGTTAATGCCTGAACTTAACCCTTACCTTCACCATTCAGAGTTAATGCCTGAACTTAACCCTTACCTTAACCATTCTGAGTTAATGCCTGAACTTAACCCTTACCTTCACCATTCAGAGTTAATGCCTAAACTTAACCCTTACCTTTAACATTGGGAGTTAATGCCTAAATTTAACCTCAAACACTTTGAAATTTGACGTTTGGAACAACTTCGAAATTTGACATTTGAGAAACATGGATGAACGTCCAATTTGGACGTGAGACTGTGAGGTCTGGTAGCCTACCCACCCCCATCTGGTAGCCTACCCACCCCACCGAGACACACTCACTTCATTTCTTAATTGTTCCTCTAATTTTGGGCCTTCCTCTAATTCACCAACCAATGCGATGTGATGCCTCAGAGCTGGTTTGTCATAATTTCCCCTTTCAGTAAGCAGACTTTACATTAGTACATTAACCACTAGCATCAGCAGTCGGGCTGTGAGACCTCTCTGTCACCGCTGTGCTGCTTGCTGACCAAACTGGCTGTGTTTTCACACCACTGGCCTGGTTGGCTCGAGTCGATGTGCTCTTAAAAGGTGTGTGTTGTTTCCGCTCTCTCTGGAAGTGGCTGACTTGATCAAAGACTAGTGGCTCATAGTGTGTGTGTGTGTGTGTGTGTGTGTGTGTGTGTGTGTGTGTGTGTGTGTGTGTGTGTGTGTGTGTGTGTGTGTGCTTGCATGAACATGTGTCTGTGCCGGTGGTGTGGGGGATGGGGGGGAGGGGCACTAACATGTGTTGTTGTGGTGTGTGTGCGTGTCTGTTGGAGTTCAAGAGGTGTCAAGGACTTCCTTGAACCCCCCCACACACACTTTCTCACCCTCCTAAACAAACACTGATGCATCGTGCCTGCGGGGTCTAGTCTGGGTTAGGTCACAGTGAATGCACACTGAGTGAAAAGGGAAAACACTGGCCTCATCAGACAGAATATCAAGCCAGTCTGTCTGTCCTCATGGTTTAAAGTCAAGGGAAAAGCTGAGTGGGCACGTCTGCATCTTGTTTACCCTTTAGAGAGATAAAATAGACCCTTTGTCTGTACTGGAACTACCCTTCACAGACATGCACAGAATTTGGGACCCATGTGAAAGTGTCTATGCTGGTTCCTCATGTCACACCACTGATTCAGATGAAGATTGATTAGCTGGTCAGGAAGTGACTGACCACAATCTATCACTTTAATTCATCCTTAATGAAAGTGAAAAGGTGATGATATTCACACTGAGGAGATACATGGCTTCCTGTATACTGACAACATGGGATCATGGCCGAAAGAAAGGGAACATGGTCAACATGGTATGTGTGTATGTGTTGACTCCGGTGAAAGAGAGAGAGAGTGTGGGTGTGTGGTGTCTTGACTCTGGTGAGAGAGTTTATCTGTGTGTGTGTGTGTGTGTGTGTGCGTCGTTGTCTCTTACTCATGCTGGTGTGTGTCTGGGACGTGCATTTGAACAAGGCCCCTTCTCTACAAATACCTGCTTCGTCATCTCTCACTGAAAAAGCGGTATATGGAGTGAGAGAAAGAGAGAGAGTTAAAGAGTGAAAGAGAGAGAGAGAAAGAGATATATATATATATATATATAGAGAGAGAGATATATATATATATATATATATATATATATATATATATATACAGAGAGAGGGGGGAGTGGTTAGACCTTGTATTGGACACCCAGGAGCACAGGGATAGGTAACATGAAACACACTCATATACTCACCATATACACACAGAACACACACAGCATTGTAGAGCACTTACAGTCATTTACTTTAAATCCAGAATCAGTATTTTATGGATCTCCCTTGTGAATGGCTATGAATGTGAATGGCTATGCTTTTCTTAAGCTGAAACTAGTTTGTTTCCAACAAACATTATTCTCACTAAACCAGGCAATGAAATAGCTAGTTTCCCATCATTCTTTTTCTATTTTCTGCTTTCATGACAAGAAGTTTCCCCCAAAGTGCTACTATTTCTTTTAGCAGAGCTTGAAAAGGCCAGTGGTTGGATTCACTATAGCGCCTCTCCAAAACATGTCAAATAGAACAGGTTATGTTCCAGCTAAGCTCAGGAAATCTTACAGCCCCGTCTGCCTCCTAAAACCTGTCAATGACATCATTACTAAGTGTTTCACATTGAAGGCCCTTGGAGGAATATAATCTATGTTTACAAGCTCTCAGCAAACGTTCATCTCTCTTACTCTTGCTCTCCCTTCCTCTCTCAGTCAGAGCTAACATGGACTTTTAAGACCAAAAGCCAGGGCGGAAATACTTAGTTCACCCAATGCCAGCCATGCACACACATGAGCGCATACACACACAGCCAGTAAAGTTAATCATCCACGTCCTGAATATTGTCCAACACGGACTGGGAGGAAGCTGAAATACAGCCCCAGTATAGAGCAGCTCCAGGGCTGTGAATGTACAGCCACACTCTCAACCAGTGAAGGGAAATGCCATTAACTGTACGATGGCCATCAGCATTACTCATTCCCGTCTAGACTCTCTGAGCCTGTCTGTTCTACCTGCCTCCTCAGTCACCCCAGGTGAGGTGGGCCTTTTAAGGGGGAGGAATTCCCCGACGAGGCCCCTGGGTCTGGTTCTTCCCTGGTTGTGTAAATGTTGTGTGTTACCACGGGATGAGGGTTCAGGCTACAATAATAAATCAAGTCATTTGATATGCACGGTTCAGAACCATAGATTGAATGCTTGTCCTGGACTGGTCTGTGTGAGTATTACACAGATAAACTCACTCCAATAACATCCCCTTTAACAAATTCATACATGCTGGGAGACTAAATAGTCTGGATCTGGAAACGTTCAATCAAAAAGGGGAAACAAGTAGGACACACACACACACACACACACACAACACACACACACACACACACACACACACACACACACACACACACACACACACACACACACACACACACAGGTGTGAAAGGGTGAGGACAGAAACATCAGGGAACTATCTGACTGTATTTGCTGAGTTGTCTGCCTGGATGTGTGTGTGTGGGCTGGTGTATGTGCGTCTGTGTGTGTTTGCGTAGATGTCTGAGTGTGTGTGTGTGGTAGACTGTGGTAAGGGTCTTTCTACCACACCTGGAAGAGTGACACGGAGCTCTTAGTTCTGAATCTGCTCTTATTAGTTACAGTGTCAGTCAGTAGGCTTTCACGACCTGTCTCTATTCACCTCACCTAAACCTCACATTATGGGCCACAAATACTGTTGGACTCTAAATATGCAAATGACTATTTTCAAAGGGTTCTAAAATAAACTTTTTGAGCTACTTGAACCATTTTGTCCGAGCTTTATACTTCTGAAACCAAAACTGCTAAAACCCTTGCCAGTGTCCGTCTGTAGGGGGGGCAGGTAGCCTAGTGGTTAAGAGTGTTGAGTAACCGAAAGGTCGCTGGTTTGAATCCCCAAGCTGGCGAGGTGGAAAAATCTGCCGTTCTGCCTTTGATCAAGGCAGTTAACCCCTAACAACAACTGAACGCCGATGACGTGGACATCTATTATGGCAGCCTCCACACCTCTCTGATTCAGAGGGGTTGGGTTAAATGCGGAAGATGCATTTTGGTTGAATGCATTCAGTTGCACAACTGACTAGGTATCCACTTTCCCCTGTCATCACCACACAATCAGCCCCACAGGAGCTCAACATGACACTTACATCACATCCTCTGGGAATATCGTCATGTTCCAAGCTGAGTACAAATAAACCTGTGAAAACAAACAGAAACATTTTATGGGGATGATTTTATTGGGTTGCTGAGTGTCCCTTCTCTAGCTGCCCCATTTTTCAGCCTTTCGTTGTTGTTCCTGTCTGCCCTGTTCTGCTCCCATCTCTCTGCAGACATTGCTGTGGTTGGTCTCTGTTTGGACACCGAGACATCCAGACCCCCATGTCAGGACCAGGGCCAGGCCACCACCACATGCCCAGGGAGAGTTGACTTAGTGGGGAGGGCCGGAGGAGACGACTGGGACCATGGAAGAAAGGTGTTTGTCTGTCTGTCTGTCTGTCTGCAGTAGTGCTGACTAAAGCTTAGTTCACATCACACACAGCTGATTCTTTTGCCATATGGTGAGTCAGTCTAGGGGGGAGGAAGGGTGAGAAGGGGTGAGGAGAATGTAATTTCTGTAAGTTTGTCTGTATTTCATCTTAATTAGACAACATCAACATAGTGATGGCGGGAATAAAGGGCAAGGCAATAATGTGTCCACAGTGTCATGGTGGGAGGATGATCACAAGAGCAGTTCAGTTGAACTCTGCTGAGGACGCTCTAGTCTCTGTCTCATCAGGTCTCCTTTCAGTGTGCTCTGTATCTCTCCATCTGATCCTCAAACACACACATTACTCCTCCCTCTCTCTCTCACTCTCTCCTCCCTCACTCCCCCTCTTTCTCTATCCCTCTTTCCACTACCTTTTTTGGTCCCAGTCATAAATAAAATCTCGCTGGCCACATGTGAGGGGAAGTGGGACTGGCTCTCAGTATTTCTCAGGCCACTTAAAGGGCCGACGCTGTTTTGGGGGGGAATACCAGGGTTAGTTAATGACTACGCCACAGAGAACCACACTAGAACCAGTCTGCAGAACGACGAGGGCCAGAAAGTTCTAGATAGTCTTCCCATTTAGGCCAAATGGTCTTGGTATTTTGCCCTGCCGTTCTGACTGTGTGAATGATATGTTTTAACTGAAAATCAGCTTTGGATTTAGCAGTTCGGTGTAGTCACTGCACTTGGAGGTGCACGCACACACACACACACACGCACGCGCACACGCACGCACGCACACGCGCACACACACACACACACACACACACACACACACACACACACACACACACACACACACACACACACACACACACACACACACACACACACACACAGTCTCTCTCTCTCTCTTTAACATTGGATCTGTAACAGGAGGTGCTAGAATAGATACGGTCTCTGTCTCTGTCCCAGCCTGCTGCCAGCCTGCACTAACTAACTGTCCGGTTGCCAAGTCACTTTATCCCTACCTACAGTATATGAACATATCTACCTCAATGACCTCGTACCCCGGAACATCGACTCAATACTGGTTCCCATGTATATAGCCAAGTTATCATTGACTCAGTACTGATACCCCATGTATATAGCCAAGTTATCATTGACTCAGTACTGATACCTCATGTATATAGCCTAGTTATCATTGACTCAGTACTGATAACCCATGTATATAGCCTGGTTGTCATTGATTCAGTACCGATACCCCATGCATATATATCCTAGTTATCATTATATATCCTAGTTATCACTGTGTATATATCCTAGTTATCATTGACACTGTACTGGTCCCTGTGTATATAGCCAAGTTATCATTGACTCTGTACTGGTCCCTGTGTATATATCCTAGTTATCATTGACTCAGTACTGGTTCCTGTGTATATATCCTAGTTATCATTGACTCAGTACTGGTCCCTGTGTATATTGCTTAGTTGTCATTGACTCAGTACTGATACCCCATGCATATTGCCTAGATGTCATTGACTCAGTAATGCTACCCCATGTATATAGCCTAGTTGTCATTGACTCAGTACTGATACCCCATGTATATAGCCTAGTTATCATTGACTCAGTACTGATACCCCATGTATATAGCCAAGTTATCATTGACTCAGTACTGATACCTCATGTATATAGCCTAGTTATCATTGACTCAGTACTGATAACCCATGTATATAGCCTGGTTGTCATTGATTCAGTACCGATACCCCATGCATATATATCCTAGTTATCATTATATATCCTAGTTATCACTGTGTATATATCCTAGTTATCATTGACACTGTACTGGTCCCTGTGTATATAGCCAAGTTATCATTGACTCTGTACTGGTCCCTGTGTATATAGCCAAGTTATCATTGACTCTGTACTGGTCCCTGTGTATATATCCTAGTTATCATTGACTCAGTACTGGTTCCTGTGTATATATCCTAGTTATCATTGACTCAGTACTGGTCCCTGTGTATATTGCTTAGTTGTCATTGACTCAGTACTGATACCCCATGCATATAGCCTAGTTATCATTGACTCAGTACTGATAACCCATGTATATAGCCAAGTTATCATTGACTCAGTACTGATACCCCATGTATATAGCCTAGTTATCATTGACTCAGTACTGATACCCCATGTATATAGCCAAGTTATCATTGACTCAGTACTGATACCCCATGTATATAGCCAAGTTATCATTGACTCAGTACTGATACCCCATGTATATTGCCTGGTTGTCATTGATTCAGTACCGATACCCCATGCATATAGCCTAGTTATCATTGACTCAGTACTGATACCCCATGTATATTGCCTGGTTGTCATTGATTCAGTACCGATACCCCATGTATATAGCCTAGTTATCATTGACTCAGTACTGATACCCCATGTATATAGCCAAGTTATCATTGACTCAGTACAGATACCCCATGTATATAGCCAAGTTATCATTGACTCAGTACTGATACCCCATGTATATAGCCAAGTTATCATTGACTCAGTACAGATACCCCATGTATATAGCCAAGTTATCATTGACTCAGTACTGATACCCCATGTATATAGCCAAGTTATCATTGACTCAGTACTGATACCCCATGTATATAGCCTAGTTATCATTGACTCAGTACTGATAACCCATGTATATAGCCAAGTTATCATTGACTCAGTACTGATACCCCATGTATATAGCCAAGTTATCATTGACTCAGTACTGATACCCCATGTATATTGCCTGGTTGTCATTGATTCAGTACCGATACCCCATGCATATAGCCTAGTTATCATTGACTCAGTACTGATACCCCATGTATATTGCCTGGTTGTCATTGATTCAGTACCGATACCCCATGTATATAGCCTAGTTATCATTGACTCAGTACTGATAACCCATGTATATAGCCAAGTTATCATTGACTCAGTACTGATACCCCATGTATATAGCCTAGTTGTCATTGACTCAGTACTGATACCCCATGCATATAGCCTAGTTATTATTGACTCAGTACTGATACCCCATGCATATAGCCTAGTTATTATTGACTCAGTACTGATACCCCATGTATATAGCCTAGTTATCATTGATTCAGTACTGATACCCCATGCATATAGCCTAGTTATTATTGACTCAGTACTGATACCCCATGTATATAGCCTAGTTATCATTGATTCAGTACCGATACTCCATGCATATAGCCTAGTTATTATTGACTCTGTACTGGTTCCTGTGTATATAGCCATGTTATCATTGACTCTGTACTGGTCCCTGTGTATATAGCCTGGTTATCATTGACTCAGTACTGGTTACTGTGTATATATCCTAGTTGTCATTTACTCTGTACTGGTTTCTGTGTATATATCCTAGTTATCATTGACACTGTACTGGTCCCTGTGTATATAGCCAAGTTATCATTGACTCTGTACTGGTCCCTGTGTATATATCCTAGTTATCATTGACTCAGTACTGGTTCCTGTGTATATATCCTAGTTATCATTGACTCAGTACTGGTCCCTGTGTATATTGCTTAGTTGTCATTGACTCAGTACTGATACCCCATGCATATTGCCTAGATGTCATTGACTCAGTAATGCTACCCCATGTATATAGCCTAGTTGTCATTGACTCAGTACTGATACCCCATGTATATTGCCTAGTTATTATTGACTCAGTACTGGTTCCTGTGTATATAGCCAAGTTATCATTGACTCTGTACTGGTCCCTGTGTATATAGCCTGGTTATCATTGACTCGGTACTGGTTACTGTGTATTTATCCTCGTTATCATTTCCTCTATACTGGTTCCTGTGTATATAGCCAAGTTATCATTGACTCTGGACTGGTCCCTGTGTATATATCCTAGTTATCATTGACTCAGTACTGGTCCCTGTGTATATTGCTTAGTTGTCATTGACTCAGTACTGATACCCCATGCATATTGCCTAGATGTCATTGACTCAGTAATGCTACCCCATGTATATAGCCTAGTTGTCATTGTGATACCCCATGTATATAGCCTAGTTATCATTGACTCAGTACTGATACCCCATGTATATTGCCTAGTTATCATTGACTCAGTACTGATACCCCATGTATATTGCCTAGTTATCATTGACTCAGTACTGATACCCCATGTATATTGCCTAGTTATTATTGACTCAGTACTGATTCCTGTGTATATAGCCTAGTTATTATTGACTCAGTACTGGTTCCTGTGTATATATCCAAGTTATCATTGACTCTGTGCTGGTCCCTGTGTATATAGCCTAGTTATCATTGACTCAGTACTGGTTCCTGTGTATATATCCTAGTTATCATTGACTCAGTACTGGTTCCTGTGTATATATCCTAATTATCATTGACTCTGTACTGGTTCCTGTGTATATATCCTAATTATCATTGACTCTGTACTGGTTCCTGTGTATATATCCTAGTTATCATTGACTCTGTACTGGTTCCTGTGTATATATCCTAGTTATCATTGACTCTGTACTGGTTCCTGTGTATATATCCTAATTATCATTGACTCTGTACTGGTTCCTGTGTATATATCCTAATTATCATTGTCTCTGTACTGGTTCCTGTGTATATATCCTAGTTATCATTGACTCAGTACTGGTTCCTGTGTATATATCCTAGTTATCATTGACTCGCTGTGTATTTATTCCTTGTGTTATTATCTTTCTATCATGTTTCTATTTCTCTCTGCATTGTTTGGAAGTAACCATTTCACTGCTAGTCTACCAAGCATGTGACAAATTTATATGATTATTTTTCTCCCCAAATTTCGTAGTATCCAATTATTAGTTACTATCTTGTCTCATCGCTACAACTCCCATACGGACTCGGGAGAGACAAGGATATCCCTACCTGCCAAACCCTCCCTAACGACGCTAGGCCAATTATGCGTCGCCCCACGGACCTCCCAGTCGCGGCCGGCTGCGACAGAGCCTGGGCGCGAACCCAGAGTCTCTGGTGACACAGCTAGCGCTGCGATGCAGTGCCTTAGTCCACTGCGCCCCCTGGGCTGCATGTGACAAATTTGATTTGATATACAGAATTTACATTCTCCAACTGTGCCTTCTCTGTTGCCTCCATTGTTGGCTCCCCTCCTCCTCCTGTGACAAATAACATTTGATTTGATTTAGTCTAGCTCGATCTCATACCCACAGTCTACAGCCTGCCAAGTGACTCACGCAGTCTGTCTGCCTCCCAAATGGCACCCTATTCCCTATTTAGTGCACTACTTTTGACCAGGGCCCTAAACAGGCTGCCAACCAAGTGACTCACAGTCTCTGGGAACAGTGTCAGAACCCGTTAGATCAATTTTCCAGCAGCACGTTTGGTTTTATATGGAGAACACACTAAGCATTAAGACCGATGAGCTGTGGAGCTTTACTTCTGCTGGTCTCCACTCTACATTAATACAGCAGACCATAATAACCCAATGGCAGAAAGTAACAAGGACCTAAAAACCAGCCACACCTTGGAAAGTATTCTGTAATAAGGCCAGAATAGCGTATAACTCATCATAGTGCATAGCTCAGTTATTACAGTACAGTATACTGCCACTGAAATACACATTGCGCTCCAAAAGTATTGGGACGGTGGTACATTTTTTGTTGTTTTGGCTCTGTACTCCAGCACTTTGGATTTGAAAAGACACAATGACTACGAGGTTAAAGTTCAGACTGTTAGCTTTAATGTGAGAGTATTTTCATTCATATGGTTGTTCTGCCTCCCCACTATCTACTCATTATTTTTGGTCCTCTCTCTTTTCCTCCTGTTTGTTTTGGCTGTGTTTCAGATCATTTTGTGCCCATTCATGTATTGTGTCATTTTGGAGTCCCTTTCTAAGTCTCTCTCTCTCTTAATAATAATGAGGGACCAAAAGTCTTCATTTCAAATCTGGGACAAAATCCCTGTCTCTGTAATCATCAAACCCACTATCTCCATGCTCTCCATCTGAGATACTCTCCAACAAGTTTGCAAGTTTTCTTTCAATGTCTCTTTGTAGAATGTTTTGACTCTTTGATGGGCCCCCTTATGTTTCTCTGATCACTGTTCACACTATCCCTGTCTCATGTCATGCATTCCTCCCCTCATCTTAACTCCTCTCCCTCTCTCCTGTAATTACACAGAACCTAGCAAATGCTCTGTTAAATCTGATCATTCTTCTTTCTCTCTCTCTACCCCCTCATCTGCCCCAAAGGCAACAGGTTACATCATCAGAGTATTAGATGTATCCCAATGTCTGGAACATGTCAGAGTCACTATCTTCTCTCCCTCTCTCCAACACTGGAAAACATGACTCTTTCCCAACCACATAGTAAAATATCAGAAGGCAATATGTTTCTAAGAACACTGATATGATGTGTTATCCCCATCTGTCATTACACTAGAGGGCTCCCTGTCTACTGTCACTGCATCTAGTGCTAGAGGTGTCACTCCCTCTGTATCACAACTACTGTGATTGGGAGTCCCATAGACTCTTTCTGTCTCTCACTGGTGTAGGCTCTAACCTCTGGATAGTCATTATCCCTGTCTCTGTCACACTGGATCTCTCAAGGGAGGAGATGGTGAGTAAGGGATAGAAAGTAAGAAAGGATCATCTTCCACTCTCTCCAATACTCTTTCTGTCTCTCTCTCTCTCCTCTACCCCCTCTATCACACACTATTCCTCCCTTGTGTCCGGTAAAAAAAGAGGAAGAATGAAGGGAGGAGATGGCAGGTGATAGAAAGTAAGAAAGGATCATCTCTGTCCTCCTACACTATCTCCTCCCTCATCTCTCCCTCTCTTCCTCCCTCAATCCTTCATTCCTCTCCTCCATTTCTGTCTCTCTCCATTCTCTCCTCTCCCCCCCCTCCTCACATTCACTATCCCTGTCTCTGTCATTCACTATCTCTCTCCTCCCCTCCCTCTCCTCCATGGCTCTTCCTCTGTCTCCCTCTCTCTACCCCCATTCCTCCCTCTCCTTCATCTGAGATCACACACCCTATCCCTGTGGAGTAGTGAAGCAGAATGTCTTACAACTATTAATCTCTCTCTGCTCTTCCAGCTGTAGAGTCTTTCTGTCTCTCTAATCTCTGTGTGTGTGTGTGTAACTACCCCCTCTATCACACCCAATTTCCCTCTGTCTCTGTCAACATATCTCTCTCCCTCTCTCCCAAGACTCTTTTTCTGTCTCTCTTCTCACCCCCCTCACTCTATCACATCACTATCCCTGGGGGAGATCTCTTGATCAGCACTGAAAGTTCAGCCCTCTTTCTGTCTCTCTCTCTACCCCCCTCTATCACTACTTAAAGCTGTCAGACTAGCCCTGTCTCTGTCACACTATCTCTCTCATCAGATGACCTCTCCCTGCTGACTCTTTCTGTCTCTCTCTCTCTCTCTCTACCCCCCTCTATCACACTATCCTGTAGAGAAAAATATTTAAGAAATAAAATAGAGAGAGAGACAGAGAGAGAGAGAGAGAGAGAGAGAGAGAGAGAGAGAGAGAGGAGAGAGAGAGAGAGAGGGAGAGAGAGAGAGACAGAGAGAGGGAGAGAGGAGAGAGAGAGAGAGAGAGAGAGAGAGAGAGAGAGGAGAGAGAGAGAGGAGAGAGAGAGAGAGAGAGAGAGAGACAGAGAGAGAGAGAGAGAGAGAGAGAGAGAGAGGAGAGAGAGAGACAGAGAGAGAGAGAGAGAGAGAGAGAGAGAGAGAGAGAGAGGAGAGAGAGAGGAGAGAGAGAGACAGAGAGAGAGGAGAGAGAGAGAGAGAGAGAGGAGAGAGAGAGAGACAGAGAGAGAGAGAGAGAGAGAGAGAGAGAGAGAGAGGAGAGAGAGAGACAGAGAGAGAGAGAGAGAGAGAGAGAGAGAGAGAGAGAGAGGAGAGAGAGAGATGGAGAGAGAGAGACAGAGAGAGAGGGAGAGAGAGAGAGGAGAGAGAGAGAGAGAGAGAGAGAGAGAGAGAAGTAAGGGAAACTGTCTCTGTCACACAGTATCTCTCTCTCAAATCTCTCCCTGATCTGACTTTTCTGTCTGATCTCTTGATCTCTCTCTCTCTCTCAGTTGACCCCCCTGGATATCACATCAGTTGATCCCTGTCTCTGTCACACTATCTCTCTCCAGACAGGAGAGGAGCCTCTCTCCCTGTCTTTACACAGTCACTCTTTCTGTCTCTCTCTCTCTCTTGATCCCCCTCTATCACACACTATCCCTGTCTCTGTCATCTTTCCGACTATCTCTCTCTCCCTCTCTCCTCTATCCCTGTCTCTGACACTATCTCTCTCTCCCTCTCTCCCTCGACTCTTTCTGTCTCTCTCCTCTCTCTCTACCCCCCTCTATCACACACTATCCCTGTCTCTGTCACACTATCTCTCTCTCCCTCTCTCCCTGCAACTCTTTCTGTCTCTCTCTCTCTCTACCCCCTCTATCACACACTATCCCTGTCTCTGTCACACTATCTCTCTCTCCCTCTCTCCCTGCGACTCTTTCTGTCTCTCCCTCTCTCTACCCCCCCTATCACTATCACACACTATCCCTGTCTCTGTCACACTATCTCTCTCTCTCCACTCTCTCCCTGCGACTCTTTCTGTCTCTCTCTCTCTCTACCCCCTCTATCACACACTATCCCTGTCTCTGTCACACTATCTCTCACTCCCTCTCTCCCTGCGACTCTTTCTGTCTCTCTCTCTCTCTACCCCCTCTATCACACACTATCCCTGTCTCTGTCACACTATCTCTCTCTCCCTCTCTCCCTGCGACTCTTTCTGTCTCTCTCTCTCTCTACCCCCTCTATCACACACTATCCCTGTCTCTGTCACACTATCTCTCTCTCCCTCTCTCCCTGCGACTCTTTCTGTCTCTCTCTCTACCCCCTCTATCACACACTATCCCTGTCTGTGTCACACTATCTCTCTCTCCCTCTCTCCCTGCGACTCTTTCTGTCTCTCTCTCTCTCTACCCCCTCTATCACACACTATCCCTGTCTCTGTCACACTATCTCTCTCTCCCTCTCTCCCCTGCGACTCTTTCTGTCTCTCTCTCTACCCCCCTCTATCACACACTATCCCTGTCTCTCTCTCCCTGCGACTCTTTCTGTCTCTCTCTCTACCCCCTCTATCACACACTATCCCTGTCTCTGTCACTGGACTATCTCTCTCTCCCTCTCTCCCTGCGACTCTTTCTGTCTCTCTCTCTCTCTCTCTACCCCCCCTCTATCACACACTATCCCTGTCTCTGTCACACTATCTCTCTCTCCCTCTCTCCCTGCGACTCTTTCTGTCTCTCTCTCTCTCTCTCTCTCTCTACCCCCTCTATCACACACCATCCCTGTCTCTGTCACACTATCTCTCTCCCCCTCTCTCCCTGCGACTCTTTCTGTCTCTCTCTCTCTCTACCCCCCTCTATCACACACTATCCCTGTCTCTGTCACACTATCTCTCTCTCCCTCTCTCTCTCTATCCCTGTCTCTGTCACACTATCTCTCTCTCCCTCTCTCCCTGCGACTCTTTCTGTCTCTCCCTCTCTCTACCCCCCCTCTATCACACACTATCCCTGTCTCTGTCACACTATCTCTCTCTCCCTCTCTCCCTGCGACTCTTTCTGTCTCTCCCTCTCTCTACCCCCTCTATCACACACTATCCCTGTCTCTGTCACACTATCTCTCTCTCCCTCTCTCCCTGCGACTCTTTCTGTCTCTCCCTCTCTCTACCCCCTCTATCACACACTATCCCTGTCTCTGTCACACTATCTCTCTCTCCCTCTCTCCCTGCGACTCTTTCTGTCTCTCTCTCTCTCTACCCCCTCTATCACACACTATCCCTGTCTCTGTCACACTATCTCTCTCTCCCTCTCTCCCTGCGACTCTTTCTGTCTCTCTCTCTCTCTACCCCCCCTCTATCACACACTATCCCTGTCTCTGTCACACTATCTCTCTCTCCCTCTCTCCCTGCGACTCTTTCTGTCTCTCTCTCTCTCTACCCCCTCTATCACACACTATCCCTGTCTCTGTCACACTATCTCTCTCTCCCTCTCTCTACCCCCTCTATCACACACTATCCCTGTCTCTGTCACACTATCTCTCACTCCCTCTCTCCCTGCGACTCTTTCTGTCTCTCCCTCTCTCTACCCCCCCTCTATCACACACTATCCCTGTCTCTGTCACACTATCTCTCTCTCCCTCTCTCCCTGCGACTCTTTCTGTCTCTCTCTCTCTACCCCCCCTCTATCACACACTATCCCTGTCTCTGTCACACTATCTCTCTCCCTCTCTCCCTGCGACTCTTTCTGTCTCTCTCTCTCTCTACCCCCTCTATCACACACTATCCCTGTCTCTGTCACACTATCTCTCTCTCCCCTCTCTCTACCCCCTCTATCACACACTATCCCTGTCTCTGTCACACTATCTCTCTCCCTCTCTCCCTGCGACTCTTTCTGTCTCTCTCTCTACCCCCCTCTATCACACACTATCCCTGTCTCTGTCACACTATCTCTCTCTCCCTCTCTCCCTGCGACTCTTTCTGTCTCTCTCTCTCTCTCTACCCCCTCTATCACACACTATCCCTGTCTCTGTCACACTATCTCTCTCTCCTCTCTACCCCCCTCTATCACACACTATCCCTGTCTCTGTCACACTATCTCTCTCTCCCTCTCTCCCTGCGACTCTTTCTGTCTCTCTCTCTCTCTACCCCCCCTCTATCACACACTATCCCTGTCTCTGTCACACAATCTCTCTCTCTCTCTCTCTCTCTATCACTGTCTCTTTCCCTCCCCTCTCAATTCAATTCAATTCAATTCAAGGGCTTTATTGGCATGGAAAACACATGTTAATATTGTTAACAAAAGTGAAATGAACAATAAAAATGAACAGTAAAACAATACACTCACAGAAGTTTCAAAAGATTAAAGACATTTATAATGTCATATTATGTCTATATACAGTGTTGTAACGATGTGCAAATAGTTAAAAGTACAAAAGAGAAAATAAATTAACATAAATATGGGTTGTATTTACAATTATGTTTATTTTTCACTGGTTGCCCTTTCCTTGTGGCAACAGGTCACAAATCTTGCTGCTGTGATGTCACACTGTGGTATTTTACCCAGTAGATATGGGAGTTTATCAAAATTGGGTTTGTTTTCAATTTATTTGTGGATCTGTGTAATCTGAGGGAAGTATGTGTCTCTAATATGGTCATATATTTGGCAGGAGGTTAGGAAGTGAATCTCAGTTTCCACTTTATTTTGTGGGCAGTGAGCACATACTGTTGCCTGTCTTCTCTCGAGAGCCAATCTGCCTACGGCGGCTTTTCCAATAGCAAGGCTATGCTCACTGAGTCTGTACATAGTCAAAGATTTTCTTATGTTTGGGTCCGTCACAGTGGTCAGGTATTCTGCCACGGTGTACTCTCTGTTTAGGGCCAAATAGCATTCTAGTTTGCTCTGTTATTTAGTAAATTCTTTCCGGTATGTCAAGTAATTATCTTTTTTATTTTCTCATGATATGGTTGGGTCTAATTGTGTTGCTGTCCTGGTGCTCTAAGGGGTCTGTTTGTGTTTGGAAACAGAGCCCCGGGACCAGCTTGCTTAGAGGACTTCTCCAGGTTCATCTCTCTGTAGGTGATGGCTTTGTTATGGAAGGTTTGGGAATCGCTTCTTTTAGGTGGTTGTAGAATTTAACGGCTCTTTTCTGGATTTTGATAATTAGTGGGTATCGGCCTAATTCTGCTCTGCGTGCATGATTTGATGTTTTACGTTTGTATACGGAAGATATTTCTGCAGAAGTCTGCGTGCAGAGTCTCAATTTGGTGTTTGTCCCATTTTGTGAAGTCTTGGTTGGTGAGCGGACCCCAGACCTCACAACCATAAAGGGCAATGGGTTCTATAACTGATTCAAGTATTTTTAGCCAGATCCTAATTGGTATGTCAAATTTTATGTTCCTTTTGATGACATAGAAGGCCCTTCTTGCCTTGTCTCTCAGCTCATTCACAGCTTTGTGGAAGTTACCTTTGGCGCTGATGTCTAGGGCAAGGTATGTATAGTTTTTTGTGTGCTCTAGGGCAACGGTGTACAGATGGAATTTGTATTTGTGGTCCTGGCGACTGGACCTCGTTTGGAACACTATTTTTGTCTTACTGAGATTTACTGTCAGGGCCCAGGTCTGGCAGAATCTGTGCTGAAGATCTTAGTGCTTTCTCTCTCTCTCTTTCCCTCTTGCTCTTCTACATGGCCCGAAGCACAAGGAGTTTCCCAACCTAATTACACTATACCCCCATGATGAGAACATACACAGAAAGATAATCAACTAATGAAGTCATGGAGGGATGGTGTGTGTGAGAGTGAGAGAAAAACACTTCAGACAAAACCCCTTCATATGTCAGGTGGGGGAGGAGGGAAGACGGCGGAGGAGGAGGGGGAGACTGGGGAGGAGGAGACTGAGGAGGGGGAGACTGGGGAGGAAGAGGGGGAGACTTGGGAGAAGAAGAGGGAGACAGGGAAGGAGGAGGGGGAGACGGGGGAGGTGGGGAGTGGACAGAACAGGGAGTTCCTGTGACTCATCTGGATGATGATCATTCAAGGACAAACCCAGACTCTCCTCTCTCCTCACTAACCCAGACTCCCCTCTCTCCTCACTAACCCAGACTCTCCTCTCTCCTCACTAACCCAGACTCTCCTCTCTCCTCACTAACCCAGACTCTCCTCTCTCCTCACTAACCCAGACTCCCTCTCTCCTCACTAACCCAGACTCTCCTCTCTCCTCACTAACCCAGACTCCCTCTCTCCTCACTAACCCAGACTCTCTCTCTCACTCTCTCACTAACCCAGACTCTCCTCTCTCCTCACTAACCCAGACTCTCCTCTCTCCTCACTAACCCAGACTCTCCTCTCTCCTCACTAACCCAGACTCTAACAGCCAGCCTCTCATCATTCCTCACTAACCCAGACTCTAACAGGCTCTCATCTCTCCTCACTAACCCAGACTCTAACAGCCAGCCTCTCATCTCTCCACTATCTGACTATAAGATCTACCCACAGGTCTGACTGGGAATGGGAGACATGCCAGTGAATGGATGCACTTTTTGGGGGGGGTTAGCTGTGGTGTTTTGTCACAAGGTCATATAAGCCTTCCTTAGGAGAACTCTAGGATATGAGCAGGAAGTGTATCAGACAATAACATACCCCATTGTATTATGATGTGGTCTGAGTGTAAGTAAATAAAGAAACCTAAAGAAACCAGAGGAATAAAATAAAGAAACAAAAACATTTGTTCTTCATCCCCACCCTGTTATCCTCTGGGGACTTTTTATTTTGGGAGTTCCCGTCTGATAAGCGTTTTCTTCTTCTGCCCGGTAACAGTAAGAATGTCAGTAAGAATGCTCCAATAATTATCCTCCTCTCTCATTCGCCCATATAAGGAAGAATGAACATTCTGCACTGGTGAATTCTTCTGGGTTGAACCAACAGCTGCCCTGAGGTACAGGCTATAATACTAGCCAACTAACCCGAACCCCTAGCCCCTAACCCCTAGCCAACTAACCCAAACCCCTAACCCAAAGACAACTAAGCCTAGCCCTAGCGAACTAACCCTAACCCCTAGCCAACTAACCCTAGGCCTCACCCTAGCCATAACCCTAGATTCATGTCCACATCCCGGTTCAACCCTAAGCTTAGCCTCAACCCCAACCCTAACCTACTCGTTTTAACAGATAACCAGTCTCCATAGTTGTGTAACAGCAGGATACCTTGGCTCGTAAAGCTGTCCATTTGTTTAACTTGGGGCTCAGAACCAATAGACAAACATAACACTCTCCCACAGTCTTGAATTATGAATGGTCTTAATAGATAACAACCTTCACAGATCCCCTGCTGATAGACCGACCGCTTTATAGGAAGACTGTACTTTTCACTGTATCTCTCTGGCTGGGAAGATGACAGTGAGTTTGTAGGGAGAGGTGACGGGAGAGGTGAGGTGAAGCCTAGTTTATCACTAGGCAGGATAGATGTGTTGCAACAGCGAGGCGAGAGAGAGGAGTCGCCAGGCTTGTCCATGTGGACTGATAACTAGGATTAGAGGAAGAGAGAGGGGGAGCAGGGAGAGTAAAGAAGAGCCAGGGGGAGCAGGGAGAGTGAAGCAGAGCCAGGGGGAGCAGGGAGAGTGAAGAAGAGCCAGGGGAGCAGAAAGAGTGAAGAAGAGCCAGGGGGAGCAGGGAGAATGAAGCAGAGCCAGGGGGAGCAGGGAGAGTGAAGAAGAGCCAGGGGAGTAGGAGGAGTGAGGAAGAGCCAGGGGGAGCAGGAAGAGTGAAGAAGAGCCAGGGGAGCAGGGAGAGTGAAGCAGAGCCAGGGGGAGCAGGGAGAGTGAAGAAGAGCCAGGGGAGCAGAGGGAGTGAGGAAGAGCCAGGGGGAGCAGGGAGAGTGAAGAAGAGCCAGGGGGAACAGGGAGAGTAAAGAAGTGCCAGGGGGACAGGGAGAGTAAAGAAGAGCCAGGGGGAGCAGGAAGAGTGAAGAAGAGCCAGGGGAGCAGGGAGAGTGAAGCAGAGCCAGGGGGAGCAGGGAGAGTGAAGAAAAGCCAGGGGGAGCAGGGAGAGTGAGGAAGAGCCAGGGGGAGCAGGTAGAGTGAAGAAGAGCCAGGGGGAACTGGGAGAGTAAAGAAGAGCCAGGGGGGCAGGAAGAGTGAAGAAGAGCCAGGGGGAGCAGGGAGAGTGAGGAAGAGCCAGGGGGAGTAGGAGGAGTGAGGAAGAGCCAGGGGGAGCAGGCAGAGTGAAGAAGAGCCAGGGGGAACAGGGAGAGTGAAGAAGAGCCAGGGGGAACAGGGAGAGTGAAGAAGAGCCAGGGGGAACAGGGAGAGTGAAGAAGAGCCAGGGGGAGGCCAGGCTAACATTCTGCAGCTGTCTGGTTCTGGTAACCTCCATTAACACCCAAAGTGTCCATTTAATGCAGCATGGAGACATTTTATAGATGGTGTGAAGTGAAGAAGTGAAGAACAAACACCATTGTAAATACAACCCATATTTCTGTTTATTTATTTTCCCTTGTGTACTTTAACCATTTCTACATTGTTACAACACTGTATATATACATAATATGACATTTGTAATGTCTTCATTGTTTTGAAACTTCTGTATGTGTAATCTTTACTGTTCGTTTTGATTGTTTATTTCACTTTTGTATATTATCGACCTCACTTGCTTTGGCAATGTTAACACGTTTCCCATGCCAATAAAGCCCCTTGAATTGAATTGAATTGAATTGAATTGTGGAGAGGGGAGGCATGGCGAGAGAGGGGGGAACCAACCGACCTAAAATTATCCTTACCAAGGAATGTATGAAATCAGATATGGGTCTCTGAGTTTCATTAGTGGGTTTTCCCCACCAAAGAGGTGCCCTTCCAAAGAGGTGCCCCTCCAGGTGTGTGTGTCACACATGCACATACACACACACACACACACACACACACACCACCTACAGGCACCCTGTCAGAGACAGCGTCTTCCAGTTGGCTCCTGTCATCGTGACGATAAAGCTGAAGCAGCTGGATGGTGGATGACCTCATCGAAAGACGAGTGCATGAATACCATGGATACCATCCTGCAGAGTCAGGAGAAAACCAGACACACTACCCCTCTCATCCCTCCACCTACCACTCCAACAAATCAAACAAATTACTTCAGTTTCCTGGCTTCTTGTTTTGTTCTAGCTTCTATCTGATCTGCTTTCACCTACAGATGCAGGATCTTAATTTGACCAATTTCTCACAACAGAATAATAATCCTGCAGCAACAGGAAATGGGAATTATTGTGTGGATTGTAATTAATGGACATTTTTGTAGGGGTTGATAATTTTTTACTTAGGGAAAATCAAATCAGAAATTTTATTAGCTTTTTTATTCTAGAATACACTCAAAGTGACATTAGGTGCAACAACAGGATCAAATTAAGATCCCACACCTGTACTGTGGCCAGTTATAACTTGTGGATCCGCTCACAAAACAGACATGACTGAGATTCCCCCAGGCAAAGTGACAGCCTCAACAAACATACCTCTGATTGTTATGCTACTTTAAAGTTAAAGATGCACTGTGCAGAAATCGCACTGCCATTTCCTGGTTGCAAAAATTATAATAGTTTGCCTAATTTAAGTTTATGTGACAGAACAAGCAATACTAGTAAAGAGAATCATTGTACCTTCTAAACCACTGTGAAACATATTTTTCATAAACAAAAATATTGTATTTTCAGCTGTTTGAAGCTGGTGTACAAAACCAAAAGTAAAAGATGCAAAAACAAAACTCAAGAACGGGAAGCATAGAAATAGCACACACAGAATACCGCTTATTAGACTTGCTTTTAATGGGAATGACAAATCTATAACTCACATTCCCATGTGAATTTGGTCAGGACACCCAAAAAGTTACGTATTGCAGCTTTAACTAAAACCACTTGATGCTCCACCTACAGTTTATGTCCTTCAGCTCTAATAGTAACTAAAACCACCTGATGCTCCACCTACAGTTTATGTCCTTCAGCTCCAATAGTAACTAAAACCACCAGATGCTCCACCTACAGTTTATCTCCTTCAGCTCACCCACTATGCACCTACAGTTTATCTCCTTCAGCTCCAATAGTAACTAAAACCACTTGATGCTCCACCTACAGTTTATGTCCTTCAGCTCTGAATAGTAACTAAAACCACTTGATGCTCCACCTACAGTTTATGTCCTTCAGCTCCAATAGTAACTAAATCTCCTTCAGCCAATAGTAACTAAACCACTGATGCTCCACCTACAGTTTATGTCCTTCAGCTCTAATAGTAACTAAAACCACTTGATGCTCCACCTACAGTTTATCTCCTTCAGCTCCAATAGTAACTAAACCACTTGATGCTCCACCTACAGTTTATCTCCTTCAGCTCCAATAGTAACTAAAACCACTTGATGCTCCACCTACAGTTTATGTCCTTCAGCTCCAATAGTAACTAAACCACTTGATGCTCCACCTACAGTTTATCTCCTTCAGCTCCAATAGTAACTAAAACCACTTGATGCTCCACCTACAGTTTATGTCCTTCAGCTCCAATAGTAACTAAAACCACCTGATGCTCCACCTACAGTTTATCTCCTTCAGCTCCAATAGTAACTAAACCACTTGATGCTCCACCTACAGTTTATGTCCTTCAGCTCTAATAGTAACTAAAACCACTTGATGCTCCACCTACAGTTTATGTCCTTCAGCTCCAATAGTAACTAAAACCACTTGATGCTCCACCTACAGTTTATGTCCTTCAGCTCCAATAGTAACTAAAACCACCTGATGCTCCACCTACAGTTTATCTTCTTCAGCTCCAATAGTAACTAAACCACTTGATGCTCCACCTACAGTTTATCTACTTCAGCTCCAATAGTAACTAAACCACTTGATGCTCCACCTACAGTTTATGTCCTTCAGCTCCAATAATAACTAAAACCACTTGATGCTCCACCTACAGTTTATGTCCTTCAGCTCCAATAGTAACTAAAACCACCTGATGCTCCACCTACAGTTTATCTCCTTCAGCTCCAATAGTAACTAAACCACTTGATGCTCCACCTACAGTTTATGTCTTTCAGCTCCAATAATAACTAAAACCACTTGATGCTCCACCTACAGTTTATGTCCTTCAGCTCCAATAGTAACTAAAACCACCTGATGCTCCACCTACAGTTTATGTCCTTCAGCTCTAATAGTAACTAAAACCACTTGATGCTCCACCTACAGTTTATGTCCTTCAGCTCCAATAGTAACTAAAACCACCTGATGCTCCACCTACAGTTTATGTCCTTCAGCTCTAATAGTAACTAAAACCACCTGATGCTCCACCTACAGTTTATCTCCTTCAGCTCCAATAGTAACTAAACCACTTGATGCTCCACCTACAGTTTATCTCCTTCAGCTCCAATAGTAACTAAACCACTTGATGCTCCACCTACAGTTTATGTCCTTCAGCTCCAATAATAACTAAAACCACTTGATGCTCCACCTACAGTTTATGTCCTTCAGCTCCAATAGTAACTAAAACCACCTGATGCTCCACCTACAGTTTATGTCCTTCAGCTCTAATAGTAACTAAAACCACTTGATGCTCCACCTACAGTTTATGTCCTTCAGCTCCAATAGTAACTAAAACCACCTGATGCTCCACCTACAGTTTATGTCCTTCAGCTCTAATAGTAACTAAAACCACTTGATGCTCCACCTACAGTTTATGTCCTTCAGCTCCAATAGTAACTAAACCACTTGATGCTCCACCTACAGTTTATCTCCTTCAGCTCCAATAGTAACTAAAACCACTTGATGCTCCACCTACAGTTTATGTCCTTCAGCTCCAATAGTAACTAAAACCACCTGATGCTCCACCTACAGTTTATGTCCTTCAGCTCTAATAGTAACTAAAACCACTTGATGCTCCACCTACAGTTTATGTCCTTCAGCTCCAATAGTAACTAAAACCACCTGATGCTCCACCTACAGTTTATCTCCTTCAGCTCCAATAGTAACTAAAACCACTTGATGCTCCACCTACAGTTTATGTCCTTCAGCTCCAATAATAACTAAAACCACTTGATGCTCCACCTACAGTTTATGTCCTTCAGCTCCAATAGTAACTAAAACCACCTGATGCTCCACCTACAGTTTATCTCCTTCAGCTCCAATAGTAACTAAACCACTTGATGCTCCACCTACAGTTTATGTCCTTCAGCTCTAATAGTAACTAAACCACTTGATGCTCCACCTACAGTTTATGTCCTTCAGCTCCAATAGTAAAACCACTAAAGTTTATGTCCTTCAGCCACTAAACCACTGATGCTCCACCTACAGTTTATGTCCTTCAGCTCTAATAGTAACTAAACCACTTGATGCTCCACCTACAGTTTATCTCCTTCAGCTCCAATAGTAACTAAACCACTTGATGCTCCACCTACAGTTTATGTCCTTCAGCTCTAATAGTAACTAAAACCACTTGATGCTCCACCTACAGTTTATGTCCTTCAGCTCCAATAGTAACTAAACCACTTGATGCTCCACCTACAGTTTATGTCCTTCAGCTCCAATAGTAACTAAAACCACCTGATGCTCCACCTACAGTTTATCTCCTTCAGCTCCAATAGTAACTAAAACCACTTGATGCTCCACCTACAGTTTATGTCCTTCAGCTCCAATAGTAACTAAAACCACCTGATGCTCCACCTACAGTTTATCTCCTTCAGCTCCAATAGTAACTAAACCACTTGATGCTCCACCTACAGTTTATGTCCTTCAGCTCTAATAGTAACTAAAACCACTTGATGCTCCACCTACAGTTTATGTCCTTCAGCTCTAGTAACAAAACCACTTGATGCTCCACCTACAGTTTATGTCCTTCAGCTCCAATAGTAACTAAAACCACTTGATGCTCCACCTACAGTTTATGTCCTTCAGCTCCAATAGTAACTAAAACCACCTGATGCTCCACCTACAGTTTATCTCCTTCAGCTCCAATAGTAACTAAACCACTTGATGCTCCACCTACAGTTTATCTACTTCAGCTCCAATAGTAACTAAACCACTTGATGCTCCACCTACAGTTTATGTCCTTCAGCTCCAATAATAACTAAAACCACTTGATGCTCCACCTACAGTTTATGTCCTTCAGCTCCAATAGTAACTAAAACCACCTGATGCTCCACCTACAGTTTATCTCCTTCAGCTCCAATAGTAACTAAACCACTTGATGCTCCACCTACAGTTTATGTCTTTCAGCTCCAATAATAACTAAAACCACTTGATGCTCCACCTACAGTTTATGTCCTTCAGCTCCAATAGTAACTAAAACCACCTGATGCTCCACCTACAGTTTATGTCCTTCAGCTCTAATAGTAACTAAAACCACTTGATGCTCCACCTACAGTTTATGTCCTTCAGCTCCAATAGTAACTAAAACCACCTGATGCTCCACCTACAGTTTATGTCCTTCAGCTCTAATAGTAACTAAAACCACCTGATGCTCCACCTACCTCCTTCAGCTCTAATAGTAACTAAACCAGTTTTATCTGTTTATGTAGTAACTAAAACCACCTGATGCTCTTCCTTCAGCTCAATAGTAACTAAACCACTTGATGCTCCACCTACAGTTTATCTCCTTCAGCTCCAATAGTAACTAAACCACTTGATGCTCCACCTACAGTTTATGTCCTTCAGCTCAATAATAACTAAAACCACTTGATGCTCCACCTACAGTTTATGTCCTTCAGCTCCAATAGTAACTAAAACCACCTGATGCTCCACCTACAGTTTATGTCCTTCAGCTCTAATAGTAACTAAAACCACTTGATGCTCCACCTACAGTTTATGTCCTTCAGCTCCAATAGTAACTAAAACCACCTGATGCTCCACCTACAGTTTATGTCCTTCAGCTCTAATAGTAACTAAAACCACCTGATGCTCCACCTACAGTTTATGTCCTTCAGCTCTAATAGTAACTAAAACCACTTGATGCTCCACCTACAGTTTATGTCCTTCAGCTCCAATAGTAACTAAACCACTTGATGCTCCACCTACAGTTTATGTCCTTCAGCTCCAATAGTAACTAAACCACCTCCACCTACAGTTTATGTCCTTCAGCTCTAATAGTAACTAAAACCACAGATGCTCCACCTACAGTTTATGTCCTTCAGCTCTAATAGTAACTAAAACCACTTGATGCTCCACCTACAGTTTATGTCCTTCAGCTCCAATAGTAACTAAAACCACCTGATGCTCCACCTACAGTTTATGTCCTCCAATAGTAACAGATGCTCAATAGTAACTAAAACCACCTGATGCTCCACCTACAGTTTATGTCCTTCAGCTCTAATAGTAACTAAAACCACTTGATGCTCCACCTACAGTTTATGTCCTTCAGCTCCAATAGTAACTAAACCACTTGATGCTCCACCTACAGTTTATGTCCTTCAGCTCCAATAGTAACTAAAACCACCTGATGCTCCACCTACAGTTTATGTCCTTCAGCTCTAATAGTAACTAAAACCACCTGATGCTCCACCTACAGTTTATGTCCTTAATCTCCAATTCTCCACTCCAATAGTAACTAAAACCACTGATGCTCCACCTACAGTTTATGTCCTTCAGCTCCAATAGTAACTAAACCACTTGATGCTCCACCTACAGTTTATGTCCTTCAGCTCCAATAGTAACTAAAACCACCTGATGCTCCACCTACAGTTTATGTCCTTCAGCTCCAATAGTAACTAAAACCACCCACCTGATGCTCCACCTACAGTTTATGTCCTTCAGCTCTAATAGTAACTAAAACCACTTGATGCTCCACCTACAGTTTATGTCCTTCAGCTCCAATAGTAACTAAAACCACCTGATGCTCCACCTACAGTTTATGTCCTTCAGCTCTAATAGTAACTAAAACCACTTGATGCTCCACCTACAGTTTACCTCCAGCTCCAATAGTAACTAAAACCACTTGATGCTCCACCTACAGTTTATAGTAAGCTAATAGTAACTAAAACCACTTGATGCTCCACCTACAGTTTATGTCCTTCAGCTCCAATAGTAACTAAAACCACTTGATGCTCCACCTACAGTTTATGTCCTTCAGCTCCAATAGTAACTAAAACCACCTGATGCTCCACCTACAGTTTATGTCCTTCAGCTCTAATAGTAACTAAAACCACTTGATGCTCCACCTACAGTTTATGTCCTTCAGCTCCAATAGTAACTAAACCACTTGATGCTCCACCTACAGTTTATCTCCTTCAGCTCCAATAGTAACTAAAACCACTTGATGCTCCACCTACAGTTTATGTCCTTCAGCTCCAATAATAACTAAAACCACTTGATGCTCCACCTACAGTTTATGTCCTTCAGCTCCAATAGTAACTAAAACCACCTGATGCTCCACCTACAGTTTATCTCCTTCAGCTCCAATAGTAACTAAACCACTTGATGCTCCACCTACAGTTTATGTCCTTCAGCTCTAATAGTAACTAAACCACTTGATGCTCCACCTACAGTTTATCTCCTTCAGCTCCAATAGTAACTAAACCACTTGATGCTCCACCTACAGTTTATGTCCTTCAGCTCTAATAGTAACTAAAACCACTTGATGCTCCACCTACAGTTTATCTCCTTCAGCTCCAATAGTAACTAAACCACTTGATGCTCCACCTACAGTTTATCTCCTTCAGCTCCAATAGTAACTAAAACCACCTGATGCTCCACCTACAGTTTATCTTCTTCAGCTCCAATAGTAAAACCACCTGATGCTCCACCTACAGTTTATCTCCTTCAGCTCCAATAGTAACTAAAACCACTTGATGCTCCACCTACAGTTTATGTCCTTCAGCTCCAATAGTAACTAAAACCACTTGATGCTCCACCTACAGTTTATGTCCTTCAGCTCTAATAGTAACTAAAACCACTTGATGCGCCACCTACAGTTTATGTCCTTCAGCTCTAATAGTAACTAAAACCACTTGATGCTCCACCTACAGTTTATGTCCTTCAGCTCCAATAGTAACTAAAACCACCTGATGCTCCACCTACAGTTTATCTTCTTCAGCTCCAATAGTAACTAAACCACTTGATGCTCCACCTACAGTTTATGTCCTTCAGCTCCAATAATAACTAAAACCACTTGATGCTCCACCTACAGTTTATGTCCTTCAGCTCCAATAGTAACTAAAACCACCTGATGCTCCACCTACAGTTTATCTCCTTCAGCTCCAATAGTAACTAAACCACTTGATGCTCCACCTACAGTTTATGTCTTTCAGCTCCAATAATAACTAAAACCACTTGATGCTCCACCTACAGTTTATGTCCTTCAGCTCCAATAGTAACTAAAACCACCTGATGCTCCACCTACAGTTTATGTCCTTCAGCTCTAATAGTAACTAAAACCACTTGATGCTCCACCTACAGTTTATGTCCTTCAGCTCCAATAGTAACTAAAACCACCTGATGCTCCACCTACAGTTTATGTCCTTCAGCTCTAATAGTAACTAAAACCACCTGATGCTCCACCTACAGTTTATCTCCTTCAGCTCCAATAGTAACTAAACCACTTGATGCTCCACCTACAGTTTATCTCCTTCAGCTCCAATAGTAACTAAACCACTTGATGCTCCACCTACAGTTTATGTCCTTCAGCTCCACTAAACCACTTGATGCTCCACCTACAGTTTATGTCCTTCAGCTCCAATAATAACTAAAACCACTTGATGCTCCACCTACAGTTTATGTCCTTCAGCTCCAAAACCACTAGTAACTTTAAAACCACCTGATGCTCCACCTACAGTTTATGTCCTTCAGCTCTAATAGTAACTAAAACCACCTGATGCTCCACCTACAGTTTATGTCCTTCAGCTCTAATAGTAACTAAAACCACCTGATGCTCCACCTACAGTTTATGTCCTTCAGCTCTAATAGTAACTAAAACCACTTGATGCTCCACCTACAGTTTATGTCCTTCAGCTCCAATAGTAACTAAACCACTTGATGCTCCACCTACAGTTTATGTCCTTCAGCTCTAATAGTAACTAAAACCACTTGATGCTCCACCTACAGTTTATGTCCTTCAGCTCTAATAGTAACTAAAACCACTTGATGCTCCACCTACAGTTTATGTCCTTCAGCTCCAATAGTAACTAAAACCACCTGATGCTCCACCTACAGTTTATGTCCTTCAGCTCTAATAGTAACTAAAACCACCTGATGCTCCACCTACAGTTTATGTCCTTCAGCTCTAATAGTAACTAAAACCACTTGATGCTCCACCTACAGTTTATGTCCTTCAGCTCCAATAGTAACTAAACCACTTGATGCTCCACCTACAGTTTATCTCCTTCAGCTCCAATAGTAACTAAACCACTTGATGCTCCACCTACAGTTTATGTCCTTCAGCTCTAATAGTAACTAAAACCACTTGATGCTCCACCTACAGTTTATGTCCTTCAGCTCTAATAGTAACTAAAACCACTTGATGCTCCACCTACAGTTTATGTCCTTCAGCTCCAATAGTAACTAAAACCACCTGATGCTCCACCTACAGTTTATCTCCTTCAGCTCCAATAGTAACTAAACCACCTGATGCTCCACCTACAGTTTATGTCCTTCAGCTCCAATAATAACTAAAACCACTTGATGCTCCACCTACAGTTTATGTCCTTCAGCTCCAATAATAACTAAAACCACTTGATGCTCCACCTACAGTTTATGTCCTTCAGCTCCAATAGTAACTAAAACCACCTGATGCTCCACCTACAGTTTATGTCCTTCAGCTCCAATAGTAACTAAAACCTGATGCCACCTGATGCCTTCCACCCACAGTTTATGTCCTTCAGCTCTAATAGTAACTAAAACCACTTGATGCTTCACCTACAGTTTATCTCCTGCAGCTCTAATAGTAACTAAAACCACCTGATGCTCAGTTTATAGCTCCAATAGTAACTAAACCACTTGATGCTCCACCTACAGTTTATGTCCTTCAGCTCCAATAACTAAACCACTAAACCACAGTTTATCTCCTTCAGCTCCAATAGTAACTAAACCACTTGATGCTCCACCTACAGTTTATGTCCTTCAGCTCCAATAGTAACTAAAACCACCTGATGCTCCACCTACAGTTTATGTCCTTCAGCTCCAACACTAACTTTACAGTTGTTCACCAACGGTTGAAGAAGAATCCTTCAGGATCTTGTTTTGTCTCTGTCGTACCTCCTATTTGTTCATAATTAATTACATCCATTGAAGACGACTTGAGCTATACACAACTCTGACAAAATACCCTCTGTCATGTTTTGGAGTCCGCCTGCCTGCTGGGATGTGGGATGAACAGGACTGTATTTGGCTGTGGTTTTGGGGAGTGACTCATCCTCTTTCACCACACCAAGCGGTGGTAAGGTTTATTAAAGCCCTCGTGATATTCAACCTCATCTGTTTGGCAGAGTTCAGTCATGTGAGAGATAAAGGGGATGTCACATCAAAGCATAGAGCACTCCTCCAGAACATCTGTTGGCACTCCCAGAGGGAGGAGGGGGAGGAGAAGGAGGAGGAGGAGACATGGGGGAGATGAGCTGTTTGTCCACCACCCACAGGTCTCTCTGTCTTTCTTCCTATCTTCCTATCTCTCTGTCCCCCCCCCCCACACACACACACTCCCCCACCCAGCTGTGTTGTGCTCTGTGACAAGGTGCCATGCTATGTTGTGTCTGGCTGGTTTGGCTCTGTGAGGTCAGAGGTGTATCAGTCAGCTAGATCTACTCAGGGTGTTCCAAAGGGGAGTTAGCCGTGAGTTAGCCTGCCTCAGAGCAGGTTAGTTCTGAAGGATTCGTTGCCGTATCATTTTACCTGGCTAAAGGGTAAGACACTTTCGTATGACCGGTTAACCCGAGCTGAACTCAGAGTTGACCAAAGTTAACTCACTAGCTCTTCAAATCAGCTTCGTAGGATTGCCCTCTGATGTAATCTCCCAGAGACCTATTGTACTGCAGCTTGATAGGCTGCTGAAACAATGACAATGGGTCAGTCTGCAGGAGGAAGTTTGGTCTGGAAACATTACAATATGAGAGGAAGTCAATGGAGGGAAAGATTGTGGGGACATTTCGCCGGTCCTCACACGGAAAAATGCTATTTTAGGGTAAGGGGTTAGGTTTATGGTTAAAGTTAGAATTAGGGTTAGAGTTAGGGTTAGACTACACCTGGTACACTACACCTGGTACACTCCTCTCCCGTACACTACACCTGGTACACTCCTCTTCAGTACACTACAGCTGGAACACTCCTCTCCAGTACACTACACCTGGTACACTCCTCTCCAGTACACTACACCCGGTACACCCCTCTCCAGTATACTACACCTGGTACACTATACCTGGTACACTCCTCTTCAGTACACTACACCTGGTACACTCCTCTCCAGTACACTACACCTGGTGCACTCCTCTCTAGTACACTACATCTGGTACACTCCTCTCCAGTACACTACACCTGGTACACTCCTCTTCAGTACACTACACCTGGTACACTCCTCTCCAGTACACTACACCCGGTACACTCCTCTTCAGTACACTACACCTGGTACACTCCTCTCTAGTACACTACACCTGGTACCCACCTCTTCAGTACACTACACCTGGTACACTCCTCTCCAGTACACTACACCTGGTACACTCCTCTCCAGTACACTACACCTGGTACACTACACCTGGTACACTGCTCTCCAGTACACTACACCTGGTACACTACACCTGGTACACTGCTCTCCAGTACACTACACCTGGTACACTCCTCTTCAGTACACTACACCTGGTACACCCCTCTCCAGTACACTACACCTGGTACACTACACCTGCTACACTCCTCTCCAGTACACTACACCTGGTGCACTCCTCTCTAGTACACTACATCTGGTACACTCCTCTCCAGTACACTACACCTGGTACACTCCTCTTCAGTACACTACACCTGGTACACTCCTCTCCAGTACACTACACCCGGTACCCACCTCTTCAGTACACTACACCTGGTACACTCCTCTCCAGTACACTACACCTGGTACACCACACCTGGTACACTACACCTGGTACACCACACCTGGTACACCCCTCTCCAGTACACTACACCTGGTACACTCCTCTCCAGTACACTACAGCTGGTACACTCCTCTTCAGTACATTACACCTGGAACACTCCTCTCCAGTACACTACACCTGGTACACTCCTCTCCAGTACACTACACCCGGTACACCCCTCTCCAGTATACTACACATGGTACACTATACCTGGTACACTCCTCTTCAATACACTACACCTGGTACACTCCTCTCCAGTACACTACACCTGGTGCACTCCTCTCTAGTACACTACATCTGGTACACTCCTCTCCAGTACACTACACCTGGTACACTCCTCTTCAGTACACTACACCTGGTACACTCCTCTCTAGTACACTACACCTGGTACCCACCTCTTCAGTACACTACACCTGGTACACTCCTCTCCAGTACACTACACCTGGTACACTCCTCTCCAGTACACTACACCTGGTACACTACACCTGGTACACTGCTCTCCAGTACACTACACCTGGTACACTCCTCTTCAGTACACTACACCTGGTACACTCCTCTCCAGTACACTACACCTGGTACACTACACCTGGTACACTCCTCTCCCGTACACTACACCTGGTGCACTCCTCTCTAGTACACTACATCTGGTACACTCCTCTCTAGTACACTACACCTGGTACACTCCTCTTCAGTACACTACACCTGGTACACTCCTCTCCAGTACACTACAGCTGGTACACTCCTCTTCAGTACACTACACCTGGTACACTCCTCTCCAGTACACTACACCTGGTACACTACACCTGGTACACCCCTCTCCAGTACACTACACCTGGTACACTCCTCTTTAGTACCACCCATTCAGCATCTCAATCACTCACTTACATCATGTGGGTAATGGATTTACCATTACAGCTTTAGTGGTGCTCATTCCAAAGCTTTCCAAAACAGACAAAAAAATAAGCTCCATTTTCTTTCACAAACGTTTCAATGCCTCCCGTGTGGATCGCAAAGGTTCGGTCGGGAACCAAAGGTCCCCTAAGACTCCCTGGGGAACATTTTTTGGTGGGTGTCCAAAATGTCAGAACACCACGTCTGTGATATTGGCCAGGCTGGAGAAAGACCATACGTAGTATGTACTTTGTGTTCTTTGCAGTTCTTTTAGGTTTATTTGGCTGTATACCTGGAAAGCCGTTATGGAAACACTAAGGTCGTAATGTAATCGTCTTGGAGGAGAACAGAACAGTTCCAGCTCTTAG
>NC_088397.1:14204551-14248688 GCF_034236695.1 Oncorhynchus nerka
TACATCGGTAGCTGATTTACAACCAATTTATAACCACTAAACCAAGAAATATTTGTTTGATGTGCATAGAGTATGTGTGTGTCAATGTACAGTGCTGTTTGGAGTAGAGAGGAGACCACTGAGAGGAATTACTACACCAGGTACCACAACATGTCAGAGGTGAAGGAGAATACACACACACACACACACACACACACACACACACACACACACACACACACACACACAAAGAATGACTGAGTCCTCACTGCATAGAGACTCTGGTACCTCTCCCTATAGATTACAGCATGGATGGAGCAGATGAAGAGGGAGAACCCAGATGTTGTGTCCTCCATGGTCTACGGTCAAACCTATGAGAGGAGGAACATCACCTTACTGAAGGTTCTTCACCTCTCTCTCTCTCTCTCTCTCTCTCTCTCTCTCTATTTCGCTCTCTAGCTCTCAATAGACAATATATGTCTCCTGGGAGACAAACAAGGGAGATGATGGCCACAACTCAGTTACTGAAAGATATAGAGCTTAGATGTACTTATCTCCTATTGGTTGTTGTGTTGCAGATTGGTCTGAGTTCTACTCTGAGGAAAAAGGCTATCTGGATGGACTGTGGGATCCACGCCAGAGAATGGATCGCTCCTGCTTTCTGCCAGTACTTTGTCAGAGAGGTGTGTGTGTCCATTACAGTGAAACATATCCTTGTTTCTGTCAGGACTGTGTCTAGGGGTGTGAGTACCAATCATGGAAACCCCCTCATTGATTTCTACCAACAGATCCTGAGAACGTACAAAACCGACACCAAGGTGAATGAGATGATGAAAAATCTGGATTTCTACATCACACCAGTCCTAAACGTTGATGGCTACATCTACTCTTGGCATAATGAAAGCGTAAGTACTGATGAATGCTACTTCAGACCAGCTTTGACACATTCTGGGAAACTACTGGAAATATGACAAATTGTGTCTTTAATTGCGTCACATCTCTGCCAGGTGTTATCAGTACAGTACATAGTTCACAATAGACCTAGACATGCTGGTACAATATATGAGTAGACCTTAGAAGTAACAAGAGCGCCATCTATTGGCTTGGATGACATATTGTAACAGAAATATTATTGATGACAGTATTATCATTCCAGTTAGTGACTAGTGGTTCTTATCTCTGTAGACTCGACTGTGGAGGAAGTCCAGATCTCCAGGAACAAGAGGCTGTACCTGCTATGGAACAGACCTCAATCGTAACTTCTACGCTAACTGGGGCAGTGAGTATGGTTCTTACTCTAAACCACACTCACTCACACACACCAAGGTTGGGGTCAATTCCATTTAAATTCCATTCAATTCAGATAGTACACTGAAATTCCAATTCTCAATGCTTTTCAATGAGAAACATTTGGAATTTGGTTTACTTCCTGAATTGACCCCAACCCTGACATACACACATCCTAACTGTGTTTTCCTCTCCTGTCTGTGCAGTGGTTGGTGTCTCGACAGACTGCTGCTCTGAGACCTACTGCGGCACCAAGGCTCTCTCTGAGTCTGAGGCCTGGGCCGTCACAGACATGTTGGGGAAAATGAGGGAAGACATTCTGGCTTTCCTCACCATCCACTCCTATGGCCAGCTAATCCTGGTGCCCTACGGACATCCCAACATCTCAGCACCCAACTACGATGAGCTGGTATGCCTGTTCCACACACAAGTAGACCAGCGTTTTTCAATTCTGCTTTTGGAGACGCACAGGGGTGCAATTTCTTTGACCCTAATAACGTATGTCTCTGTGTTGCCAGATGGAGGTGGGTCTGGGAGCAGCCAAGGCTATAAAGGCTGTCCATGGGATGGACTACACTGTAGGCACCTCACCTGATGTGTTGTGTAAGTAGTGAGGCTAAGAGGATACTGTGACTTCTAAGTGGCTATAGTTACATGAATATCCTGTGCACTGTTTACAATTCAACAAATCCTTTCTTGTGTTTCTCTATTATTACAACCACTGGCCTATACTCTGTCTCCAGATGCCAACTCGGGTTCGTCTCGTGACTTTGCCAGGCTGATCGGCATCCCGTTGTCTTTCACCTTTGAGCTGAGGGACAAGGGCGAACACGGCTTCAAGCTCCCAGAGGACCAGATCCAGCCCACCTGTGAGGAGGCCTACGCCGGAGCACAACACATCATCACCTACACACACGACAAGGCCTTCTACAGCTATGCTGCCACCGTCACGGCAACACTGTGGACCACACTGCTGGCAGCCTGGGTCTCTGGCGCCATCTTGCTGTAGACTGGGAGGACTGCAGGAGTCAGGCCAGGAGATGGTGGCAGTTTATCAGTACATTCAGAAATGAGACTTTGGACAAAAGTGATAAACTGTCAGATAGACTATATAATCTGTTCAATCACTTATTTTATCAACTGTGCTTTGTTATTTGTTTCTCTACAATTCTGCTGTAAAATATAACGGTCGTTAAAAGTGACAAAACACAAACACGTTTGTACAGTAGTATATTTTGAATGAACATTTCCGTGATATAAATATACTCAACTGCTATGTAATGCTGTCGTAACGTCCTGCTTCTGTTATCGAGCCCCGCGAGTTCAGTGAAGGTCCAGTTCTACATTAGATCAACCTCTGCTCCGGATGCAAGATTTGACTGTTTAACTTGATCAGATCCAACAGCACCATTGTGTCCAGTTGCTTTCACCTCTGTCAGGTTTCTAGTTTTTATTGTCACGTGCAAAAGTACAGTGGAATGTCTTTCTTGTTTGCTCGTTCCCAACAATGCGCTAATCAATATCAGTAGTACTATCATTTGTTTGTATAAAAAAGTAAAGTAGAACAAAAACCCACTGTTCCTGGGTAGTAGAAGGTTACGTTGACCCCCTCTCCCCTGTCCATGTGTAGCTGAGGACCATTAAAGGCGCTGCTTGGTCAATCTGTTGTCTGCATTGGCCGTGCAGTATTTAGGGTGATACAGACTCTGCAGAAGTCAGGGCTTTCATACTTATTGCACTTTGCAGAGCTGTTGTGAGGGAAGTTGTCAAGGAAGTGAGCTTGTGTTCATACAGGACCTCCCGCCCCCACCTACTGTCAACCAATCATGTTAATGCAGAGCTATAGGAAGCTATAGGGAGCTATACGGACCCCTCCGCATCATTACACAATTTGGGAGGTGCACAGTGATGTGGTACAGAGCTCAATTTGGCTTCTGTTCAGTTTAGTTTAGTTTATTAATTCGACCATTTAAAACAACAAGCACACATAAAACTTTAAAAGCCATACATGCACTTGAGAAAAAACATGGAGGATAACACACAATAAAGTCTGGGACTTATTTCCATTGTGGTCCTCTTGAGACAAGATGGCTAGACAACATTGAACACAGTTAAACACAGTGTGGCATTGAGATAATAAAACATAAAAACAAAGAAGAAGAACATCTATATCATCATTGTCGTTTCATCATAGGGGTTATTCATATGGGCACAGAGGACATCAAACATATTTTAACTTTATTTTTAAAGCTGTCCAGAGAGGACGTTGTTTTTATAGACAGAGGCAACTCATTCCATTCTGAGGCTCCAGTTTACAAGACAGTACCTTTCCCAGCATTACTCCTGAACCTGTAGAAGCACACACCAGCAACACCTGATCTGGTGCTGTGATTATGTGCATCCCTAACGTGGGGAAAGTAATCACTTAGATATCTGGGCGCAGGACCATAAATACTCCTGTAAACCAAACCCAGTCTAATCTGGAACACCTCAGCCTCAACAGGCAGAACCATAAATACTCCTGTAAACCAAACTGAGTCTAATCTGGAACACCTCAGCCTCAACAGGCAGGACCATAAATACTCCTGTAAACCAAACCGAGTCTAATCTGGAACACCTCAGCCTCAACAGGCAGGACCATAAATACTCCTGTAAACCAAACCCAGTCTAATCTGAAACACCTCAGCCTCAACAGGCAGAACCATAAATACTCCTGTAAACCAAACCCAGTCTAATCTGGAACACCTCAGCCTCAACAGGCAGAACCATAAATACTCCTGTAAACCAAACCCAGTCTAATCTGGAACACCTCAGCCTCAACAGGCAGGACCATAAATACTCCTGTAAACCAAACCCAGTCTAATCTGAAACACCTCAGCCTCAACAGGCAGAACCATAAATACTCCTGTAAACCAAACCCAGTCTAATCTGGAACACCTCAGCCTCAACAGGCAGAACCATAAATACTCCTGTAAACCAAACCCAGTCTAATCTGGAACACCTCAGCCTCAACAGGCAGAACCATAAATACTCCTGTAAACCAAACCGAGTCTAATCTGGAACACCTCAGCCTCAACAGGCAGAACCATAAATACTCCTGTAAACCAAACCCAGTCTAATCTGGAACACCTCAGCCTCAACAGGCAGAACCATAAATACTCCTGTAAACCAAACCCAGTCTAATCTGGAACACCTCAGCCTCAACAGGCAGAACCATAAATACTCCTGTAAACCAAACCCAGTCTAATCTGAAACACCTCAGCCTCAACAGGCAGAACCATAAATACTCCTGTAAACCAAACCCAGTCTAATCTGAAACACCTCAGCCTCAACAGGCAGAACCATAAATAATCCTGTAAACCAAACCCAGTCTAATCTGGAACACCTCAGCCTCAAAAGGCAGAACCATAAATACTCCTGTAAACCAAACCCAGTCTAATCTGAAACACCTCAGCCTCAACAGGCAGAACCATAAATACTCCTGTAAACCAAACCCAGTCTAATCTGAAACACCTCAGCCTCAACAGGCAGAACCATAAATACTCCTGTAAACCGAACCGAGTCTAATCTGGAACACCTCAGCCTCAACAGGCAGCCAGTTTAGTTCCTGAAAGCAGCTCCTGCCTATGTGAGTACGTGGACTCACCTTCAATACTACCCTGATCAGTTTATTCTGGTCTATCTGGAGGTTCCCCTTCAAAAGCTTAGATAAACCCCCAAACCAGGAAGTACTAGCGTAGTCAAAATGGCATTGAATGAGGGCAGTGGCTAGCACTTTCACCGAGTCCTTATCAACATGCCTCCAGATCCGCCGCAATTTCCATCACACCCTCTATATGGAACTTACTAACATTCTTTCGGATCAAGCATAAATTGGCTTTTAGTGCGTCTGAGATAATCACAGTCGCCAAACTAGTGAGTTCGTCTGATCAAGGTAAAGGTGTGGCTTTACATATTTATTTTATTACCACTAGATCAGCGCCATTGTAACGGCTTTCTTGTGGAGAAGGAGAGTCGGACCAAAATGCAGCGTGGTTAGTTCGATACATCTTTAATAATGGAAAAACACAAAAACAACAACCGGACCGTGAAAACCTATACAGCCTATCTTGTGACAAACTAACACAGAGACAGGAACAATCACCCACAAAACACTCAAAGAATATGGCTGCCTAAATATGGTTCCCACTCAGAGACAACGATAATCACCTGCCTCTGATTAAGAACCCCTCAAGGCAACCATAGACTTTCTTAGACAACCCTACTCAGCCACAATCCCAACACCTACTAAAACCCCAATACAAAAACACACCACAAAATAAACCCATGTCACACCCTGGCCTGACCAAATAAATAAAGAAAACACAAAATACTAAGACCAAGGCGTGACAGCCATTCTATCTTTCTTTTCTCTTTCTTGTAATGACATAACAGAGATAACAGTTTCTTACATCATGTCTTTATCTAGATGTGGGGCTGCACGTGTCTTCATCTAGATGAGGACTTGTATAAAGTCCTCTCCCTGCTGCCCAGGGGACTGATTTGATTTGACACAGTGAGTTGTGAGACCTGTTAGTAAAGGAGAGAGGGACATTGTTGATGATGATGATGCTGGGTCTGGGCTCTGTTGGATTGGTTCTGTTATCTCTGGCTGTCCAGAGTGGACATGGAGCCCAGGACAGGTGAGTCTGGGAGGGATACTGTAACTCTACTACGGTTAGTCTCCTATGAAGGATGACTTAACAAGTCAGACTAACAGGAATTTTATTAAAGATTCATACATCGGTAGCTGATTTACAACCAATTTATAACCACCAAACCAATAAATATTTGTTTGATGTGCATATGTGTGTGTCAATGTACAGTGCTGTTTGGAGTAGAGAGGAGACCACTGAGAGGAATTACTACACCAGGTACCACAACATGTCAGAGGTGAGAGAGAATACACACACAAAGAATGACTGAGTCCTCACTGCATAGAGACTCTGGTACCTCTCCCTATAGATTACAGCATGGATGGAGCAGATGAAGAGGGAGAACCCAGATGTTGTGTCCTCCATGGTCTACGGTCAAACCTATGAGAGGAGGAACATCACCTTACTGAAGGTTCTTCACCTCTCTCTCTCTCTCTCTCTCTCTCTCTGCATTCACTGTCGTCAGCATGCCTGGCCCTGGCTTTGTCAGTCTTACAGGGAAACCACTAAGTAGCTTTCATCACTAGTGTTCTTCTGCTTTGACTAGACCCAAGAGGCCAATGGCTGCAGCTCAATGGAGATCTGCTGTTGGTTGTTATGTTGCAGATTGGTCTGCGTTCTACTGAGAGGAAGAAGGCTATCTGGATGGACTGTGGGATCCACGCCAGAGAATGGATCACTCCCGCTTTCTGCCAGTACTTCGTTAAAGAGCTGTGGACGTGTTTAACTATTCTTGTGGGGACCAGAAGTAAACAAAACAAGAATAGTAAACAAACAAAAATGTTACCAACTGAGGACATGCTGTTGGTCCCCACGAGGTCATATGCTATTTCTAGGGGGTTTAGGGTTAAGGTTAGAATTAGTGTTAGAATTAGGTTTAGGCGCCAGGGTTACTTTTTGGGTTAGGTTTAAGGTAAGGTTTTTGGGTTAAGGTAAGAGTACGGGTTGCGAGTTAGGCAAAATAGGATTTTGAATGGGACTGAATTGTGTGTCCCCACAAGGTTAGCTGTACAAAACATTGTGTGTGTGTGTGTGTACTATCATAGAGATGAAAGAGCATGAAGCAGTACTGGTGAGAATCTCCTCCTTGATTTCTACCAACAGATCCTGAGAACGTACAAAACCGACACCAAGGTGAATGAGATGATGAAAAATCTGGATTTCTACATCACACCAGTCCTAAACGTTGATGGCTACATCTACTCTTGGCATAATGAAAGCGTAAGTACTGATTAATGCTACTTCAGACCAGCTTTGACACATTCTGGGAAACTACTGGAAATATGACAAATTGTGTCTTTAATTGCGTCACATCTCTGCCAGGTGTTATCAGTACAGTACATAGTTCACAATAGACCTAGACATGCTGGTACAATATATGAGTAGACCTTAGAAGTAACAAGATCGCCATCTATTGGCTTGGATGACATATTGTAACAGAAATATTATTGATGACAGTTTTATCATTCCAGTTAGTGACTAGTGGTTCTTATCTCTGTAGACTCGACTGTGGAGGAAGTCCAGATCTCCAGGAACAAGAGGCTGTACCTGCTATGGAACAGACCTCAATCGTAACTTCTACGCTAACTGGGGCAGTGAGTATGGTTCTTACTCTAAACCACACTCACTCACACACACCAGGGTTGGGGTCAATTCCATTTCAATTCCATTGAATTACAATTCTCAATGTTTTTCAATGAGGAACATTTGGAATTTGGTTTACTTCCTGAATTGACCCCAACCCCAACCCTGACACACACACATCCTAACTGTGTTTTCCTCTCCTGTCTGTGCAGTGGTTGGTGTCTCGACAGACTGCTGCAATCTGTTCTACTGCGGCACCAAGGCTCTCTCTGAGTCTGAGGCCTGGGCCGTCACAGACATGTTGGGGAAAATGAGAGAAGATATTCTGGCTTTCCTCACCATCCACTCCTATGGCCAGCAGCTCCTGGTACCCTACGGACATCCCAACACTTCAGCACCCAACCATGATGAGCTGGTACGCCCACCCCCCAAAATAAGTTGTGTTGTAATAGACCAGTGTTTTAAAATGGGGATCAACAGGGGTGCACGTGTTTTCTGACCATATTAACCTGCAGTATGTCTCTGTGTTGCCAGATGGAGGTGGGTCTGGGAGCAGCCATGGCTATAAAGGCTGTCCATGGGATGGACTACACTGTAGGCACCTCGCCTGATATCCTGTGTAAGTAAGGCTGAGGGAAGACAACGAGTCACCAAACACTGAAGTGAGCAATGCCTGGTTAATCCCATTTTATCAAGACCCACATCTATACTCGGACACATGGCAATCCAATGGGAAGAGACTATACAACTACTGGCCTATAAAACTCTGTCTCCAGATCCCTTCTCGGGATCGTCTCGTGACTTTGCCAGGCTGATCGGCATCCCGTTGTCTTTCACCTTTGAGCTGAGGGACAAGGGCGAACACGGCTTCGAGCTCCCAGAGGACCAGATCCAGCCCACCTGTGAGGAGGCCTACGCCGGAGCACAACACATCATCACCTACACACACGACAAGGCCTTCTACAGCTATGCTGCCACCGTCACAGCAACACTGTGGACCACACTGCTGGCAGCCTGGGTCTCTGGCGCCATCTTGCTGTAGACTGGGAGGACTGCAGGAGTCAGATGAAACCCACTTATTTTGTCAAGTGTGGTATGTTACTTGTGTCTTTAAAACTCTACTGCAAAACTGTTAAATTATCATCTACTTCTTATGTTACTTTTAATATTGACAAAACACATACAGGTTATTTGTAGTACAGTGTGCTTTGCATTAACATTTCATTTATATAAATACACTCAAACCGTAATGATTTGTTGTCATAACTTCCTTCTGTTAGATCCATGAGCTGTCCCCTCATAAGTCCAGCAACCGTTGCCATGTTTACCCAACCAGAGGTGCTGATCAACATTAGTTCAACCGTTACCATGTATACCCAACCAGAGGTGCTGATCAACATTAGTTCAACCATTACCATGTATACCCAACCAGAGGTGCTGATCAACATTAGTTCAACCGTTACCATGTATACCCAACCAGAGGTGCTGATCAACATTAGTTCAACCGTTACCATGTATACCCAACCAGAGGTGCTGATCAACATTAGTTCAACCGTTACCATGTATACCCAACCAGAGGTGCTGATCAACATTAGTTCAACCGTTACCATGTATACCCAACCAGAGGTGCTGATCAACATTAGTTCAACCATTACCATGTATACCCAACCAGAGGTGCTGATCAACATTAGTTCAACCATTACCATGTATACCCAACCAGAGGTGCTGATCAACATTAGTTCAACCGTTACCATGTATACCCAACCAGAGGTGCTGATCAACATTAGTTCAACCGTTACCATGTATACCCAACCAGAGGTGCTGATCAACATTAGTTCAACCGTTACCATGTATACCCAACCAGAGGTGCTGATCAACATTAGTTCAACCGTTACCATGTTTACCCAACTGCCTGACTTGATTACGTCCTACAAATATATCACTAGCCACTTTAAACAATGCTACCTTATATAATGTTACTTACCCTACATTATTCATCTCATATGCATACGTATATACTGTACTCTACATCATCGACTGCATCCTTATGTAATACATGTATCACTAGCCACTTTAACTATGCCACTTTGTTTACATTCTCATCTCATATGTATATACTGTACTCGATACCATCTACTGTATGCTGCTCTGTACCATCACTCATTCATATATCCTTATGTACATATTCTTTATCCCCTTACACTGTGTATAAGACAGTAGTTTTGGAATTGTTAGTTAGATTACTTGTTGGTTATCACTGCATTGTCGGAACTAGAAGCAAAAGCATTTCGCTACACTCGCATTAACATCTGCTAACCATGTGTATGTGACAAATAAAATTTGATTTGATTTGATTTAATGTATGTGTCTTCTATCCCTGTGTTTCGCCCCTCTCTTCTCTGTTTCTGGGTAGCTGCAGTGTTATGTGGTGTTGAACGGCTGGAAGCCCTGTTGTCTCAGGCAGGCCAGAGGCAGGAAGAGTTGGTCCTCTTGAGGAAACTGGTCCCACCGTGTCCATGTCCAACCTGGGACAGACAGACAGAGAGGCAAAAATATCTACATAAACTCAGATACAAATCATTAACTTGCCAGTGTAGTAAATAGTGCAGGCCAAATACAGTAATACCATTGGAATTCCTGGGAACCTAGGAGACTGGGATAGCCAGGTTTCTCACCTTCATTTTTCTCTGGTTCGAGATTGACTGGTTCTGCTGGGTAGCTCCTGTCCACTTCTCCTTGCATGATGATGGTGATGTAGTGGTACTGCTCATCGAGCTTGATGGAGTTCACCACGGATGCGAACCTGACTTCTTTCAGGCGCACTCCTGCCTCTTCCATCACCTCCCTGTGTGCGCATTCTTCCCAGGTCTCTCTTCAAATGAAAAATACAACTATTGGTCAACTTTAATATGAAATTAATATCACACACTTGTTTACATTAAGAAATACTTAGCTACTCACCCAAATTCTAGATGACCGCCAGGTAGCTGATACGTTCCTTTGCCCATTGCACTTTTTCGCTTCCCAACGAGGACGCAGTTGGAGTGAGCTGAATCTGTGACCAGAACCCCTACTCCGACACCAGGGCGCTTGAGGGATCTGCAGTTTTGTGTCATCTCGTCAAATCAGACCACGGTAATTCAGTTAGTAAAACTATAAGCAAATAGCTCTACTATAAACACATGCTATGGCATATGCTCTTCTATCGTTTCAGGCAACTTCACCACGCACAGCTCCTCCTCCGCAACGAACGGAACGAGCCAGGTTGACACGTGAATATCACTTCCGGTACAATTTTTTTGTTATCTGGGTAGCTTAGAAATGTAGATACATTAAACAATGCAGATGGAAATATTTATAAGCAAACGTGTATGCTATGATTCCCTATCTATAACCGTCCCTTTATTGCCCTGATGTGATATTACATCAAAATGTTATTTTGGAAGTGATAGTCCATAGTGTAGCCAGAGATAGTTTATTATAGTTTTAGTAGTAGCCTACAACAGTGGACTGGACAAAAATGGAACCACAGATTGTTGGCTGCTTTTGCATCAGTCACATTTGTCAGAGCAAGCTACCCCATTTTAGGCGACCGCCGGCTAACAGTAACTGCATAGCCTTGCCAACAATGTGAACAATGAAAAAGTCTCAAATTCATTTTTTCTGAATTGATGGCAACATAAACACATCGCCTTATTAGGCTACACACAGTATGCTAATACTGTTATGTATTTTGGTGTGGCAGATAATACTTGCTTGCTGTTCACTCGTTTTGACTAAAAGGGAAACGGTTTGTCAGAATTGACCAGAAGGGGATTTTCGTAGTAAGTTAGGAGAACTTACGCAGCAAGTCAGGATAATTAACGTAACGTGTTATAAACATAATAAAATAAGAATTTGTTCTTAACTGACTTGCCTAGTTGCCTAGTTAAAAATAAGAATTAGGTTAAGGTTCTGAAAATGTTTAACGTTAGCTAAAATCAGTGGTGTAAAGTACTTAAGTCAAATTACTTTAAAGTACTACTTAATTAAGTCGTTTTTTGGTGCATCTGTACTTTACTATTTATGACAACTTTTACTTCACTACATTCCTAAAGAAAAGTATGTACTTTTTACTCCATACATTTTCCCTGACACCCAAAAGTACTCGTTACATTTTGAAGCGGGACAGAAATGGTCCAATTCACGCACTTATCAAGAGAACATCCCTTGGTTTGTTTGTGAATGTCTGAGTGTTGGGAGTCTGCCCCTGGCTATCCGTAAATTAAAAAAAACACGAACAATTGTGCCAACTAATTTGTTTAATATAAGACATTTGAAATGATTTACACTTTTACTTTTGATACTTTAGTACATTTTCTGAAATTACATTTACTTTTGATACTTAAGTATATTTCAAACCAAATAGTTTTTTCTGGGTGACTTTTTTTCTGGGTGATCACTTTAACTTGAGTAATTTCCTATTAAGGTATCTTTAATTTTACTCAATAATGAAAACTGCGTACATCTTCCACCACTGGCTAAAATGCAAAAGAACCATCCACTTTTGTCGTCAATTTCACGTAAACTGTATCCTCTCTAGCCGCAACCCTGTTCACTGCGCTCAAATACTTTATATCTGCTATTTTCCCACAATGTGTTAATTTCCCGCGCTTTTGTAATATTTTGTAATGACATCATCGAAATAACGAGAGAAACGCCCATTTAATTCTACAGGCGGGTGTGCCGAGAAAATTCACCAATCGCTTCGTGGTTGGATTTTCACTGTCCAATAAGAAGAACACATATACCAAACACCTATCATCTACGTTTATCCCAATATATCTAACCAATCTACGAAGGGTAGCGTTGATAATAGAGGCCAATCAGAACCTGGGACGTTTTGTGTCCGGTGCAAGGGGTCGCAACGTCTGCCGGCTTTCCTTTCCGCGGTCTCTCTTGGCTGAGCGTTTTCTGGATCTCACTGCAATGGCGGAGCAGCAGCAGTTCTACATCTTGCTGGGCAACCTGATGAGCCCTGACAACGACATCAGGAAACAGTCCGAGGTAAGCTCTCAAAATATACTGTCTAGGTCGATAAGCACCGCGCTGAGGCTACTCGCTAGAGTTAACCAATTTGCGATTAGCCCAGCCCACGTGTGAAGCCGAAGTGGACTAGTCTACGGCTTAGCAGCTAACGTTAACTAGTTGGCTAAAAATGTAGCATGTGGAAATGGCACAATTCATTTATCCATGAAACTTCGTTAGTAGGCAAGTCATCAAGGCTTCGTCAACGATTTTAAAAGGCCCTTCTCTATCTATAACTAACGTTGGCTAACCCTACAGTCGTGCTCATTTACAGTCGTGCTCAGCTAACGTTAATTAGCTAGTTAGCAAGTTAGAGACACACATTGATATGCACATCACCACTTCGGTTACAGTAGCTACTAACGTTACTAGTTTAACTAGCTATGTTTTAGGTAGTTAAATATTTTGGTTCCTCACCCGAAGACTTGAGAAATCGACCTCAGTAACGCTATCTAAAGCAACGTTTAATCGACAACATAAAATTGTCAAGGGCCCCGGTCGGAAATGTAGCTAACGTTAGCTAGTTAGCCAGCTATGTTGCAATACATTTAGAGTCCGAAGCTACAAACTACTGTTATCTCGCTTACACCCTTCTCTGTGTCATGTCAGCTGGTGTGATGATGCGTAACTTTAGTTATAAGATGGCTAACAAACTAGTTCGTTTTACAGTCGTTACGTCCGCTAAATAATCTACATGTATACGAGCTTAGTCTGTCCGAACCTGTGGGCTTCTTGTTTCAGGTGCGATGTGTCGCAACTAGGTCGGTATCTAACACGATAGCAAGCTATCTTGGTAAATATACAGATCATATGAGCACGCCTGTATTAGCATGCGTGTAATCCACACATCTACCTGGTCTGCTGTGTCACTAGTTGGTAATCTTTATGGATAGCCTGGTCTCAGTTTCTGAAACTAGCTACCAGGATTAGCAGCTAACGTTATCTTGTTTTCACACTGACTAGACATACTTATCCGTGATCAAGCCGAGATTGGGATCCGTAGCGCATTGTTATGGACGGTCTCTTCATCATGGCTTTGAGTTTCACATGAATCTTATCGCACTCATTCCCCACTAGCGGTCAGCACTTTCCTTTATGAAAGACAATGAGTGTCTGCCGATGGTTAAGCTCATCGGAATCCTTTAGTCACACAGAGAGAACGTCATGGAGATCAGGATTATATCTACCAACCTACTGGACAGCAGGGATAGAATAAAACAAGTTTAGATTCAATGAGTCCATTTTAAATGTCGTTGGTCAATGCTATGGGCATTGTAATCTACTGCGAAGATACTCTGAGCTAGATGTAGTCACACTCACTAACCTAACACTATATATAGCACAAATAAATCCAAACTGTCCTGTGGTGGGCTTATGTGCTCTTATTTGCTGACCCTGTCAAGGTTCCGGGTGCAGAAACTAAGAGATTGGATGCCACCTATGAACCAGAACTAATTCAGTGTTTCCCCCATTCGTTTTAATTTTTTTTTAGCAGCAGTGACTGAGTTAGCAGGAATCTTGAAAAGGCGGTGTGGGGTGTGTGTCCTGGGGCATACATCCACATTGTTGGAGAGAGAATGTGCAGTGGCAGTCACAATTTAGCCCCCAATGTCACCAGCATCCAGCAACAGCCATAGTGTTAATAACCAGATGTCAGACAGCTGCCGCATTAGACAAACTAACGAGTAGCTTCTAGTTAAGATGACAACTCCTATTAGTCTAACTTTGCCCCAAGGGAGATTTTCATAACCCTGAATTTCAATCTATGACCCGCACGCACCTGTTATCAGGGCAATGGCTTTCAGGAGAACACATTAATGCTTCCTCTAACTGACGCATTCTCTCTCTTTGCAGGAAGCTTATGACACCATCCCCGGTCAGACAAAGATCACATTTTTGCTGCAGGCCATCCGAGATGCAGCCTGCGCAGAAGAGGTTTGTTACATTTGAGTAATTTAGTAGACTCTTAACCAAAGCTACTTACAGGAGCAATTGGGGTCAAGTGCCTTGCTAAAGGGCACATTGGCAGATTTTTCTCCCTGTTGGCTCAGGGATTTGCTCCAGCAACCTTTCGGTTACTGGCCCAACTGCTAGGTTACCTGCTGCCTGTGGTTGACTCTTAAATATGAACAATGTCTCTGAGGGGGAGAATGAGCTCTTGTAAACAAGTCTTTGAAGGAAATGTAGTCACAAGACAAAGGTGTCACAGTACTTCAGCCAAATTCTTATTGTGTAATACCGTTGTCGTGCAGCATCCATTCTATCCTAGGAATCCTGTAGTCATGTCATCTTCTGGAAGTAGTCATTTTGCATTGCATCAGCTCAAATACCCTGTTTTTATGCTCACCAACCTGCACAGTAATAGTGTAACTCATACATGGCCATTGTCATGTCACTTTGGTCATGCTGCCCTGCTCGGATGTTGACAAATGCCAGATCTTACAACGCCTGGATAGGTATTTTACCTCGGATAACCCCACATAAGTTATAGCAATCTGGTGTCTGACAGCATATTCGATGTGGCACGTAACCATTGGTCGACGCATGCAGCATCTGAGCAGGGGAACATGACCAGTGTGACGGTCGTGTCAGTGAGTCGTCCTCTTGACATTTATTCAGATGAGGGTGTGATTGCTGAGCAGCATCTGTTAGCTCTTTAGGCATCACAAATGGCACCCTATTCTCTATATTGCGCACTACTTTTGAAGATGGGCCCTGGTTAAAAGTAGTGCACTGGATGGGCTAGGCGGCCTGGCCCTCCATGCCCCTCTCTCGCGTGACAGTATTTATAGAGCGGTGAAACGGGAGCAGGACAGGGAACTCGACCGGGAACAGCAGACCTCTGCTGCCTACTTGACATGTTTAGATCTTTGTTTCAGAGAGCTAGGCTTTGCTCAGGGGGATGTCATGTATGTTGAGACAAGTTGTTCTGCTTTGTTTCAGAGAGCTAGGCTTTGCTCAGGGGGGTGTCATGTATGTTGAGACAAGTTGTTCTGCTTTGTTTCAGAGAGCTAGGCTTTGCTCAGGGGGGTGTCATGTATGTTGAGACAAGTTTTGCTTTTCCAATTGTCCCTTTCAGATATCTACATGTCAGGGTTAAGGACTGGTTGCCATGGAAGACTTATGGCACACTTTTGACCGACTGAAACGGTGGACTTTAATCGTGTTAAACTTTGATCAAATGGAGGCATTGACCTCTGGTGTAACCATGAAATGTGTTCCCCACCCCCCAGGTCAAGACTATGGCGGCGGTGCTGCTGCGTCGGCTGCTGTCGTCCTCCTTCGAGGAGATCTACCCCGGCCTGACGGTGGACATGCAGACAGCCATCAAGACAGAGCTGGTCACCAGCATCCAGACAGAGGCCTCGCCCAACATTCGCAAGAAGGTCGCCGACATCGCTGCAGAGCTCTGCCGCAACCTCCTAGGTTGGTTAGGGGACAGCTGAGGGGGATCTGCAGTTGACCTCTTGGTCCATGCATAACCGTGGTTGTTTTGACTGTGAAACACTTTGGCTGTGTCCCCTTGTGGAGTGATATGGACAGGCTCCTTCAGCTCAGTCTGGTATACTACATTCTCTTGTCTTTACATGGTTCCTCTAGATGATGATGGAAACAACCAGTGGCCAGAGCTGCTCAAGTTCCTGTTTGACTCGGTCAACTCTGACAGCGTTGGCCTGAGAGAGGCCGCCCTGCATATATTCTGGTGAGAAACCCAACCCAATACCCCCCCAAGACTTCATGATTTATTCTGAAAACAAAGTATTAATGACTACTTGTTGATCTGTGTTCTTGTACGATGACGTGAGTATAGCCTAAGTTTAGCATATGCAGTCTTTGTCATAACTCCCACTATGCTCTGGTCTTTCTCTGTAGGAACTTCCCAGGTATATTTGGCAACCAGCAGCAGCACTACATGGAGGTGATCAAGAGGATGCTGGTCCAGTGTATGCAGGACCAGGAGAACCCGCAGGTGAGTGTCATGCAGGGGTAACACTCCACACCTCCATTTGAATAGAAACTCCTAACTCTGCAGGCATGTTTTCAGCTTTCAAAGTCACTCCAGCTCCTGGAAGGATAACTCAAGTCTTGTATAAACTATCGTCTCCCTTATTCCCCCCTGTAGATCCGTACCCTAGCTGCCCGCGCTGCAGCCTCCTTCGTCTTGTCCAACGAGGGCAACACTGCCCTGCTGAAGCACTTCTCTGACCTGCTGCCAGGCATCTTGCAGGTGAGACAGCGCCCCCCCCACCGTCTGCTCCGGGGAAATTGGCTTCTTCCAGTCAAATCACAGATGTACCCTTACATGTTGTCTGTTAGCGGTTTTAATAATGAATCCTTCTCAGATGAATCTCTAGATGTGAGGTGCTCTTTTATTGTAATGTAGCTTTGCCCGTTCTGCTGGTTTTAACAATCCCTCTCGGTCTCTGGTAAGGCGGTGAATGAGTCGTGTTACCAGGGAGATGACTCTGTGCTGAAGTCTCTGGTTGAGATCGCTGACACAGCCCCCAAGTACCTGCGCCCCAACCTGGAGGCCACCCTGCAGCTCAGCCTGAAGCTGTGTGCTGACACCACCCTGACCAACATGCAGAGGCAGCTGGCCCTGGAGGTTATCGTCACGCTGTCCGAGACTGCCGCCGCTATGCTGAGGAAACACACCGCCATCGTTGCATCCAGCGGTGAGTGATGGTCAAACCGCCCCCGTCTCATCACCCCAGTCTGCTGTCTGAGGTGTACTGATTCACTCAGATGTATTTTTGTAAGGGATGGCAGGAAGTACATCTTCTCTCATGCCAGTGGAGATGCAGCCAGTCTGTTCTCTTCAGAGGTAAACTGGGTGCAGCTAAAGGAAATGTTCTGGGAAGTGTCTAAATCAACTCACTGCCGTGTGCTGTAGCACTTCAAAGTGCTATTTCAGTCTGACTCCTTTTGACTGCAGGCTAAAAATGCAACTGAATAGCTGTTTGAACAGTTTCTCATTTGAGGGTTATTTCAGCAGCAGAAGCTAGCATTTAGTTTGTCGCTATTGGGTTGTTTAGTCCAAACGTCGGAAAGTATTTGTAGTTTGCTGTTGACTAAGTGTTCACCATTGTTTGTCCTCAGTGGTCACAGTAAAGTCAGTGATGTATTGGTGTGGTGGTTGTCTGTGCAGTTCCCCAGATGCTGGCTATGATGGTGGATCTGGAGGAGGATGAGGAGTGGTCTATGGCTGATGAGCTGGAGGACGATGACTTTGACAGGTACAGCTTAGCTACTACAGAAATGTAATGAATAGAACGGCCATCCCCATTCAAGTCAATGATGGGTGGTCTTGTGGCCAGTGCAAGTCTACTCTTAGAGGAGCTAAGCAGGAAGTGTACCATCAATCTGTGCTGTGGTTTGGTTCAACTCAACTGACATTGCAACAAATGCATACCATTGCATGAGCTACATCAATTAGCGTAATTTGAATAAACATTCTATAATAACATGAAAATGATTGCGTCACAATACCAGGCAGCCATTGCGAATGTACCATAAGTTTACCAGTCAAATTTCTAGGGTTAGTTTCCAAGCCTGTTCTATTCTATTCATTCCATCTCTATGCCAGCTACATCACATGCACACAATATTCAACTGGTACAGCCTATTTCCTGCACTGCTGATGAAGCACACTGCAAGAATTTACCCCAGCAAAAATGGTTATAGCGTGTACAAAAGGTTCAAAGGTGATTGATATAAGGCATAATCTGACCGTGGTAATGTAGGTAGGGGGTTGTTAACTTGTTGTATTTTTGCGTGGGTTTCACAGCAATGCAGTTGCAGGAGAGAGCGCTCTGGACAGAATGGCCTGTGGGCTGGGAGGAAAGATGGTGCTGCCCATGATCAAACAGCACATCATGACTATGTTGCAGAACCGTACGTCTTATCTTTGGTTTCAAACACTTCTACTACATCTGTCATATCCAGAACCACTCTCTTGGACATGGTCTCGATCATGAGGATCATGTACCATAGGGTGGCAGGTATGACCCAGCTGTGATGTTACCTAGCAACACGTCAGTAACTGTATGTTTGTGTGTCAGCTGACTGGAAGTACCGCCACGCCGGCCTCATGGCGCTGTCGGCCATCGGGGAGGGCTGCCACCAACAGATGGAGGCCATCCTCAACGAGATCGTCAGCTTCCTGCTACTGTTCTGTCAGGACCCTGTGAGTTTATTCAACCAATCAAATGCCTTCATATATAATATACGTGCCATCTAGCAGACGCTTTGATCCAAAGCGACTTAGTCATGCGTGCGTAACTTAAGTATGGGTGGTCGCAGGAATCAAACCCACTATCATGGCGTTGCAGGAAAACCCCTGCTGTACCAACTGGGCTACAGTCTGTAAAGACCTTTTACATCAGCAGTTGTACTTTTTAATTCAGTGTAATCTGTTTGGCGTTGAAGTTGTGGTTTCTCCCTGATGTGATTTGTTGTTGACCCTTTGTCTCTGTTTCCAGCACCCCAGAGTCCGTTATGCTGCATGCAACGCCATCGGACAGATGGCCACCGATTTCGCCCCCACCTTCCAAAAGAAATTCCACGATAAGGTATAATGATTTTTCCACATGACTTGTTGAACTGGATTTTGAGGACACATTGTTTTCCATTGGCAGTTTTACCACCTCTTGTAAAGAAAGTGCCCATGTCAAACAGGGTCTTAGGCCTGCACAGCTTATCAAACTCATCACTGATGCAAATTTATATTCATGTCAGCTGACCTTTGACCCTGTGCCCTCTCCCACCAGGTGATCTCTGCCCTACTGCAGACCATGGAGGACCAGACCAACCCCCGTGTCCAGGCCCACGCTGCCGCGGCCCTCATCAACTTCACTGAGGACTGTCCCAAGTCCCTCTTGATCCCCTATCTGGACAGCTTGGTCCAGCACCTACATGTCATCATGGTGGCCAAACTACAGGAGGTATGTCTGTCTGTCAATGTGTGCTGTTTTTCTGTCTTAGTGTGTGTATTAAAAACATTTCAACCCACAAGGTATTTCTCTGCGACAGTCCTCTATGGTTTAGCAGTAAGACCTTTTGGGAGATTAAAGGTCTGTTCTCCACCACGGGTTTCTCTCGCTGTAGGAATCTGTTACTTAATGTCAGACTACATTTACAATCTATTTATTTGATGTCATCGAAGGCGTTTCAGCTTTGAGTTACCAATCTGTTTAGGGAAAAAAAATGCCAATCTTTGTTGATTTCAAACATTATCCGTCTAATCTGTTTTGCAGCACAAACCCTTATCAGACGTACGTCTTTGTTAATGGGCCTTGGTAGGTCATGATCAATGACCATGTTAACTTGTGGATGCTTTAAGCTAATGAAGCCCTCTGTCCACCGTCCCAGCTGATCCAGAAGGGTACCAAGCTGGTTCTGGAGCAGGTGGTGACGTCCATAGCGTCTGTGGCGGACACGGCCGAGGAGAAGTTTGTTCCCTACTACGACCTGTTCATGCCCTCCCTCAAACATATTGTGGAGAACGCTGTGCAGAAGGAGCTGAGGCTGCTCCGAGGGAAGACCATCGAGTGTATCAGCCTCATCGGCCTGGCTGTCGGCAAGGACAAGGTACACACTGCTTTGTCTACCAGGTGTTCTGTACATGTTTCTTATGCAAGAGGATTTGTCACACACAAAGAATTGCATACATGCTCAATGCCTGTACTTTAAGTGTTATTTCTTCTCCATCCATTTTGTGTTTATGTTTGGTGAAACGTTGACTGATTGCCCTTCTGTCTCAGTTCATGCCTGATGCGTCAGCTGTGATGCAGCTGCTGCTAAAGACCCAGACCGACTTCAATGACCTGGAGGATGATGACCCACAGGTATGTTTACAGATGTGTTGTCTTGAATGGATATGATTATCCATCAGAACGGGGGACTGTTGTCTGCTCTAATTGTTGCATTTCTATCTGCATTGTTTTGGGAACTGAACTGCTGAGTTATGTAGAGAACACTGTAGTGAAACGTTTTGCAACTGAAATCGCAAATCTGTTATTGGACACGGTCTGGTAGTGCCTCCCCATTGTTCCTGTTAACTTTTTATACTCTTAATTTATTTAGAAAATATTGTCTTCAATCCCCAAAAGTCAGTTTAGTTGGTGCGCTTGACTCAATAATTCACCTGTTTCCCTCGTTCGAATCCATACAAAGGAATCCCAAAAGTTACCAATAAACTTCGTCCAAGTCAAACAACGTTTCTAATCAATCCTCAGGTACCCTAATATGTAAATAAACAATCAAATTAAAGACTGAGAATAGTATGTTAATTACCAGAGATAAATGGCGAAGTGTGCACCACAATACTAGTCAAAATGAGAGCCACCTAGAAAAACTACAAATTATAGCTCATTTTCCAAAAAACAAGCCTGAAGCTCTAAAGACAGACATCTAGTGGAAGCTCTAGGAACTGCAATCTGGGAGGTGTCCCTTTGATTTTCCCATAAACAAGCATTTGAATGGGCAGACACCAACAAAACAATCTGTATGGATTCTCCTTGGTTTTTCAGCTGCCATATCAGTTCTCTTATACTCAGACATTATTTTAACAGTTTTTAAACTTCAGAGTTTATGCAATACTACCAATTATATGCATATCCCAGCTTCTGGGCATGTCAACCACCTGAATATTGCCCCCGACCCTCAAGAAGTTAACTGTTTAGTTGGTTAAGGGCTTCTATATAAGGTCTACACCTGTTGTATTTGACGCATGTGACAAATAAAATGTTATTTCAAACAGTTTTCTCCATACTGAACGAACCCCTGGTTGTCTGTTCCCTCAGATCTCCTACATGATCTCAGCCTGGGCCAGGATGTGTAAGATCCTGGGGAAAGAGTTCCAGCAGTACCTACCTGTGGTCATGGGGCCCCTAATGAAGACTGCCTCTATCAAGCCAGAGGTGGCCCTCCTGGACAGTAAGTTCTACGCTGGTTGGATGTTGGGATTGATTTTGGTATCCACAGACTCCTATAGAACATTGCAGGGTTCCCATAGTCACTATAGAATCTCAATTATTGAAGTCAAAACCTGATGGAAATGCAATTCAACTGGCTTGCTATGCTTGTGTGAAGGGTAGTGTCCTGTGGCTAACTAAGCCTTTTCTCCTGGCTTCCCTCCCCAGCCCAGGACATGGAGAACATGTCAGAGGATGACGGATGGGAGTTTGTGAACCTGGGAGACCAGCAGAGCTTTGGCATCAAGACAGCCGGGCTGGAAGAGAAGGCCACCGCCTGCCAGATGCTGGTGAGACTGGGCGAGGGGAAGTCTGCTCACACACCAATAGAACTTCATTTAAACATGGCTGCCGTATTGCTTTAGATTTGGAGTCATTTCAAGTTTAGGGATTAGAGATAATTTCCTTTTTCATCCTGGACATTACCCAAACTCTGCTTTCAGGCTAACCCTGTCTCCTTCCCAAGACTAAGAATAAGCTGTCTTGTATTTGAATAAACTCAGCAGGTCTTCTTTCTAAAAGCCTGTCTCTGTGTTCTCCAGGTGTGCTATGCCAAAGAGTTGAAGGAAGGGTTTGTAGAGTACACAGAACAGGTGGTCAAGCTGATGGTTCCTCTGCTAAAGTTCTACTTCCACGATGATATCCTTTTATTGGGAGCGCTCACTACGTGTTGAACGTCATGTGTTTATTGAAGGCAGTTGTTGGCTGGGCTGTCTGGCAGGTCTCTGAATGGGACTGTTGTCGTCCACTGTGGTTGGTCCTTGACTGTCCTGTCTGTACGTGTGCGGGTGGCAGCAGCGGAGTCCATGCCCCTGCTGCTGGAGTGTGCGCGGGTACGAGGCCCAGACTACCTCACACAGATGTGGCACTTCATGTGCGACGCCCTCATCAAGGCCATTGGCACAGAGCCAGACTCGGATGTCCTATCAGAAATCATGCATTCGTTTGCCAAGGTAACCCCCCCCCGCCATCCCACATGCTCGGATTATATTGTCTGTAGCATTTCCACACAAATTAATCTAATGAATTTTACTTTGTAATTAATTTATGATGTGGAGAGATGCTGACTGTGGTTGCCCTCCAGTGTATTGAGTTAATGGGAGAGGGCTGCCTGAACAATGAGCACTTTGAAGAGCTGGGAGGGATCCTGAAGGGGAAGCTGGAGGAACACTTTAAGAACCAGGAGTTGAGACAGGCCAAACGACAGGATGAGGACTACGACGAGGGCATGGAGGAAACTTTACAAGACGAGGTGAGCGTTCCTCACGACGGACCTTCTGGGCATTTTAATGACTTGTTAGATGCAAGGTAATGTGGCTGATGTTAAATATTCAAGTTTACAGCAATAGTGACTGCACTGATGTGAGCCATGTCAAGTTTGTACTGTCCAATAGCAGTGTTTGTGTTCACACCTGCTTTTTCTAAGTGTTTATTCAGCTCTAGAATGAATCCACATATTTCAGCCTTGTCTTGCATGATGCGTTTCTTCATGAACCAACTGTTCCCATTTCCCTGGCAGTGTTTCCTACCATGTGATTGTTGTGTTCTCTGCAGGATGAAAACGATGTGTACATACTGACCAAAGTGTCAGACATTTTGCACTCTGTGTTCAGCAGCTACAAGGAACAAGTGCTGCCGTGGTTTGAGCAGCTTCTACAGCTCATCGTACAGCTCGTGGTGAGGATCGTTCCATCACTCACTCCAACGGACAGACATTAACATGGTCCGTGGTCATGTTCATTAGGGCACACCGTGACAAAACCTAGTGGAAAACTAGCATTTCTAGTCTTCACTGTTTGTCAGTTTTCTTCTATTTGGTGCCTAAGGAACATGTCCATGTATGTGGGGTCACATTGGTGTGCCAAACATGTAGGATTTAATCAACAGAAGCTTGGTGCTGTTACAGGGCTGACCTTTGACCTCTTGCTGTTGTCTCCAGTGTCCTAGCAGGCCGTGGGCAGACAGGCAGTGGGGTCTGTGCATCTTTGACGACGTGGTTGAGCACTGCAGCCCCTCTTCCTTTAAATACGCGGAACTCTTCCTGCGGGCCATGGCCCTGTCACTGTGTGACACCAGCCCCGAAGTGAGACAAGCTGCAGCCTACGGCGTAGGAGTCATGGCTCAGTACGGAGGAGAGAACTACCGACCCTTCTGCACCGGTACCTGACACACAGGATCATGTGATCTATCCAGATAGTGCCTTCAAAGTATTCACACCCCTTAACTTGTTACACTTTTAGTTACAAGGTGGGATTGAAGTTGATTGCACTTTTCTTTACACAACAAAATTTGGGAATAAGTGGAGTTGACTACTTTCTGAAGGCCCTCTGTATTTATCTAGGAATATGTATCTAACTGGATTACATTGAACCTAGTCAGTGGGCAAATCATGATTTAGACTTGCTCACTTGGCTACAGCCCACTATGGATGGCCTGCTTGTTGCACTGTTGACATGCATCCCATGACATTTATGTCTCTGCCCTCTCCTGACTCTGGTTATCCTCTCTTCTCCAGAGGCACTGCCCACGCTGTTGGGTGTGATCCAGTCTCCAGACTCCAAGGTCAAGGAGAACGTCAACGCCACAGAGAACTGCATCTCAGCTGTGGGCAAGGTCATGAGATTCAGGCCTGAGTGTGCCAATGTCAACGAGATCCTTCCCCATTGGCTCTCCTGGCTGCCACTCAACGAAGACAAGGAGGAAGCTGTGCACACCTTTGACTTCCTTTGTGACCTTATTGAAAGGTGGGGGACTGACTTTAATATTACTGATTTGGTTTGTGTTCATTAGGCTCAATGGCTGGAAACTGACAAACGGGGAGTGGTCTAATGCAACTTGGCCAATAAGACATTTATTTAGTGTTCTGTTGCTTAGCTTTTTAGACGTTTTACATGGTCGCCTAATGAACATGACCCAAGTGTTGCAGATGATATGTCTATGGTATAGATGTTCTCTTTGTATTTTCCTTCCAACAGCAACAATCCTATTGTCCTCGGACCAGACAATGCAAATCTTCCCAAGATATTCCAGATCATCGCTGAAGGGGTCGCCAACGAGTCGGTCAAGAGTGAGGATGCATGCAGCAAGAGATTGGCAAATGTCATCCGCCAAGTACAGGTGAGGGAATGCTCTACTTGCCGGAGTTTGTTCAATCTAGGAACTTCTGCTTTTTGAGCCAAGCATTGAGGAATACTGAATATTGGCGTAAACCAAACCGAGGTTCATTTGAAACACCTTGTCAGTGTTCCACATTGACATGTCCTAGGTCTAGTAGTCAGTCAGCAGTTTCTTCATCTAAAAGCTTCTTGTCCCCCCCCCCCAGGGTTCTGGAGGACTGTGGACCCAGTGTGTCGCAATGCTGAATGAGACTCAACAGAAGGCCATCCAGGACCTCCTCAACACTGCTTGAGAAGCCTTATCCCCTTCCTTTGTTGGAAAACAACAAGACCATGTTTAAACATCTAGCTCCTGGATCTCCTCCTTCCTAGATCACCACCTCCCTCCCCATCTCCTTTTCCATCTCTGATCTGTAGCGTGTGTGGACTTCACTGCAGCCTCCTGCTGCCCCCCTCCCTATCCAGTCAGTCTCCCCTGCACTCGACTAACTGTAGGGACCAGGTTGATTTGTCTGAGGGACTGTCAATAAGACCCTGCCCCCTCCAGAGGATGACTCCTCCCCTTTAAGTCACTAATGTGTTAACGCCCACTGGAGTGGTCTATACCCTCTTCTTCCTGAATCCTGACGGTTGGAGCGTTGTTGGCCTCACATCCACAAAGGGAAAACAAATGAACACAAGTATTAATTCAGTTTCTTCTCCAGCCTGTTAAACTGTTCAGAATCATCTGGTCTTTTGATGAAATTGACTTAACCCTTTCCACGACAAGTTTAACTGGTGTAGTTGTGCGCTGTGGAACCATGTGAAAATGTCATGTTTACCCAGCTGTAATAAACTCCTAGAAGTATCAGACTTGGTAGGACCCAGCTGCTGTATGAGGAGTGTTGACTAGAGGACTGGGGAATGGAAGAGGGGAGTGTGTACATGTCATGGGGTGACCACTTCCTGCCTCTGAATTTAGTTTTTTTTGTTTAGGCTTTTTTTGTTTCTCTTTCTGACGGAGCCGCACGGTGGCACCTGGAGGAAATGGCCTCTGTGCCGTTGGCTCACCGATCTGAATCTGTCTATTCTCAAGACTAACAGCATGTGTCAGTGGCTAACTCAAGCTCTCCTTTAATAAATGAGTGAGAGGAAATCATGATTGTCTGTCTAGGAGATTTAAAACAAAACCTTTATAGGTGTTATTTTCATTTCCCTGAAACCCTGTATAAATGTAGGTTTGTTTTTCATGAAGGTTTACACCAATTGAATGAAGTTGGTTTAGGATTAAGTGTCTTAGCCACAATGTGCTGGGTTATAGACATGTAGACGCATGGAATAGACGTAATGTGTGCATCCATCCTCTGCTAACATTTGGTTTAGAACCTTTAGCACCCCTGCAGATATTTGGTGGATGTTAACAATAAATTTCAGATTGGCAGAATTCGTCGTAATGCATGGGTTGTCACTTTCACTGCAATGTAGGTTTATTATACATTAATGAAATAAGGAAAGTTGATTTTACCCTGAACAAAAAATAAACCACATGCAACAGTTACATTTTACAGAGTTCAGTTCCTATCAGGCAATTGAAATAAATTGGGCCCTAATCTGGATTTCACATGACTGGGAATATAGATATGCGTCTAGTCAGATACATTTTCAAAAGGTATTTTGAGGTATGTGCGTGGATCAGAATACCTCAATACCTTTTTAAAATCTATGTACGTGGATCAGAATACCAGTCCGTATCTGGTGTGACCACTTGTCTCATGCAGCACGACACCGCTCCTTCGCGTGGAATGTTGTCACACTTCAATGGTTGTGTGAAGTTTCTGGCTATTGGCGCGAACTGGAACATGCTGTCGTACACATCGATCCAGAGCATCTGAAACATGTTCAATGGGTGATATGTCTGAGAATGCATGCCATGGCAGAACTGACACAGCTTCCAGGAATTGCTTCCAGATCCTTGAGACATGGGGCAGTGCGATATCATGCTGAAACATTAGGTGATGGCAATGGGCCTCATCACAGTATATTTTTCCTTTCAAATTACCATTGGTAAAATGCATTTAAATTTGTCTGTGGCTTACGGATGTGAAACTGCTGGCTAGTTGGCGGTGGTGCGCGCTAAATAGTGTTTTAATCGGTGACGTCACTTGCTCTGAGACCTTGAAGTAGTGGTTCCCCTTGCTCTGCAAGGGCCTTGGCTTTTGTGGAGCGATGGGTAACGTTGCTTCGTGGGTATCAGATATTGATGTGTGCAGAGGGTCTCTGGTTCGCGCCCGGGTATGGGTGAGGGGACGGTCTAAAGTTATACTGTTACACCTGCCCATATAACCCCAAAGCCTCCATGGGGCACTCTTCACCCTGAACAGAGTAGCCATCAAAGAGGAACATTTGCACACATTTACGACACTAAACGGCAGTCAGGTCAATGATGAGGACGACGAGCACAATATTGTGGAGAGATTCTTCAGTTGTGCAAACCCGCAGTTTCATCGGGTGTCTGGTCTCAGACGATCTGCAGGTGAAGAAGCCGGTTATGGAAGTCTTGGGCTGGCGTGGTTACACTTCTGCTGCGCTGGAGGTGGCTTATGGTAGAGAAATTAGCATTAAATTAATTGGCAATGCTCTGGTGGACATTCCTACAGTTAGAATGCCAATTTCACGCTCTAACATTGTGACAAAACTGCACATTTATGAATTAAAATTGAATGAATGGTCTTGCTATTGTGCCCGGCACAAGGTGCATCTGTGTAATCATGCTATTTAGTCAGCTTCTTGGTATGGCACAATTGTCAGGTGGATGGATTAGCTTGTCGAAAGCTAAATCCCCAATGACAGGGATATAAACAAATGTGTGCACGAAATCAGCTTTTTGTGAGTCTGGAACATTTCTGCTAAGTTTTATTTCATGGGACCAACACTTTACATGTTACATTTATATTTTGTTCAGTATATCTAGTGAATAAGGGAAGTTGCATAGAACAAAATAGAACTATGACTGCTAGGTTTCCAGGACCATTAAACCTAAATGACAGGACAATAACATGAATCATGATCTGTATTTGAAAATAATTCTACCGCGAGAGCCAGTAGTGCAGACGGACGTTGTGCTATCTGACGTGAGACAATGGAGTGAAAATGAGCTTCCACCACATTGTTTTCACCTGTCAAGGCTTTTCCAGTGAAGGGGACTAGAGGACAAATTTTTAAGCAATTGAGGCAACCAAACAAATTTAAATCTTGCTTGTTCGAGCTACTATTATGTACTTTACCTTATACTAAATGGGAAATCTGTAATTAGTATGTTAATTTCTGAACTTAAGAATTAATGGCTGTATATATAATTCAAAAGACTAACTTATTGCACTATGAGTTTAGTTCAACTGCCGTACCCCATCAGAACCCCAGATATAAGCTTGTTTTACTCCATTGTTTTTAAATGTGTAATTGTGAACTAACACTATTACTATAGCCGTAAAACATGGCTAAAACTATCATGTTGATGTCATGGATGGATGGTCGTTCCATGCATTCATAACCACGTCTATGAATGTGAGAGTGGTCACCTTTCTCCAGCCCCATCCATCAGCTGTTTACCAAATATGTGTCTTCAAACCACAACTGCAATACAGTCAACAGAAAATAATCCCACAGTTTCAGGGTAAATCTAGTTTCCTCATTTCCTTTCATTGACAATTCATGTTCAATATGAATACCATAACTATCATTTACAGTTGGGTGGGTGTCATGAAAGGTTTTGTGATCATTTAATATTCTATGTCTACAACAGGAATAAAACGGTACACATGGTTAAGTGGAAACTGCTAGTGCAGAATTTAATGGAATGTTTTTTAAATGAGTAATTCTATGAATGTAGCATAGAACTGAGTCAGTAAGTCCATTTACAATAACATTACCTTCACTTTCTAATTCCAAGAAATCATGTGGTCCAGTGGAAGGAGTGAGGTGGTAAAGTACTCTAGAGCCGGATACTGTGAAAGACTAGAGCAAAAAAGTACATGTTTAGAATGTCAAATAGCCTCATGCTGCTGTACACAGTTTGCACTGTAGAGAAATATATTTTATCTTTATGGTTTGCACACTGGTTGTAGTTTGCCGATCCTGAATGTGTCTATCTAAAAAAAACATTTGTCTGTTTATTCACTTCCTTCAGATCCATGATTGAACGCAAAGGTAATTTTCAACAGGGCTCTTTTGAGTCATTTTAAATTTTGATTAAGTGGTACACTATAAAGTAAATGGTTAAACCAACAGTACTCATATCTGTCTGAAGTATGAACCAAATATCCATTGTGCCAGTTAACAAAAACATGAATACTTTTATCAATTACCTTTTTGACTTTTCTCTTTCTTGTCTAAGTAGCACACGAGTTGAAATACTACACAGTTGAGACTGGCAATACTTTGGATTCTCATATTCAGTTTATGAGACGACTCAACAACACCACAAGATGTTTTACGGAAGTCGAGTCGCCAGTGGAGAGTGATGTCATCATGGCTTTCTGTCCCATCGTCTCCCGCGCCGGGACTGATATTGAAGCAGCACTGCAACAGATTCCAAGTACAGTAACTCATCCCAAATATGACTTCCATATGTTATTTCCTTCTATACTGCTGTTTTTGATACCATCGATCACCACATTCTTTTGGAGAGATTGGAAACCTAAATTGGTCTACACGGACAAGTTCTGGCCTGGTTTAGATCTTATCTGTCGGAAAGATATCAGTTTGTCTCTGAATGGTTTGTCCTCTGACAAATCAACTGTAAATGTTGGTGTTCCTCAAGGTTCCGTTTTAGGACCACTGTTGTTAACACTATATATTTTACCTCTTGGGGATGTCATTCGAAAACATAATGTTAACTTTCACTGCTATGTGGATGACACACAGCTGTACATTTCAATGAAACATGGTGAAGCCCCAAAATTGCCCTCGCTAGAAGCCTGTGTTTTAGACATAAGGAAGTGGATGGCTGCAAACCTTCTACTTTTAAACTCGGACAAAACAGAGATGCTTGTCCCAAGAAACAAAGAGATCTTCTGTTGAATCTGACAATTAATCTTGATGGTTGTACAGTCGTCTCAAATAAAACTGTGAAGGACCTCGGCGTTACTCTGGGCCCTGATCTCTCTTTTGATGAACATATCAAGACTGTTTCAAGGACAGCTTTTTTCCATCTATGTAATATTGCAAAAATCTGAAACTTTCTGTCCAAAAATGATGCAGAAAAATTAATCCATGCTTTTGTTACTTCTAGGTTAGACTACTGCAATGCTCTACTTTCCGGCTACCCGGATAAAGCACTAAATAAACTTCATTTAGTGCTAAATACGGCTGCTAGAATCCTGACTAGAACCAAAAAATTTGATCATATTACTCCAGTGCTAGCCTCCCTACACTGGCTTCCTGTTAAGGCAAGGGCTGATTTCAAGGTTTTACTGCTAACCTACAAAGCATTACATGGGCTTGCTCCTACCTATCTTTCTGATTTGGTCCTGCCGTACATACCTACACGTACGCTACGGTCACAAGACGCAGGCCTCCTAATCGTCCATAGAATTTCTAAGCAAACAGCTGAAGGCAGGGCTTTCTCCTATAGAGCACCATTTTTATGGAATGGTCTGCCTACCCATGTGAGAGACGCAGACTCGGTCTTAACCTTTAAGTCTTTACTGAAGACTCATCTCTTCAGTGGGTCATATGATTGAGTGTAGTCTGGCCCAGGAGTGTGAAGGTGAACAGAAAGGCTCTGGAGCAACGAACCGCCCTTGCTGTCTCTGCCTGGCCGGTTACCCTCTTTCCACTGGGATTCTCTGCCTCTAACCCTATTACAGGGGCTGAGTCACTGGCTTACTGGTGCTCTTTCACGCTTCTGTGACAATAATTAGGTTCCAGTAGGTTCAAAGTAGGTTGTAGGTTGTCATTCATGTGGTCATTGTAATTAGAATAACCATCACAGGTCAAATCAGGACCACTAACATGTTGTGTTTCATGTTTTCTAATCTTTTCAAGATCCACATCCCTCTTCAAGACCTCGTTCCAGAAGTGATGAAAGCAGTTCCACTTTTGTACCAACATTGAAGACATGCAAATAATTTTTATGGATTCCATCTTAAATTCATGGTCTACTTAAGAAAATGTCTTTACTTTTGATGGTAAGACAATTTGCAGTTGTAATGTATAGAAATTGGGGCCGATATGAAACATTTTCATAAAAATGAATGAAAAAGAATAAAGAAACAGGATCAGTGGAAGGACACACATCTTAACATCACTGCTAGTTTACACATGCATTCCACTTCTGACACCAGTGTAGCAAACCGTGGGGGGTAACCTGGGTTGCCTGACCCAAGGAAAACTTGCTAGCCACAAACTCAATACAGATAGCTTTCTCTTTTGTAGGAGTTGGTAACAGGCATACAAAGGCCTCACTATTTGACTGAGTAAACTGAGCTCAAAAGTGAGGGAAAAGACATTTGAACAAAACAGTACATTCTGGTTTGTGTCCCCTGGTCAGGTTGTTGAAGTCAAGGTGGCTGTAGAACACCAAATGGAGGCTACAGCATCAAATAGGCCTTAAATTAAATTCCTTATTCAATCAAATCCTTAAATGGCAACTCCACCACTTTTCAACCTAATTTTCATTATCTCCAACACAATACAAAGCACAATACCAGTGTTAACATATGTTAAGTTCTACCCGATGACATCAAAGCACATTTTAAAAACACATTTTCAAACACTGAGATTCGCAGTGAAAATACCCTTCTTTGGGCTAGAAACTCACTGCCGGTTTTAAAAATCACTGTTTTTTACTCTACCCTGTGATGTCATAGAAAAGCTTTTTTTTTAGGATCTTAACTTTGTAACCACAGATCATAGAAACATGCTGGTTTGGTGACGATGAATATGTGGAGGAATTGTCCTTTAAATGAAGTGCCTTGTTCAATAAGACTGTTCAGCAGTAACATAATGTTTTGCTGAAATGTTATCCAGCCTGAGTAGGAAGTGTACATTCATCCAGACGTCTGATACACAGGATCACCAACAACTGAGTGATAGTCTTGTATAAACTGTTATGTGTACGTAACTCCCAAAATAAAGGAAACACTTGAGTAACCGATGGATATAAAGTATATTGAAAACAGGTGCTTCCACACAGGTGTGGTTCCTGAGTTAATTAAGCAATTAACATCCCATCATGCTTAGGGTCATACGTAGAAATGACCAGTTGCCCATTATTTTGGCTACCATGGCTAGAAGAAGAGATCTCAGTGATTTTGATCAGAGAGGAAGAAGCGAAGAGAAATGGTCCAATCCCATCAAAATCTGTCCATATGGGGATACTACGTTCTGTTTATCATGCAGACCTCCTGCCTTCTCACCTTTGGGACATGGACTCCCATTGTTAGGGCGGAGACAACATCTCTTCATTATATTCTGCTTTGAAAGAGAGGTCTGAAAGGAGCGTAGAGTGTTTAAAAGGTATGTGTGTCTGTCTCAGTCACCAGGCTCAACCCTATTGGACACTTATGTGAGATTCTGGAGCGGTGCCTGAGAAGGGTTTTCCACCACCATCAACAAAATGATGGCATTCCTCCAAAAGAGTTCCAGACTCTTCTACAATCTATGCCAAGGTGTACGAAGCTACGCCCTATTCAGACACTTTGTTGGTGTTTCCTTTATTTTGGCAGTTAGCCACCTGTACCTGCCCTTATATTAAAGGACCCACCAGAGGGGAATGCCACCCTTATTTCAATGTAATTCCTGCTTAAGAGCGGAGATGCTTGTTTAGGTTTCTGAATAATGATGCAGACTACATATAGACCTACATATTCATGAACTGCGGGTGGGAAGGAACGTCATGGTGACTTCCATGTGGAGTGGACAAACATCAACAAATAGGTAACTGACCGCTGTCAGTGTAGCTAGCTACCTTGCTAAGCTAATGTTAAAGTTATGTTGCTGTTTTTTTAACTACACCGTATTCAAAAGATTAGGCTATTCTGGAACTATAGTTGTCATAAACATTTAGGGAAAAGCATTGCCACAGATGGGGAACCAGTAACTTTAACTTCACATTCTATTGTTATCTCCACAGTTTGGGCATCTTCAATGAGATGTTTTTCTCCATTGTAAAGAACACAGTGCAACCTTTGGTAGGTAGTCATTGAGCAAAGCCAAGTTAGAAGTGGTCAATGTGCAAAACCAAGTCAAAAAAAAAATATATATATATATATATATACATTAATTTAGTCAAGTCCTATGTAGTCATTGTGTCACACCCTGATCAGTTTCAGCTGTCTTGTGCTTGTCTCCACCCCCCACCAGGTGTCTCCTATTTTTCCCCATTATCCCCTGTGTATTTATACCGGCCTTTTCTGTTTGTCTGTTGCCAGTTTGTCTTATTTTGTGAGGTCTTACCAGTGTGTTTCCTGTTTTCTCTAGTGCTTGTTTTCTAGTCTTCCCGGTTCCAACCTTCCTGCCTGCTGTTCTGTCCCTTTTTGACTCTGCCTTGGACTATGAACATCTGCCTGCCCCTTTGGATGCCCCTTGGTTATAATAAATATTCTGAGAACCGAGCCATCTGCTTCCTGTGTCTGCATCTGGGTCATATCCTGAGTGGTGATACATTGAGCAAAGCCAAGTTGTGTTTATATATATATATATATATATATATATACATAGTCATTGAGCACAGCCAAGTCTTATAAACTCTGCAAAAAATAAATGTCCTCTCACTGCATTTTATTTAAGGCAAACTTAACGTGTAAATATTTGTATGAACTTAAGATTCAACAACTGAGACAAACTGAACAAGTTCCACAGACATGTGACTAACATAAATTTAATAATGTGTCCCTGAACAAATGGGGGGTCAGAATCAAAAGTAACAGTCAGTATCTGGTGTGGCCACCAGCTGCTTTAGGTACTGCAGTGTATCTCCTCCTCATGGAGGTAGAGTTGGTTTTCTGGGTGACGGCCAGGAGCTCGTACCCGGGACGAGGTACGCAGCCATGGTGTCCTCGAGCCTGGGGATCCCCTGGGGTCGTCTGCCGTCCACTCTGGTGAATGGGCTGTAAAGCTTTTTGCCGGCTCCCAGTGGCACCACTGCCCTTTTTGGTCTAGAGTAGGGGCCGCCCTCCATCATATCTACTTCCGGGTTGGAGAGAATGGAGGGCAGCGTGATCTCCAGCCATCTCGCTCAATGAGCCCTGGAAAATCAGAGCGCAAGAGAGGCTGTTGCGTAGGAGGGGGCTGCTGAAATTTCAGAGCCCGTCTCTTCCTCGCCCAAGGAAAACCTTGCACTCTCCATTGGGAGGGGGTGTTCGAGAGAAACATCCAAACACTTCCCAATATCTTCGTCTTCTCTAGAGGCAACATGCTAGGGCATTCCGGGGGACCTGTGAGGCCGCCCCTAGCGTGCTGTTGTAATGTATGTGAAAAGGCTAGCTTAGTTAGCGGTGCGCGCTAAATAGTGTTTTAATCGGTGACATCACTTGCTCTGAGACCTTGAAGTAGTAGTTCCCCCTTGCTCTGCAAGGGCCGCGGCTTTTGTGGAGCGATGGGTAACGATGCTTCGTGGGTGACTGTTGTTGATGTGTGCAGAGGGTCCCTGGTTCGCGCCCGGGTATGGGCGAGGGGACGGTCTAAAGTTATACTGTTACACTGTGATCCTAGGCACACGAAACATAAGTTGTGTGAGTCTATAGTCGCCATAGTGGAGCAGCGACACTGAGCTCATAAAAGAGCTTTTGGGTTGGGTGGAAATGGTATGCTCATTTAGAAGGACGACGTCGAGACTTGGAGATCGACAGCAGGTTTGTCCTGAGACTTATCTTCTTGGCTTCTTCAGTCCAGTCGCTGAAGATAATGGGAGGCTGATTGAGGGGAAGCATCCCCTTATATAGGGACACCTGTACTCCCATTGGCTGCAGTTGGGTGCATCATTTTCTCTCAGGCTATTCGCTGCCTAGGCAGCAGGGTAAACCACCTCAGAGCAGAGCTCCCCTATGGGGTGGGGCTGTACGGTATAGAACATGAATCATGATCTGTGGTTCAAAATATGCTGCGTTCAAAACAACTGGCAATTCGAAAAAATAAACCATGATGTCAGTGATCCTCAGGTCAGAAAGTCGGAGCTCTAGAAATGGGCCCGAATTCCCGAATTGGAAGAATTAAATGACCATTCAAACTATTTTTTCCCCCCATTTATTTTCTGATTAACCGTTGTTTAGAATGCACTGAAGTCTGAGACTTCCGACTTCCAAGCTCTGAGTTGTTTTAAACGTGGCATTAATTCTACATTTCAACCTAATGATATTCTACCGTGGGTGCAGGAGTGGAGATGGCCAGTGTCACTGTCAAATCAAATTTTCTATCAAATAATTTTTGGGGGTCACATGTGCGGAACACAACAGGTGTAGTAGACCTTACCGTAAAATGCTTACTTATGAGCCCTTGACCAACAATGCAGTTCAAGAAATAGTTAAAATATTATTTACCAAATAAAAAAAAGTTAAAAATTCAATAAAAAGTAATACAATAAAATATCAATAACGAGGCTTTATACAGGGACTACCAGTACAGAGTCAATGTGCGGGGAAACATAAGTCAATAGACTAAAGATCAAATCAAATCAAATGTATTTATATAGCCCTTCGTACATCAGCTGATATCTCAAAGTGCTGTACAGAAACCCAGCCTAAAACCCCAAACAGCAAGCAATGCAGGTGTAGAAGCACGGAGGATGAGCTTCCACCATGTTGTTTCACCTGTCAAGTCTTTCCAATCAGTGCAGATGAAGGGGACGAGAGGACAGATTTTTAAGCAATTGTGGCAAGCAAACAAATTGAAATCGTGCTTGGTCTAACTACTGTTATTTACCTTATATTAAAGTGGCAATCTGCTATTGGTACATACATTTTTGGACTTTTGAATTAATTATATATACATCCATTGATTCTTAAAGACTATAAATTCTAATTGCACTATGAGATTACTTCAACTGTCAACCCCATCAGAACCCAAAATATAAACTTGTTTTATTCCATTCTTTTTAAATGTGTAATTGTAAACAAAGACTGTATAGCCTCCAACCATGTCTAAAACTATCATTTTGATATCATGGATGGTGGTGCATCCATAGCTCTGTATATAAATGTGAGTGTGGTTACATTTTTCCAGCCCCATTCCTCAGCTGTTTACCAAATCAGTTGTGCTCACTTTGTTGTTTGAACTGTAGATTGCCTAGATGGTTGCATTCACACAGGCAGCCCAATTCTTATATTTTTTTCACCAATTGGTCTTCTGACCAATCAGATCAGCTCTGAAAAAGATATGATGTGATTGGTCAAAAGACCAATTAGCGGAAGAAAAATCAGAACGCAGCTGCCTGTGTAAACTCAGCATTTGTGACTTTCTGAAAAAATTGCCCCTCCCCTTATTATCTCATGCTATTTAGTTTCACTTTCTCTTAGCTATTAGAACACATCACTTTAAGCCACAACTGCAGTACAGTCAACAGAAAAGAGTCCCATAGCTGCAGGGTAAGTCTATTTTCCTCATTTCATTTGACAATTCATGTTCAATATGAACACCATAGCTATCATTTACAGTTGGGTGGGTGTCCTGAAAGGTTTTGTGATAGATATTAAATTATATCTACAGCAGGAATAAAACAGTACACTTGGTTATGTGGAAACTGCTAGTGCAGAATTGAATGGAATGTTTTTTAGGTGAGTAATTCTATGAATGTAGAATAGAACAGAGGCAGTAAGTACATTTACAATAACACATTACTTTCACTGTCTAATTCCAAGAAATCATGTGGTCCAGTGGAAGGACTGAGGTGGTAAAGTGCTCGAGAGCTGGATACTGTGAAAGATAAGAGAGTGAAAGTGAAAGTTTAGAATGTGAAATAGCTTCACGCTAATGTATGCAGCTCACACCATGGAGAAAGATCAAATCAAATTTTATTGGTTGCATACATATATTTAGCAGATGTTATTGCAGGTGTAGCGAAATGCTTGTGTTATCTAATCTAGTAATATCTAACAATTCACTACAATCAAAAAGTAAAATAATGGAATTAAGAAATATATAAGACAGATGGTTTGCACACTGGTTGATGTACATGTTTTCCTATCCTGAATGTATCTATCTAGATTAATAAACCCCTTTGTCTATAGATCCATGTTGGAACGCAGAGGTAATTTTCAACAGGACTCTTATGTATAATGTAATATTTTGATGAAGGGGTGCACTATAAAGTAAATGGTTAAACCTACAATGCTCTTATAGCTGGCTGAACTATGAACCAACTATCCATTGTGCCAATTAACAAAAACATTAACATTTATCAATGACCTTTCTGACCTTAAATCAGTGGCACACAAGATGAAGTACTACACAGTTGAGACTGGCAATACTTTGGCTTCTCATATTCAGTTTATGAGACGACTCAACAACACCACAAGATGTTTTACGGAAGTCGAGTCGCCAGAGGAGAGTGATGTCATCATGGCTTTCTGTCCCATCGTCTCCCGCGCCGGGACTGATATTGAAGCAGCACTGCAACAGATTCCAAGTACAGTAACTCATCCCAAATATGACTTCCTAAACAATGTTATTTCCTTCTATACCAGATATTCTCTTTCCACACCAGTTTTCCTCAAATGTACCAACGGCATGAATGACATGACTACATTGTTTATTTGAGAGGCTTATTGGTTTATTTTGACGTATTCCCACATTCTCTTTCTTGACAGTGGGTAAAGATGTCATTCTGGTAGTACTGCATCACATCTTCAACCCAGACTACACTGTACCTTATAGCAGCAGACTAGTGACCAGAAGTGATGTAATACTCACAGTGGACTGTCTGTTCCATGAGAGCCTGGGAGGACTACTGGACTGTCCTCGCAATGATGCAGCAGTCAGAAATATTAGGCAGAAGTTTGACACAGTGGACTGTCTGTTCCATGAGAGCCAGAGAGGACTACTGGACTGTCCTCACAAAGATACAGCAGTCAAAAAGATTAAGCAGAAGCTTGACATGGTATGATGTCAATTAATCATCATTTTGAATACAGTATCTCTGTATTTGATGTACTCATTCTTCCTCTCCTTTATTTTACAGACCAGCGTTCTAGCTTGGATTCTAAACGGTGTCATGGTATGTCAAATCATTGTAAATTATAAAAGTAATTATACATCATCAACTACTATAATGAACAAAAATATAAACACAACATGCAACAATTTCAAAGATTTAACTGAGTTATAGATCATTTAAAGAAATCAGTCAAATGAAATAAAGTAATTAATGGAGCTGTTAAACAACAGTCAGAACTGTTGTGGATCTGACACAAGTCATTATTCTCTTTCCAGTGGGCAGTGTCTTCAGGCTACAACTACGTTTTCATTCGCAGTAGGTTCTATTGTGTGGTCATTCATGTGGTCAATGTGATACAGTAATCATCACAGGTCAAATCAGCACTAACATCTTGTGTTTTATGTTTCCTAATCTTTTCAAGATACACGTCCCTCTACAAGGCCTCGTTCTGGCAGTCTATCTGAGATTCGGAGCAATATAATGGTTTGTCAAATCATTGCAAATGATAAAACTACAGATGTAGGATCTTCATTTGATCACTCTTTTGTTGCTGAAATGCAAACTAGTAGTGTATTTGCCTTTTAAAAAGGCTTCTAAAGTTTGTAATTTCCACTATGAAGTTTCAGACTTGATTTGCCCTAACAAAGAATATCAACCCCTATAAACATGTCCATGAACTATAATCCACATAACAATTCACATTTCCTGTTGCTGCAGAATTATTTTCCTGATGTAGTAAACTGGCTCAAATTAAGATTATACATCTGTATACACTTAGTATACCAAACTAAGGAATACCTTTCTATCATGGAGTTGGTACAGTATATAGTGCTATTTCAAATATTTGCCAAATGATGAAATTATACATCATCAATCATGTGCCTCTTCAGGGAGACACTTAAAAAAAGAAAAATAGAAGTGAAACATATGGATGGTGTCTGTCATAATGGAGCTGTTAAACAAGAGTCAGTACTGCTGTAGATCTCACACAAGTCATTTTTCTCTTTCCAGTGCACAGTGTCTTCAGTCTACAGCTACCTCTGTACATGGCTTTCATATGTGAAGCGGCGCTTCTGGGACAATAATTAGGTTCCAGTAGGTTCAAAGTAGGTTGTAGGTTGTCATTCATGTGGTCATTGTAATTAGAATAACCATCACAGGTCAAATCAGGACCACTAACATGTTGTGTTTTCATGTTTTCTAATCTTTTCAAGATCCACATCCCTCTTCAAGACCTCGTTCCAGAAGTGATAAAAGCAGTTCCACTTTTGTACCAACAATGAAGACATGCAAATTATTTTTATGGATTCCATCTTTAATTTTATGGCCTACTTAAGAAAATGTCTTTACTTTTGATGTTAAGAGCACTTGCAGGTGTAATGTATAGAAATTGGGGCCGATATGAAACATTTTAATAAAAATGAATGAAAAATAATAAAGAAGAAACAGGATCTGTGGAAAGGGATGCATCTCAACATCACTGCTAGTTTGCACATACATCATACTTCTGACACCAGTGTAGCAAACAGTGAGGGGTAACCTGGGTTGCTTGACGCAAGAAAAACTTGCTAGCCACAAACTCAATAGGGATAGCTTTCTCTTTTCGAGGAGTTTGGAACAGGCATACAAAGGCTTGACTTTTTCCAATAGTTCGATGACTAAGCTGAGCTAAGCTAAACATATTTTTTTTCTTTTTTTTTCACCTTTATTTAACAAGGTTGGCCAGTTGAGAACAAGTTCTCCTTTACCACTGCGACCTGGCCAAGATAAAGCAAAGCAGGGCGACACAAACAACACAGAGTTACACACGGTGAGGGAAAAGGCATTTGAACAAAACATTGCATTCTGAGACGTGACCCCTGGTTGGATTGTTGAAGTCAAGGTGGCTGTAAACACACAATGGAGAAGAGAGCATGAAATAGGCCTTAAATTAAGTTCCTTATTCAATAAAATCCTTAAAGGGCAACTCCACCACTTATCAACCTCATTTTCAGCACAATACAAGCACAATACCAGTGTCAACATTCACTATATATACAAAAGTATGTGGACACCCTTTCAGGTGAGTGGATTCGGCTATTTCAGCCACATCCTTTGCTGACAGGTGTATAAAATCAAGCACACAGCCATACAATCTCCATGGGAGAACATTGGCTGTAGATTGGCCTTACTGAAGACCTCAGTGACTTTCAACATGGCACCATCATAGGATGCCACCTTTCCAACAAATAAATTCGTCAAATTTCTGCCCTGGTCAACTGTAAGTGCGGTTATTGTGAAGTGGAAACATCCAGGAGCAACAACGCCTCAGCCTTGAAGAGGTAGGCCAAACAAGCTCACAGAATGGGACTGCCAAGGGCTGAAGCCTGTAGCGCATAAAAACCCCTCTGTCCTTGGTTGCAACACTCACTACTGAATTTCAAACTGCCTCTGGAAGCAACACAATAACTGTTTGTTGGGAGCTCCATGAAATGGGTTTCAATGACCGAACAGCCACACAGAAGCCTAAGAGCACAATGTGCAATGCCAAGCGTCAGCTGGAGTGGTGTAAAGCTCGCTGCCATTTGGACTTTGGAGCAGTGGAAAGGTGTTCGCTGGAGTGATGAATCATGCTTCACCATCTGGTAGTCCGATGGACGAATCTGGGTTAGGCGGATGCCAGGAGAAAGCTACCTGCCCCAATGCATAGTGCCAACTGTAAAGTTTGGTGGAGGAGGAATAATGGTCTGGGGCTGTTTTTCATGGGTCGCACTATGCCCCATAGTTCCAGTGAAGGGAAATCTTAATGCTACAGCATACAATGATATTCTAGACTATTCTGTACTTTGTGGCAACAGTTTGGGGAAGGCCCTTTCCTGTTTCAGCATGACAATGCCCCCGTGCACAAAGTGATTTGGTTTGGTGATGATGAATATGTGGAGGAATTGCAGTTGAAATGAAGTTCCTTGTGGTGTCCCAGTGCCCTGTTAAGACACTTTATGTTGGTGTTTCCTTTATTTTGGCCGTTGGCCTACCTGTACTTGACCTTATATTAAAGGACCCACCAGAGGACAATGCTGCCCTCATTTCGACGTAATTCCTGCCTACTGCGGGAAATTCTTGTTTTGGATCCACCTCCGAAGAATGACCAGACAATTTACAGGCCTACATATTCACGAATTGTGGGTGGGAAGAAATGTGGTGACTGGTGATTTTTCCATGTGGAGTGGACAAACATCAACAAATAGGTAACTGTCATCTGTTAGTGTAGCTACCTAGCTAGCATGCTAACCTTAGCTAGTTATCTTACTAACCTTAGCTAGTTATCTTACTAACCTTAGCTAGTTATCTTACTAACCTTAGCTAGCTAATGTTATCTGTTGTTGCTGTTTTTTTTACTACACCGTATTCAAAAGATTAGGCTATTCTGGAGCTGGACTTGTCATAATCATTTAGGGAAAAGCATGGCCCCAGATGGATACCAGTATCTTTGTCTTCATGTTCTATTGTTATCTCTGAAGATTGGGCATCTTCAATAATAGATGTTTTTATCCATTGTAATGGCCACAGTGGAACCTTTGGTAGGTAGTCATTGAGCAAAGCCGAGTCATATATACAGTCATTGTGTCACAACCGGATCTGTTTCACCTGCCTTGTCCTTGTCCCCACTCCCCACCAGGTGTCTCCTATTTTTTCCCCCATTATCCCCTGTGTATTTATTATACCTGTGTTTTCTGTTTGTTGCCAGTTCATCTTGTTTTGTCAGGTCTTACCAGCATGTTTTCTAGTCTTCCTGTTTAAGACCTGCCTGCCTGCCGCTGTGTCCCTTTTTGACTCTGCCTTGGACTACGAACCTATGCCTGCCTTTGACCTGCCCCTTTTGTTATGAAATATTCTGAGAACCGAACCATCCGCCTCGTGTCTGCGTCATTATCTTGAGAAGTGATACATTGAGCAAAGTCGTACATACAGTCTGAGCAAAGCCAGGTCAGCCCATGGACTGGAGTTTAAAACGTTTTCCACCATTGTTTACACACGTTTTGTGCTGTGTAAAGAATAGCTATTTCTTATGCAGGTGACCAACCTACTGCTAAATACATGGCTACAACTCACAGTAAAGCCTGTGGGGTCCCCTACAGGATAGCTCCCACATTACACACTAACTGCCAAACCAGCGCACACACATAATCTCCTTTCTAGCCGAACATTGTGTGCCCGAAGAGGATTCTACGATGACGGACAGACAACTGAGCCAATGGCGGAAGACTACAGACTACACCCAGCCTGAACCAATCCAAAGATCCGATCTTCTAGAATCAACCTACTTTCTGTTCCACACATAAGGGGTGTGCTGACTGTTAACGGCCTCTTTTCCTGCTGTTCTGTGCGAGCTAACGGGAGAGCCGTAATTACGCTGTACTAGATATCTTCACTCTGAATAAACTGTCGCTTGTCATACAATTTACCACTTTGTCTGAATCGATCCTTGACCGGCTCACCCATCTACATATCTAATTACTAACAGAACTTGGTAGCAGAGGATGGTTAACTAACGGTCCAGTCGAAGTGGGCTGATTGGGTGTGAGAGAGGGGGTGAGTTGGTGGAAGGACGATTCAAGGAGGACGGGTGAAGATTTTTCGGTGGGTGGACAACAATTCTGCTCAACTCGGGAAACTGATCTAAAGGTGCACCATAAATAAGGTAAGCAAAACCTGTTAAATCAAACTTTGCATATTGTCGTATAGTCTGTCTAAATTTTGATCAGTATTTCCGAGTAAGTATGAATTCTTGTGTAAATTTATAATTTGCTGACGAGTCGAAAGAACAGTGAAGTGAACATATGTAGTAACAAACCGGCGACGGCCGGGTGATATAAATCATTGATGAGATATCAGTAAGGGGATAGTTAATTGCTATTCATTAAATCTGGCGCCGAGGGGATAAATTGTAATTTTGTCCCATGACCGGTCAGCACAGTCTGATAGCTTTCAATGATGAGAGATCACTTTAAGGCCTGGATAGTTCCGATAGGGGTCAGGAATAGAGATCAGTAAGGGGATAGTTAACTACTATTCATTAAACCTAGCGCCGAGGGGAGAAATTTTAATTTTGTCCCGTGACCCGGTCGAGGCTAGTCTGATAGAGATTCACCGATAGGGGTCGGACATGTGTAATAATTCTGATAGGGGTCAGCTCGATAGGGGTCGGGAATAGAGATCAGTAAGGGGATAGTTAACTACTATTCATTAAACCTAGCGCCGAGGGGAGAAATTGTAATTTTGTCCCGTGACCCGGTCGAGGCTAGTCTGATAGAGATTCACCGATAGGGGTCGGCTTTCAGGGGTCAGAGAGATAATGTGTATTAATTCTGATAGGGGTCAGTTCGATAGGGGTCAGTAGGGGATAGAATTGGATTCTAGAGTTGAATTTTATCCAGTAAATCCGCTTAGTCCGGTCTGATAGGGGTCAATTGATAGAGGTCAGAGATATAACCTGTATTTGTCTGTTTTGTCTTGTTTTGTCTATTTGTAACTATTTATATTAAAATGCAATGTGGTTGTAATTGTTTCCATTAAGATTGTTGGTGGTTAGATAGAGAGAAAGAGGCAGAAAAGAACAAAAATCACGTATTTAACCTGTTGCTTCTACTCGGGACGCTTGCGTCCCAACTAGAGCTCTGGAAATGCAAATGCGCTACGCTAAATGCTAATAGTATTAGTTAAAACTCAAAAGTTCATTAAAATACACATGCAGGGTATCGAATTCAAGCTACACTCGTTGTGAATCCAGGCAACAAGTCAGATTTTTAAAATGCTTTTCGGTGAAAGCATGAGAAGCTATTATCTGATAGCATGTAACACCCCAAAAGACCCACAGGGGACGTAAACAAAATAATTAGCATTTCGGCGTTACACAAACCGCACAATAAAATAGAAAACATTCATTACCTTTCACCATCTTCTTTGTTGGCACTCCTAGATGTCCCATAAACACTATTTGGGTCTTTATTTCGATTAAATCGGTCCATATAAAGCCTAGATATCGTTATATGTAGACTGTGTGATAAACGAAAAAACATCGTTTCAAAACGTAACGTCATTTTTTTTTTTAAATTCAAAAAGTCGACGATAAACTTTCACAAAACACTTCGAAATACGTTTGTAATGCAACTTTAGGTATTAGTAAACGTTAATAAGCGATAAAATTCATCAGGAGGCGATGTAAAGATCATTAGCTGTCCGTCTGGAAAAATGTCCGGCTAGAAACTCAACGAAAATATCCGGTCCTAGACCTAAGGAGATACGGTGCCCTGCATGTGTTTGACC